>NC_143396.1:112895789-113198819 GCF_052110815.1 Crocodylus siamensis | reverse complement strand
AAAACCAGGCCACTTTTATTTAGAAGCGTAAATAATACAGGCATTTATAAGCCTACCTTTGGGGACCAAGCTTTGAAACATTTGGCAAGTATTTACGCTTTTAATTTAATTTCTAATAGGAAAAACCCATAACTCTAATGGATGTGGCTAGGTAGAGGAAACTACTTAAAGCAATTTTTGCTGCAGAGACCATATAACTGAGTTACTTTAATGCGAATCAGTGTATGAGACACGATCCAAAACCAGTGGTTCAAAAATGTATAGCTAACATTTTTCCCATTATTTTGATTTTGTATATCTGTAGGTCCCCTCACAGATTGCAAAAGGCATCCAAATCTTGAAAGAAAGCTGTGTCATTATATTTCTCTTTCAGTTTTGCAGCCTTCAAGAGCTTGATTTTGATTTCAAGTGAAATAATAAACATTCCCAGAAATTTCCACTTCTAGAAATGAATACCTGTTTATACCCTAATTCAGGGATGCTCAACCTCTGACCTGTGGGCCAGATCCAGCCCCTGGTGCCGTGTCATCTGGCTTGCAGGGCTCCCCATGGATCTGTGAAAAGTTCTACAGGCAGTAGCCCTGCATGCTAGATTGGAATAACAGGACAGTACAGGCACTGGTTCGAGGAGGCAGAGGCTGAGCTGGGGCAGTGCAGGGCCCCCAAAGCCCAATCCTAACTGGGTGGAGGCAACGGAGGGGCCCTGGAGCCCAATCTCAGATAGGTGGAGGCAGAGCAGGGCCCTGGGTTTCAATTCTGGAACAGGGCCCAATCTGGCCCAAGGAGTAGCCTTGTGCCATTCATCTCTCCTATGGGGCCAAAACTGTGAGCACCACATCCCAAAAGCACAGATCCCAGGACTACACTAAAATCTCTACAAATACTTTATTGTGCAGTTCCACCATTTTGAAAATAACTATCAGTTCTGTCCAAAGTCCTTGTTTTTGAAGTAGGAAATATCTCTGGGGTTGGTAGAATCTGTCAGCTTGGTGAAACTGTTTAAGTAGATTCACTTACAAAAAGAAAAACTTAAACCACATAGGATGCATCAACGTGAGACATATTGCAGAGCTGTCTAATAAGCTCTGCAGTAAACATCTCAGCATCTACACATGCACCTCTACTGGGTCCAGAAAACTAATAAACTTTGCAGCAGGGTAGTACCTGTGAATATAAGTAACTACCGTGGAGTTTTTTTGTGTGCAGCACATGTGTAGACGCTGGCCCAGCTGGCTGGGGCATGATTGTGATTTAGTGCTGGAGCTGCCTGCCATCTAGCCCCACACTGAGGGATTCTCATGCCCCTCTGTAGAACAATGGGTCCATTCAGAGCAGCCCCAAACCAGCAGGCTGACACTCCCAGATTCCCTGTCAGTCAAGGCTGCTCCAACCTGGATCAATGTGTTGCAGTCCAGGCACATGTGTAAACAGAGGTCCCAGGAGCAATCAACTCTGGAACAATAAGCTTCCCCCTAATAGGACGTGTAATGGCATGTGCACACTAATGGCGCTTGTAGATGAGCCCACAGATTCTGAAGATATCTTTAAAAAGGCACTTCTCCTGTTACTCATCTAAATATTATTCAAATAATTTGTTAGCATTTTTAGTATATGTGCCCATTTAAACAAGAATCTATTAAAGAAATAGACCTACTAAATAAAACACATCTTCAGTGAAGCAAAGCCAGTAAACCAAGAAACAATCCAGCCTTTTTTATGTGAACACCTGACCAAAAATTACATTTGCAATGCCTGAAAGGTAAAATATAACAGAAAGTGGATCCAATGAGTAAGATGTGTGTAAAAGAAAAGACAACAGTCCTTTTTTAGAAGTGCCAAAGAAAAATACATTTCAGAACGACACTTTAAATGAAAAAGTATCCTGTTCAAAGTGGGAATTGAAATCATACTGGCTGCGTCTACACAAGATGCTTACTACACAGTAGCTCATTACTACTGCACAGTAGCTTGTTACTACTAAGCAGTAGTAGCATGGGGCATGAACCATGATATGACGCTACTGCACAGTAGTAACAAGCTACTAAGCAGTGCAGGATGCTTACTGAGCAGTCATTTAGTGCTTGGGTATGCAAGTAACGACTGCACAGGCAACATCTGGGGTAGAAGCAGCCACTGGGTACTTGGATTCTAGTTTGTTCAAATAGTATCCTGTTTTACACCTTTGCAGTCCTAACCAGACTCACCACCAGCACAAATTATATAAAATTCACACTGCATCATACTTAGCAAGACACTTTACACAGAATAAAACTGCCTAGGGTTGCTCAAAGAGTTTACAATCTAAATTAAGCCAACATGGAGCATGAAAATAACAAACAAATGAGGGGGTAGGAAATTAGAAACAAGAGGTGAAGTAAATAAAAATAAAGAACCAGATCTCCAGCTGGTGGAAATTAGTGCAGCTCCATTGAAGCCAGTACAATTATATCAATTTCACCAGCTGAGCAACTGGTACATTATTTTTATTTATTTTACCCTTTGTTAGTTGGCTTCACTGGAGCTGTGTCCGTGTCAGCCAATGTGTATCATGTTATGTAGTGAATTGGTTCTTTCAGATTTGTAAACAGAGACTAAGGTGGACAAGAACGTGGAAGAGGAATGGACAGCAGAGGTGTACACATGGGTGATGGAAAACTAAGTGAATAGATCTTGAAAAAGTATGGGGGGAAAAAGAGGGAGATAGCTGGTGAACATTGCAAAGAAGGTTGCTTTAGGCTTTTGGGAGAAGGGGGAAGAGGTGAACAAGAATATGATTGTGCAATATGTAAATGAGTGCAAAGTTTGTTCCAGTTTGCTCAAAAAGATAAAAAATATTGATTGTTTTTCTTTGCCAGCAGCTGTTTTATATTTATATTTAGAAAGAATCTACATTTTTTATCAGAGTCTTTTGAGGGTTTTTTTGTGATTGTTGTTGTTTATTTCTTTATCAACCAAAAAAATAAAGCTATCCAAATCTCCAATCAAGTCTTATTTTTATACAATGTATTTGGAGTATAAAGCAATGCCCAGCAATTCAGAAGGACTTGAGCTATGATTAAGCTATTGGTTAGGTCAAACCTACTTCTACATATATCTATAACTAAATAAAAATATATGGTAAGTGAACATTATTTTGTTTGCAGAGCTAACTCATTTAAAACAGAAAAAGTTGGAAGTCAAGTTGTCTTTGCAGATTGAATATGCTTCCCATCTGCATAGACATTGTGATTCCGTTTCTAGACATCTGATATTTTTTTCTACAAAATACCTGCCTCATTCATACAAAGATGTTGTTTAAAGAAGGCTGCTGTCATTTTAGTTTCATAATTCAATATCTGGCTTTTGCCTTATCTACTGCACAATTATTCAAAACCTGTATTCATATCCATTATTCAGTATGGAATGATTCATTTCTTCCAGGTCTTCCAAGAGTATTTTATTACTTCAGTACCAGGGTCTCTGATAAATGTGTATGAATGTATATCCATATACCCCTCTAAGACAAGACTTATTACCTCCATTTTACAGATGGGGAAGACTGAGATAGAGACTTGCTTGAAGCCACACCAAACCCAGGATGGCCTTTCATTCAGAGGCATGTTCCTTTCTCAAGAGCACTTTTTCCTGTAGTCAGCTATTGACTCTCTACAGCTACTGTTGAACTCATTTGAAGTTATGAATGAACACATATAAGCTGCCTCAGGGAGACACTTGTAAAATGAGGAATGCACAGCTGCTGGCTAACATCATTTAAGTGACTTCCTAGAATCCTGTAGAAGCATTGACCTGAGTTTTTCTCTGTGGGTTTCACCAACCTTGATTTCCATAACCATATCCTTTCTTTACTTCTAACTCTCTTCCTTACTCTTCCCAAACATTTTGACTCTGGAGCAAAGGAAGTATGGATTCTACAAAAACCCTTATTCACTACATGGCACTGACTTATCCTTGAGTATCACCTAGAGTAGGTGAACAAGGAAGGGGTCCTGGATAAAAACAATCTGTGTACTTAGCAAAACATTGTGGTATGATGCAGGTATACAAAGATGTCAAATTATGGTGTTACTGGTTATTTTAATTCTAACATTTTTAATACCATATATTTGTATGTAGTTGTCTAATTTTTGTATCTCCAGTAAGGAGTATTATCAGGATTTAAAAGAGCATGAATATTGCAGCACAGATGGCTACCAGTTGAACTGCCAGACTAATTAAAGCACCTAGAGCATCATGTGGTATCAGTGTCCCCACACTGAAAAATGATGGTGGGGGCACTTAACTACTGCTCATTGAACGAACTTTAGTAAAAGCACCCCCACCACCATTTTTCAGCACAGGGGCACTGATACATGTGATGCTGGAGTCTGCTGAAGCATGGTAATTACTACACTCTAGCAGGTTCAATTAATTGAGTCTGCTCCAAGACTGTAATTACAGCATATTGGAGCAGCTTTCTTGCACATGTTTAAGCACCCTTAGAGTCGTGGTGTGTTTGGGGAGTTCAATCCAACCATCTCAACCTCCTCACTCCCTGCTTCCAAGAACACGGACAAGCTGTTGTGGTTGTATGCCATTCTAGTTCAAGTTACTGAAAGAACCCCTATCCAGCTCTGAAGTTTTCCTCCCTCCTCTTGTAGCAGACAGTCTTTCTGTTCCCCTGAGATCCAAGCATCATGTTTGGTACAGCTGTTTTTGACATGGCATTCGCCCAACCTTAGACTGTAAATGTTCTTGTTCATTTGTTATTCTGGCACACTGCCAAAACGTTATTGACACCAGGGCTAGGTACAAACAATCAAAAAGCCCAAGGTTGAATCCATTCAGTTGTTGCAGGTTAATCTAAACTACAAAGATTAAACTGAGAAACAACTAGACACACATTTACCTTTGATTCAGGAAATGCAGCCACATGCTTGTAGTGGCTCAGGCCAGAAGCCAGGGAATGCTACAGCATGGCTCTCTGGCACTTCCTGTTCCTGCTGACCCCAAGGGCTCTGGGATTTGCAGTCCAGCATCACAGAAACAGGACTCTACAAGGTTGCTCATTGTTTCCTTTTCCTGCTTCCAGGTGGCTCTGGGATTTTAAGTCTATCAGTCACAGCCAGCAGTAACTTTCAGTAAGTTTAGCTGGGCAGGACAGCTCTGTACTCAGGGGAAGTGGGGGTTAACCCCCTCTACCTGGCCCCAACCCTCAGCTGGGGTTGCCTGGGGAGCGGCAGTCCCTGCCTCTCCCCCACCTCCCCATCCTTCTCTGCTGAAGCAGACAGCTCAGCCTAGCCCAGGGAATGCTGGGATCTCTGATTTAACTTGAAACAGGAAGGGATCTGAGACAGAAGTTTGACCCAAATCAGTTAAGTCTGATATTACATTCAAATAGGTTTATCTTAAACCAGTTTCAGCCATTTTGAAACTGGTTATGTGCACTGAACTTCTGTTCTATTACAGGTTTAAACAAGTTTCGCTTCACTTAAACTGGTTTATGTGTAACTTCTGTCCCTAGCTCAAACCATGCAAGAGGAAGAGAAAGAAATAGCATTTTTTCAACATTTCATAATTCTACAATACCTGTATGGAGTCCCATGGCATTTCCCTGAGCCAAGCCCTTTTTCCAATGAAAAGAACTGTTGCAAGCTGTAGAAGTGTCAGAGCTACCAAAAACGGTAGCAAGAATCTTGTAAGTATAGTAGGCTTGCCTTTTGGAGCTTGGGTTGGGTCCCAGGCTTGAAATCTTGCTGTTTTGATTGGTGAAGCTCATCCACCAATGAGGAGGCAGCAAGAGGATTTAAGTCATGTCCCTTTCCTGAGGGGAGGGAGAAAGAAGTTTTCCCTGCCTGGACCTGATTGAAGACTGCAATATTCAGGTCTGGAAGACTGCAGGGGTGGAGCCCTGGAGTGTGTAAAAGGAGCTGTGTGCCCAGCATGGGGGGAACACATCTGGGACAGAGAAAAGAGAAGAGCGGGGCTTAGAAGAGCTGAGGAGAGCTGCTCAGCAAGGGGAAGCAGGAGCCCAGAAGCACCCCTGAAGAATTCCATCAGCAGGGAATGGTGGGTGGCTCCAGCAGTTAGGCTCTTGGTGTGCAGCATGGCACATGCATCCAGACCCTGGGAGCTGTGTGAGGCAGCTCAGGTCTGCAACCTCTGGAGTGCAGCTAGAGACATCGTGCACAGGGCGGTAAACAGAATAGGAACTTTGGAGTGCTTTGGCAGCTCAGGTCCTCAACCCCCAGAACGAGGCCGGGAGCTCAGTGCAGGAGGCTCTGCATGAAGGGTCCAGGAGCCTACCCTCCAACCCATAGCAAAAGCTTGAATCCAGAAAGCCAGGCAGTGGTCAGGCTACTGAGCCAGCAGACAGGGCTGAAGCAGAGGCCCCAGAAGCCCTGTATAGCGGAGCCCTGTTCCAGGGGACAGCGCCCCCTGCGAAGCCCACTGCAGGTGAGAGAGCAGCCTGGCGCAGAGGAAGAGGGCCACCCTCCAGGCCTGGGATCCATGAGTTGCAGGGAAAAGAGGATTTCCACAGGGGAGGGGGAGTCCCCCCCCCCCCCCCCGGTTAGTTAAGGGCTCCTGAAAGTAGAGCTTTCACTGGGAGGGCCCCCCTAAAGTTACCAGCTTCTTTGTAGGGCTTGGGGAAAAGCCCAAGGGCATTGGGGTTTCCCCTCAGGATTAAGCTTATCTTTGGGGTTCTTTTGTCATAAGTGTATAAGTCCTTTGCTCCAGAGTCAAAAGCCTTATATTTTGTGAACTCTCATGTTGTAAATTAGTACATGAATAGAGTCCTAGGGCTCTGCTGGGACCCCCTGTTGCTATTATTTCACCTGTTGTTTATTTGTATTTATTTGTGGCTTATTTATTGTTCACCCATACTTATCTATAGTTTATCTGTTGGCTATCTATGTTTATTTGGGGGTTTATCTGTTTCACATCAAATACTTACCTATATCTGGAGCACTGATATAAGGTTTAATGGCATTTACCCAGAGGGTATTGTTTATGTTACTTGTTTATATATACAGTACATATATTTATATCCATGTTCCTTTCCCTTGTGATAAGTTAATGTAAATAAATGTGTATATAGTTAAGTCTCCTGACTGTCCTGGCCTGGTTCTATAGGGACGGAGGGAAACTGAGCGGTCCATACTTCCCCTACAGCATACCTGCCAGCTAACAATCCCCTTCAGTTGGAGAAGGGGAGTATATACCTGAGTTACCTGGGCTACATAAGGATAGAAAGTATTAGACAACCCAGATATAGCCAGCTCCTGTTATAGAATAGCACAATATCACTGAAACTATATGGTCAGTCGTACTATTGTTTTCTACCATACAGAGTCTGACAAAGATGCACCTTACATTATATCACATCATTAGCTGATAAGAAGCATTAAACATGTGAAACAATCTTACAAAGGCTGAACAAGAATATTTAATTGTTAATTTAACTTAATGATTTATCAGTTCCTTGAATATTTGCATCTATACCTACCTTACTACTGGGCTTTTGTTCCAGGCCTCGGCCTTATAAACATGCAGAACAGTACTGTGTAATATTTAACTACTTATTTAAAAATAAGAATATTTTAAATATACCTTACTAAATAGCATCTCTTTATTATCAAATATAATTTAAGTGTCCAGTATGAGTTTGAAATTGGACTCATTCATGGTTTTATTTTTTTCTTTACCCTATGAATTATTTCTTTTTCATTAGAGGGAGAGATTTATAAACTATTTTGATTTGTTCTGTAAAACAAATATCACTGTAATTTGTACACAGCTTTGTTATATCAAAAGAATTTCCTGTAGACAACAACTCTGATTTGATTACACATCTGGTAATCAGTTTAATTACATATAATGATAAATAACAGGCCTTACTTATGATGCTTATCTGGATAACGTACCAGCATCTTTAAAAAGGTGTTTAATTCATGAAATATGTAAACAAGTCCTTGAGTTTTATTTAAAACACATGGATTTCAGTAATGTTAGAGCTTTCAACAGTGTAGACATCTAATTGTATCTGATATATGTTAAAAAAGGAACATAACTGTGGCTGTAAAGCAGGTGGAGGCCTTTTTCATGTTTGACTTGCAATCCAAGGGGGTACATTGAGCAAAATCAGAGGTCTTAGTGAAGACTGAAGTAAAAGACAGAGAAAGGGGATTGGGGAAGGGGTCCCAGGAGAAAGATCAGAAATGAAAAGTGAAAGCTATGATCTGATGATTATTATTCTACATGTCCTTTTACTTTAAGTACTCTTTGAAGTTAGCAATACTCTTTCATGAAGGATCAGTGACTGCATTCAGTGATTGTCTCCAGTTTCTGAAGGAGATCATCTTCCCTAGCGATGCACTGTGACAAAATACCCAGTGGGAGAATGTTTCTGAGGAGCTAACTGTCAACTATAATAGTTGTCCATTTTCACCTGATGTGAAGATCAGATGCAGCCAAATAGTGAATTCCCCTAATTGTTAACATATTTCAGTAGCTGTATGCTGCTCGCCAAGAATGAAACCATACCTGAGATTTAATAGAGATAAAAGGCAAGTAAGTAAATACATATCTGAAGTAAATCCTTAGGTATTCTAACAATACCAGGAGTAAACTAAAAACGGATCAAATAAGAACCAGTGTGAGACCAGACCTAAAACTCAGTTCCTGAAAATACATTTTAAAAAAAGAAAGTGCAAGATGGCATTATATGGCTCCGTTTTTATTCCCTCAGTGATTTCCTGATCAAGTTTACAAGTAAGTGCCAGCCACATAAATCAACCTGGGATACAAGAGAGTTGAGCCAGGATTTTTGTGGCTTAAATATCATCACTTGTAATAACGATTCTGCAGATGGAACTTGTTTAAAAACTCTGACGATGATGCATGAGCCAGAATAGACTCCAGCTCACTATTGAGTCACAGTCCCACTGTGACCAATAAATAAGCTGACGTGGGAAGTTGTACAGTATACTATAGTGTATAATTACAGAATAGCATATTCCATCATGATAATCATTATGGTCCCAATCATTAGGAAAGTTTCTTCCTTGTAGATCTGTATGCAGATTGCTTACATGTACGCCAGTTATGCTGAAGGTTTCTTTGATCCATCTAATAAAATGTTTTCCCTAACTCTTATCACTATGGGTGCTCTTAATATTTTATAAATATCTACTCCTTCTTGGAATCCTAGTAGATTCTGGGCTTCAATTATTATCTTGTGGCAATAGGAGTTTCATAAGAAACCTGCAGATTGTATAAAAACAAAGTGTTTTTTTTCAGGGGTGTACTTTGTAGCCGTGTTGGTTTGAGACAAAAAGAGACACAAAAAACTAGAACTCTTGGTTTCAAAATGGTACCTTGTATTAAACAACTGGAAAATGGCAAGAAAATTGTCCACTCTCATGGACCCAGAGAGACAGCCTTCCATCTTCAGCTCCCTCTGTGCAAAAATGAAGTTTATTTTCTACCTATGGGGACTTTTTACCATCTTGTACCAGCTACATTTTTCCCAGAGCCTGACAAAGGGACTTCGATCTAGAGAGCTTGCAGAAAAGCACAACTTTCTTGCCATTTTCCAGTTGGTCTAATAAAAGGTCTCAATTTGGACCCAAGAGTTCTAGTTTTTTGTATGGTTTTTTTTTTGTTTTTTTTGTTTTTTTTGCTTTCTTACCTATACATAATAATACTAATACTTTTCATCCCTAAATTTCTTAGTATACTTTATAAAATGTAGTCCAAATAATCCTCTGCCTTGAAAAAATGACCAATGAATGGGGGAATGACTCAAAAAATTCCACACAGTGAAACATGCTTAGTGTTGCAGACGTTTACATAGCAGTTTCTTGTTTATTGCAAGGAAGAGACTGGTCCTCAAACAGTACTGATGAAGGAAGGCTCCAGTGTCTATTAGTGGAAAGTTACCTGATGGATATTTGAATCTTTGATTCCATTTAATATAGCTGGCTACCTCTTTCTTAAATCCAGAAAGCTCCAGCTGTTTTTTGTTCTATGACTTCTTACAGGTACAACAAATAAACAATATCATGGTACTATGTTGGATTTTCCTTATAGCTCTTGGAATTGATTTTCAATTTAAATTTCTGATATTTCTATTTCCCTGGTCCTGCTCAGTGAGAGAAGGGGATCATTTTTCTTCCAAGCCTCACCAATTCTGAAATAGTTACTTCTGTTATCAAATACATAGGATGTTTTATATGCAGAAAAGGTCACCTTTATACATAAAATGACATATCAATATATTTTCAATAGTAATTAGTATATTATATTTTATATTTACTTCCAGACTGATTACAGATTTAGCCACATATATTTTAAATATAATATTCTCTCTTGGTTGATACTAAGTTACAAAATTAATATAAACATGAAAGGAAAAGTAATGGAAAATCTATTTCTGCACATAAATTTTTAAATGCTCGTTGTTTATTACTGTGACTTCTTTAAGGATACCTATTCTAAGCCACACTGATGTTAGAAAGAGTGGATAAGTAGCTTTCTTCCATTTAAAAAAAGAGAATGTATATCATTTGCTCCTATTAATATAAGCAACAGCTATGTATATAAAGCCTTGTGCATAAATAAGACATAGCATAATCAAGTATGTTTTCTTATCTTTAAAAAAAATGACAAAAACAGCCTGTCTGCCATGAGCAACATTTTAGTTTGATAACATCAGCTTATGATTATCGGCGTATCCGTATAGGAGAATTCAGACCCTATTGGGTTATATACAGAGATACAGAAAAAACATAGTACCTGTTTATCTATTTATCACAATATGGTCTATATTTTTCTTATTGAAAGGCAATCATGATGCAAGAACAGTATGGTTGTTGAGACCAATAATACAATTAATGTTAAGCCTATATTGCTATAGCTGAGAACATGAAGTGAATGAATATATTAGTATTTTAAGAACTTTATATTTTCTGAATTTAATGTATTTTCAAACTATTGATAGATAGTCTATTTTAAACTAGATAAAATTTTGCTTAGGTTTCTCTACCTAATGTAAACACATTTATCTAATGGGTTTATTTATGAACTATCCTCTTTATAAAACTACTGTTGTATCCCTATTTACTGTTCTTAAAACACGCTCTACATGGGTGGGCAAAATATTATTGAGCTACCACCATGCCAGCTGGCCACCTAAATATCTCACTGTGTGTGTTCAACTTTGTTCAGTTGCTATATGACATGAAACAGGGCTGTGACCCCTGTGATACTCCTGCTCGTAAATGTAAGCTAGACTATAAAAACTGGTGTGATTCCATCAACAGTAGGTCCTCCAGTGAAGCATTCCTTGCTCCGTTATTTACTGTACATGATCAGAAGAAAAAAAGCTTTCTCAAATCTAGAAGACTGAAATACATGTTGAAAAGGGCTGAAAGTTGCCGTGCTCAGCTATTAATAGAAACATTATTTTGGAACAAAATGTTTTGTTTATAATTAAATTGAAGCATAGCTCAAGCTTCAAACTTCAGATATAGATCTAGATTTGGGTTTCATGCACTCCAGTGTTTAGGGATGTTTGAATGGAGGTTTTGGTTGAGTCTATCTACAGTAGTGTACTATTCTATGAAACAAAAACATTATTCCACTTTCGATTACAAAAGGGAACCCTGACCTCTATTGGACGTGCAAGGGCAGGGCAAGCAGGGCACCAACCTAGGATCTGAGTATCAGGGGGTGCCAGAATCCTCCCCACCCAGGAGTCTTTACAGCAGCAAGGGCAGCTCTGTGCTGTCTCTGCCTGGCCATAGGAGCTGGGCAGGGAAGTGCTGCACCAAGAAATGTATTTAGGGGGTGGGTAAACACAATGGTGTCCCACTTCCCTGTCCCCCTCCCCCCCGGAGCCTTTGCCAGAGCAATCACTGTGATTGCTCCTACACCTAAATGGCAGGGGGTGGTGGGGGAAGGAAGGAAGCAAATGGGGCACCAGCATCAATTCCCAGGCAGCCCAGCCACTGCACTACATCCACAGGAGCTGATGCTGCTACTGTAACCTGGGTAAGACTTCCTTTCCCCTCATTCGTAGCCTCTCCCCTGGATCTACAGTAGTCAGTATGTCCCCGGGGCACTCAGTGGGCTTGTTATGCCTCTGTTTGACTATGTAACAAACATTAGCTGAATGGTTCAAATAAAAAAAATGACATGAGATGTAATCTTTTTTTTCTACCTATATCTTTTAGTGGTTGGTCTTAATCATGTTTTATTACCTTTGGTACCTAAAGCAATATGCACTAGATATAGAAAGTATGGCAAATATTGAAATAATGTCTGATTATCTAAGATGAAAATCCAATATTTTTATGGCTGACCACTAACTATCTCCACTAATGTCACCAAGAAAGGAGAGGAAGAGGAGAATAAAATATCAAATGTGCTTTAAATTGAAAATCTGGGTTTTAGGCTGTGACACAAGTTACAAACTGCACACTGTACAGTCTACATATCCATACATTTAATCTGGCAAAAGTTAGTATTGGGTTAATATTGTCTGCAGAAAATTAATTGGCACTAAGCACAAAATGTTCCATGAGAGCTTATCCTGATCCCATTGAAGCAGTTAACATGGAAAACTTTTGAAAATCCTGACCTGCCATTTACTTCAGACCAATCTACAGTCCGTGAAAAATTGTTAGTGAATTCTGGGAGTGTTTTATTTGCTTATTTGCTTCTCCAGCACATTTATTCTATCTGATCCCAAATAAAATATGTACCAGATAATATAAAGCTAATGCATTTAACTTATATCTGTCCAAACATTGGGCAGCAATCAAGCATGGAAAATGTCAGCGTGAAAAACTACTGGTATGATTTAAAAACCCCCCAACAATAATATATTATTTGGAAAATCAGCTTGGATTTTCATTGTCTGAAACTGTAACAGATCCTTCCACAACTGCTACAAGGAAAAATTGTGATTCACTTTTGTTCTTCTACACAATCCTGAAAGTTTTAAGTGTATTGAAAAAGATTATGCTGCTTACAGATAAAAACCAGTATAGAGTTGAAAAATTGTAGATGAGGGTATTTTATTGCGACTAGCTCTATTCTGTACTG
This sequence comes from Crocodylus siamensis, assembly GCF_052110815.1. Lineage (NCBI taxonomy): Eukaryota > Metazoa > Chordata > Crocodylia > Crocodylidae > Crocodylus > Crocodylus siamensis. Next base: position 113,185,733 of record NC_143396.1, on the reverse strand, counting down.
ACTGGCCCTGTTTATAGAGCCATATCCCCTAAAGGGTAATAAAAGTCCATAAGAAGTTTCAGATTTTTAAAATTTGTATTTGATTCTCTGACTTGGCTGAAATGTATGAAAATACATATAAGTAGACAGGTCTCTGTTATTTACACTCATAGGGGTAGATACACCATGGGAAGAACATATGTTTTCTACTAATAACAGTCACTTTCAGCTAAACCACAAAACCTTTCACACAGTGCTAAGTTACTTGTGATTCTATGTGGTTTAACTTTTTACCAGGTAACCTTCCCATTATGTTTCTCACCCCTGGTAATTAGCAATTTGTTTGACCAAAAATGTTTGCTCCCACCAAGCTTTTCCTTCTTCCTTCATTGTGGACTACTCATAATTCTGACTCAGTGTCTAAGAACTAGGTACGTAATGAGGTACATTATGTTATGCACTTCCAAGAAAGAATATGTAGAAAAGCTATATCCATGCAAATTATGTTGGGCAAAGTTTGCTCCCGGATCCATAAATCAAACATGGTGAAAGAATATTGGATGGAATATTCTCAGATCTGGAAATTTGGAGGTTTTTTTCTGATATACATAACTTTGATGATTTTCTTGTTTCTTTCCTACTGTAGTTTTTTGAGCATTTAGTATTCTCTTGGCTGTACTATACAATAAAAACTATGAAGAAGTCATCTTTTGATAAGCATTCCTATTACTATAGATATTTCCATTTTTTACACGTAAGGAAGAACTCAGAAGTGTGCTAAGTAATGCTGCTAAGAATATGGGAGGTGCTTTTAAGTGCTAGAGACTTGATCTGGGGACTGTAGAGTGTGGATATTTTTCTTATTTACACCAGCATGAAACTCTGGTATGATTACATACTGTCAAAACTGGAACAATAGAGTAGATAAACTGCTACCCAAGGAGTTTTCACCATCAGTAGTTTTGCTGCTGCAAAGATATAAATCTGTATGAGGTGTGTGTTTTTTGCCTTTCATGATGAATTTCTTTATATAGTAAAGTTTTCCATGGTAAGTGCTCCTAAAAAAATCCTTAATGGCATCTAAAAATGTGTAAGCTATTTGAGAAGAAAGTATGTTCTCTACCTTATTTCACTCCATTACTGTATGCTTTTCATGAGAGTGATAGAACATAAAGCTCCTATTCTCTGACTAATAATCACACTCAACGTCACTTATAAAGCTCTTGAAAGTTTACTGAGCCAGGAACTATTTTACTGAATTGCTCCCAAAACTATACATTTCCTGTTTTTTTTATTTCCACCCCTCCTCCTCCTTCCAGGGAAAACATGAGACCTGCCACAATGAGGTAATTTCTAACAGCACTTTGTATCACCCATTTGTCTCTGTTGCTGTTCTTAATTTGCTTTAAATCATGAGGATCTAATTCTGTTTTGTACCTGACACATGCACTATTTGGTTTACGTCGCTTGAGTGCCAGTTTTGGGTAAAGTCAATCATGTGACATTACAAAAGATTTTGTTGATTTGTGCTGACTTTCTAATAGTTAATTCATACTTATATACCAGTAACACATTTCTCATCTGGTTCTGTTTTCAGTCTGTTTTTAAAGCTAAGTCCACATCCCAATCAGTTATGGTGATTTTCAATGTTAGAAACTGGTTCTCATTTGCTCCAGTATTTTAAGATTGATGAAACCTATTCATGAAAGCCAGGGTCTTTGGAAAGTGCTAATCACATCTTTACACCTGAATTTGACCTTAGAATCTGAATAAAATTGAATAAGCTGAAAATAAAATTGTTATTAATACTTCTCCTCTGCATTATTTACCAGAGCAAGGAGGGAAGGCTAATTAAATTCAAAACTATTTCAGAGTTCAAAAGTAGTGTTGTTCTTGCAAACCAATACCTTTGAGCAAAATCCAGGCTTGGTATAAAGCAGAGCAAATACATTTGAATAAACCAGATTAAAATTGGTAAATGTATTAATGTTCTGCTAATTAGTTAGATGAAATCCTGCCTCACTGAAGTCCATGCCAAAATTCCCAATCACTTTGATGGTGATGCTTCTTTTTATGTAAATTATTTTTATTTTTTAAATCACTACATTATCCAATACACATTGGGAGTACACATTGATCCAATACACATTGGTCCACTTCACTATATTACACGTCCTTTCTCTATCTGGCATCTAAACCCACATTTTGTCTTTTCCAGAAATCTCATTTTTTTTTACCCTGTATTTGCCATTTCACTTGACAATTCTCTTTTGCAAAACTATTGTAGAGAAAAGACTATCACTTCTCTACTTTCTTATTCTTAAGGTTGTTACTGTTTTGCTACCTCTTATGCCAATTTAATTGCTGTGTAGTTTGCCATTCATGGCTTCATCTCAAAATTGCCATTATGTTCTGAAATACCTTTGTATGTCAAGTTTGAGGAGTAGCCTGAGATTCTTTGAGATGGAGCATCAGATAAATTTAGGAGTTATATCAATGTCCTCGTTATTCTTACTGCTGTTTCTGTTTTAGCCTAAGCCCAAGACAAAATCAGACAAAATCCTTACTGTAGTCAATGGTATTTATTGCTTGAGACTTCAGCAAAGACTTAAGATTTTTATGTCACTGATCTTGATACTACATATTATGTTCAAAAATACAAACTTAAAAGTAAAAATCAATATACAGTTGAAGGCACAGTTATGTACTACAACTGTGTAATTTGTGTAAACACCATTTATAAGTGCTGATTGCCTATGATGAATAAGAGAGCTAAAGTAGATAGAGTGGTTCATTCCCTTTTCAAACATAAAAATGCAAACATTTTTGGGAGCTTCTTTCACTATTGATTGGGTTAATTCATCTGAATTAAAGGGTCAATTTAGTAGTTATTGATAATGAATATAGCACAAGTGATAATGAAGAAGGGTTCTACTCTTTTTTTAACACAGGGCTTAGTGCAGGACTTGGAGAAGGAGGTTTATCAGGAATTTAAGGAAGTGTACATACTATGAGAGATTGTATAGAATCAAGTATTTCTTTTCGGACCTCACAAGTTTTGCAGAGACACAGATTTAATAAACAAACCATTTTACAGCTCTGTGAGGAACTTACAGGGGATTTAGGAAGTCAAACTCCTGGGACCCTTGCTTTGACTGTGGTGGTAAAAGTAACATCTGCCACAGGCATTTTAACAACAGACAGTTCAAATCACTCTTTTAAACTACACTAGGAGACTTGACAGACAAAAACCATCCTACTCCTAGTTACAGAGCTTATGTATCATGGCTGAACTAAACCTTATCTCAAAGAAATTTAGCTTTTTAATTTCACCTTTCTCATACTATATATTACAATTTTACAGTTGCTTATTCAAAATAATAGCACACAAATAAAAAGAAAATCAGTTAGAAAAATTGTACAATAATTCCCTCAGATTAATATCAGAAGGAAGCTCCTTTTCTGATTCAGAGAGAAGACTCTAACTTAGAGCTTTGTAGCATATGCTTTTGAGTATGGTTCTTCCTCACCCAGGCACACTTACCAGTATCAAATTCAAGGACCACATGTAAAGACTTAAGAACAAGGACTCTACAACTAGCCTTCCAGTGAGCAGTCCTTGTTGATTTAATTGGGATTTATCACTACATAAGATCCTGATCAGCCTTTGGCAGAGCTTGAATCTTAGACCAAACACTCTTTCATTTAAAGCCTTTACCACAGTAAAAACTAGTTCTGTGTCAAGGACAGACACATAAAAAGAAAAAGGGTAGGGAAACCAAGGAACAGCTAACTCAACGTGACCAGTCTGCTCAGTCAGGCTCCTCCCTTGCTCTCATTCTCCCTTGGACCCTCTTGGGCATCTGTCTGTACAGCTGCTCTCTCAGGTATAGACAGTCCAGCAGATTTCTGTTAACCCTTCATGTTCACATGAATCTATTTTTTCTTCATCCAGAATGCCAGGATTTTATTAACAATTGGATAATTATTTTAGCCAAATACTTCCAGTTTACAGTTGCAAAAAAATTGTATAAATTCTGGGCCACAAAATGTATTTCCCTGAAGGCAAATTTGAAAGTGACTGTCATAGAAAGCAGCTGGAAAACAAAGCCAAACCAGAAAAATATAGAAGCAATTTAAGGAACATCATAAGCTTTGTTGATTATGTCACTCTATGGAAACAATAGCTCTCAGGGTCACATTTTGTGTGCATTTTCTGTATGTCAACACATGGACCTTGTAAAATAAGTAAAGGCAATGTTATTAGAACAACAAAAAATATCCTTGCCGAAAAAACTAGCCTTCTTTTGGCCTGTATTCTTTACAGACAAGTGCAGCCCTATCAAATGGTTTGACATCATGGCTGGCTGGAATTTCATGAAATGTGAGGGTGATAAACACCAGAATTAGCACCTAGTTTTCTTTTTGCCTCATTGAAAATCCTATCTTATAAATCCATTGCTCTGTAAATCTTACTCTGGTTCCTGATGATAATGAAATGAATATGAGTAATAGAGGTATTTACCTCATAGGCTTTTACCATAGTGGACAATTCCCATGGAAAGAATATTTCTGCTCCTTTCTAAAGGAAGTGTAAATGACAGCTGGCTCTATCACCCCAGATCTCAAAGAATTTTTTTCATCCTAAAGCCCATATGTGACTGTCCTGCTTTATCAAGACGACAAATAGTTCAGATCAAAAGGCCTCTAATAATTTATTTGATTAAATATGTGCAGATGGGTACCCACCAGGGTTAAGAAAAGTGTTTCCAAACTCCAAGTCTAATCAGGCATCCAGGGCTAAGCCTAATAAGAAGATGCCCTTCTGATGGAATATAGATCCTTGTATTAGGTGCCAAGCCATAGGGAGGGATCTCACAAGGTCACTGTGATAGGGGCAATGCCCTGAAGGAAAACTCACCTCAAAGGGAAGAGCTCCCGAGCCAGAGGGACATGATGGAAAACCAGATGTCGGGCAGAAGCAAAACTGCAGTGGAGAAAAATGCTGCAGCAATGAAAGAGGGGGGGAAAAAAAAGAAGAAAAGACACAACAGGTCCAGGAAGAGCTGCTGTCAGCTCTAGCCCTGGAATGGACTCGTTTTGCGGCAGTGTGCCGGGGCCAATTCGCCACCCGCCCCCTTAGGGTAGATAAAAGCTTCACTGGGAGTGGAGTCAAGGGGACCAGAAGTGAGGCTTCCAGTGGGACCAGAAGTGCCCCAAAGAGAAAAGCCCACAAGGACTAAGGTACATACCTGAAGAGGAGGTGTGGATACCAGACACTTCTAGATAGGATTGGACAGCCAAGGACCCTACAAAAGGAAAAGAGAGCCAGGAGTCCAGACCAAAATAACTACATAACAGAGAAACAAGGATGTCACTTGTAACAAGGTACTCCAGGGATAGCAAGTACCACAAGCAAGTCTTTGCTATGGCAGGGAGCTCAGGACAAGTGAGGTCAATACCCTATTTTCCTTTAAAGTCAAATGAACCAAGACAAAAAAAAACTATGACCGTAGCTCACCTTAAAGGTGAGCAGAATATTATATCTTAAGGTTGGCATAAGGCAGAGTGTAGGGGAGGCAGAGCTCCAAATCAGGAAACCGGACAAGCCTGGTTATGGAAGTACCAACAAAATGGCAAAACTTGAGAGGTCCCTAAGAGCTAGGTGTATGAGCGAATGCCATGGGAGCTTACAGTCATCTAATTTAGCCCCATGCTCAAGGCAAGATCATCCCCAACTAAACTATCCCAGATAAATGTTTGTCTAACTGCTTTGAAAAGTTTCTAAGGATGTAGAGTCCACAACTTCTCTAGGTAGCCTGTTCCAAAGCCTGACCACCCTAATAATCAGAAAGTTCCTCCTAATTTCCAGCTTCCTGCTGCAGCTTGAATCCATTGCTTCTTGTCCTGTCCCCTGTATCACAGAGTAAAGTCCATCACCGTCCTCTCTATAATCGTCTTTTAGGTATTTGAAGACTGCTCTTCCTTGAGTCTTCTCTTCTTCAGGCTAAATACCCATAGATTTTTTAGCCTTTTTTCATAAGTCTTGACTTCAGGGCCCCTGATTATTTTTGCTGCCCTATGCTGGACTCTTTCCAAACTGTCCGCATCCTTCTTGAAGTGTGGGGCCCAAAAGTGGACACAGTACTCCAAGTGAGGCCTCACCGGTACTAAAGAGAGCAAAAGAATCACTTCACTTGATTTACAAGTGACACTGCTGTTAATACAATGCATTATGCTCTTGGCTTTTTTTGCAACAAGAGTGCACTGTTGGCTCATATTCATCTTATGATACAGGTCCTTCTCTGCAATCTACCAGTCATTCCCCAGTCTTGCATGTGGTTATTTTGTCCCATGTGCTGGACTTTGCACTTGTCCATGTTGAATTTAATCCCGTTGATTGCAGATCATTTCTCCAATATATCCCAGTCATTCTGGATTGTAGCTCTGACCTCCAGAGTGTCTGCAGTTCCATCCAACTTGGTCTTACTTTTAAATTTGCTAAGCGTGCACTCAGTCTCAGCATCCATATCATTAATAAAGATATTGAACAATACCAGACCCAGAACAGACCCCTGGGGAACCCCACTTGGTATCTCCTTCCAACTATACATTGAGTCATTGAGAACTGATCCAATCAGTTATCTATTCACCTTACACTACTTGCATCCTGTGTGTATTTCCTTAGTTTTTTAATGATAATGTCATATTAAAAGGCTTGCTAAAGTCAAAGTATACCATGTCTGCTTCTTTCCCCTCATCCACAGAACCTGTCATTTTATCAGAGAGGGCAATCAGAATGGTCAGGAATGACTTGGGGTGAATCCATGTTGACTGTTTCTGATCACCTGGTTCTCCTCTAGGTGCTTCACAATAGATGAGAACCTGGTCCATGTTCCTTCCAGGTCATGCTGGAAAGTCATAGAGGTCAGGCTGACTATTCTGTAGTTCTCTGGACCCTCCTACTTTCCTTTATTACACTTTTAAAAACAGCAGTGGTGGTTTAACTCATATTTTACAAAAAGACTTAGTTGCTAGAGCTCTTGCCCTGTACCTTATTTTTTTTCTCCCTCCTTTCCTCTCTCCCCACAATGCATCTTGCTTTTTTTCCTGCCTTCTGATCTAGTTTCACAGGATGGGAGTGGATTGCCTTTTTCTCAGCCTAGTCTATCGCTTGGTCTGTCATAATTGGGAAATCAGAGGATCATAGAAAACTAGGGTTGGAAGGGACTTTCAGGAGGTCATCTAGATCAACGCCCTGCTCAAAGCAGGACCATCCCCAAGTATATCATCCCAGCCAAGGCTTTGTCTACCTGGGTCTGAAAAACCTCCAGGGATGGAGATTCCACAAGCTTTCTGGGTAACCTATTCCAGTGTCTTACTACTATCATAGTGTGAGAGGTTTTTTTCCTAATATCTAACCTAAATTTCCCTTGCTGTAACTTGAGACCAATACAAGCATCATATTGATAGACATATGGAAAGGAATGTCTAAAGAAATTCCACCACAACATTAATAACTTCCTGTCCTCCATCAAACTGATTCCTGAATACTCCACCCAGGAAATTACTTTGTTGGATACCATTATGAAACTGCAATGGCCACGTCACCACCACATTGTACCAGAAACGAACCAAACACTACAGTTACTTCCTCCAGCAATTTTCATTTTAGGCACATCTCTAGATCTACCATGTTTTGCCAAGTTCTATATTACAACCATATCCACTCTGACCCCATTGACCAGGTTGCACACCTTAAGAGGTCTTGAACAGGGCTTCCTGTGTTTACAATGCAAATCACAAACTGTGGCCAGTCAAATCAACAAAGCCAGACTCAGCACTTGCTATGACCTGCTACAATACTAACCCCATGACAGGGCAAATAGAAAGCAATAAAACTTTAAAAACCAATTTGAATGTGAAACTAAAGAACAAAAAAACCAGCCACAGACTGGATTGTGTTAAGCATAGTTTCAAAAGAGATTATAGATTCCTAGCCCATCACCAGGACTAGCTTTTATAAGCCTTATGCCCCTCTATGGCTAACTGCTTTCTTCATCCTTATTCACCTATTTAACCCATTTGCATCTTTCTCATCAGTGCCCCTCCCCATGATATAACAAGCAGAGCTGGTAGCTAGAGCAAACCCTGGGGGAGAGTAGGGAAGTGCTGGTTCCACGAATGGCAGGGGCACAGGGCCTGAGAACAGGGGATAGGGAAGCACGTGTTCTGCAACAGGGTGTGTAAGGGGAACCAATCTTACCCATACCAGGAACTCCTGCTGCTACATCCTGTGCTTCACCTGCCCTGCCTGTTACTTTTAAAGCAACAGCAGCCAGAGACTGTTTTGGAGTTTGCAGCATGGGCATGAGCTCTACAGGGTGGAGAGTGACTGCACCACCATTCTTACTTTGGCACTCATGGCAGGTGTCCCTCTTGCCCACCCCTAGTTATACTACTGTCCATCCTGCTATCCTTTGTGTTTAAACTCCCTTCTGTTTAGAACTGCTTTCTGCAAGCCTGTTCATAGTATCAGACAAAGCAGGCTGCTGCCTTTGCAAACTTGTGCCTCTCTGCGCAAGTTAGTTTCTGTTGTACTACCCTTCTGCCTAAAACTGGTTGTTTATCAGAGTTTATGAGCACATGCAGTTCTTACTGACTTGGATGCATGTCTTTCTTTTTACCAGTTTCACCTCAGTCTCCATTTTACTTGAAGTCATTAAGAACATCCCAGGTAAATGGAAGTGTCTTCTCCCCCTGTCAGATTCACCAGACCTTTTTGACTACCTATTGCTATAGTAGAATCACTGTTTTCAGAGATTGGATGCTACATGTGACTTCTCCAGGTTGTAGACCTGATTCAAAGCTACAGAAATCAATCTTTTTAGTGATGTGTACCATCTTTTCTTCTGATCAGTTCCAGCAAGTCATTGGTGACTTTTCCCCAGCTATTTGAGCCATTTCAAACTCCAGAGCTGTATCTGTTCACCAGCTCACACTGTTACATGTTTCTAGTAGCTGTTCCCATGGAGGAAAGCTGGCAGGTTAACGTCATTCTAGACTGGCTCACAGTGCCTTTTGTTACCTCTTTCCCAGTACTTCAAAAGCTCTAGGAAAAATGAAAGACAAGCCAGACAGATGCATGCTGATCCTTCTGTGCTGGCCATCCAGAATGTGGTTGTACTTGATACCACAGTTCCTTACACACAGCCTCAGAATTTGGAAGGGGGGAAGGACAAGGGAAGGACAAAGTGACTCACATGTAAGTGGAGGAGATGGCCAGCTGAGAAAAGGATGGATTATCTCTGATGACTGCTGACTTTATTATTATACTATATCCCATGTTCCTCAGAAATTTCAAAGTGAATCCTCAATTTCATGTTTTGGTTCTTTTTTCTGGCAGGGGGAAGGGGCAAATTGTCTTGGGACAGTATTTCCCTTATTTGAGCTCCCAGTTGCACAGTATGTTAAAGTCAAACACTGGGCAGATCCAAAAATGAGGCAATACTTTGTTTTAACTGAGCATAAGCTCTGAAGTATTGAGGTGATATATTATTAGTGATGTTCCCAGGGGAGGTTTTCAAAACCCTGCAGGATCCCTCATCTTTTTCCTGGAACCTGGCTAAAAATCAATTATGAGTGGGCACTAAGCTTTGTTCACAACCGACTCCAACAAGATTTTTGGTGTAAATCAGCTTCACCAGATGTCACCTTAAAATAATACATTTGTTGTCTTCACATAAAAAGAAATACCTCATCATATAACCAAAACAAATCTCCCCATCCCCAAACAGTAGCTCCTAGCTGGTACTAACTTTATACTTATTATAAATCCAGTTTGGAGATTGAATTGACAAAAGCCCCAGAGAGTCTTATTTTTGTGGTAAGTTGTTCTGTAAATGGGAATTCACATGGATGAATTCCATGTTTAATAACAGTTTATATTAAAATGCAGGTGTGTAACAACAACAGCAAATGCAGGGAAAAAGAAAAAAAGAAAAAAAGGTTGTAGGTTGTGTCCTCACTCTGTATCTCATGGGTGTTGATATTAACAATACAGTTGAAAATGTTAGGGGCCAAACTGTTCTAGCCACTTGACTGAAAAAGTGACTCATTAGTGTTGAGGAGCATAAAGTTATGAGTGTCATCTCTGACATCATCACTGTCACCTTTCCTACCATACCACCAAGAAACCCATGTGGCAGAAAGCTGCTTTGACTTCTCTTAAATTACGTTTTTCTAAAAATAATTCAGAATGCATTCTTTGCTAAATGCTCAGTCAAACTTTAAATTAGGAAATATTTTTAATCATAAAGTTGGCATGGACCCTTGAGTTAATGTTCTACTGGGTGCGTCTACACATGCGCCGACTGTGCAGTACTTGCCGGTACTGCAGAGTCCTGGTGGCACACAGGTTGTTTCTGACCTTACTGTGCAGCAGCAATAAGCAATAAGCTACTGCACAGTAGCATCATGTTTATTGCTCACTGATGCTACATCACTGTAGCAATGAGCTCTATCATTGTAGCTCATTGCTACAGCAGTGTAGCAGCTTGCGTAGATGAGCCCACTAACTACATAACCTCGAAACTGAAATAATCTGTAGCTTGAATAAAAAAACCATGGCATTCTATTTTACTTTACTGTCAGCAAATACATAAATCACTGGAAAAAATATTTATTTCCTTCAGTTTTTATTAGCTGTTTCATTAAGATGATATCCTTGAAAAAATAATTTGGTACAACAGTTCAGCACCAAAACTTTATAGATGTCTGCAGGGGTTATATTTAAATATACAGTACTGATTTTTTTTAAGTGTTAAAACTAGAGAAAAAACATGGTTCCTTTCACTGAAGAAATGCCATGACCAAATATTTGAAATGGTACCAATTAGAGCTGTGCAAAATTTCACCGAGTGTTTTGTTTTGAAGCTGGTTCAGTGTTTTTTGAGCTCGAAACAGCGAAATCAAAATGAAACCAAAAACATGCAAAAAAAAATGAGGGCACTTGAAACGTTTTAGAACTTTCAAAATGTTTTGAGTTTCAAAGCAGCCTAGCATTGGGAGGCAGGGGAGAGCTAGGGCTGCGCTTCAAATGGCTCCACAGCCCCATGTAGCTCAGCCTGGTGGGGAGTGCAGCCCTGGCTCTCCCCGCCACCCGCCACCGGGCTGCACTCTGTGGGGCTGGTGGAGCTGCTTGGAGCACAACGCCAGCTATGCTGCCTCTCACCACCGGGCTGCACTCTGATCAGCCCTGGAAGTCAGCCCACTGGTGGAAGGCGGAGTGCAGCGCTGTCTCTGTTCACTTCCAGCTTCCAGGCTGCAGTCTCTGGGGCTGGCAAAGCTGATCAGAGTGCAGCTCAGTGGTGAGAGGTGGGCAGAGCTGGCACTGTGCTCCACCTCCTGCCACTAGGCTGAGCTCCATGGAGCCCGGTGCTGGGCATGGGCTGCACCCAATGACAGTCCCAGGTGACAGCAGCAGTCTCCTGTCATCCAGCACAGATCTAGGGGTCCACACCCGTGGGAGGAGTCTGGCACAGCCCTGCAGTTCTCTGGGGGGGGAGCCCCTGGATCGGAATGCCGGATTATAGGAAACTGCTGTTGCCGGCAAATTTTGCTTTAAAGAATTTGAGGTGCAGTTTCTGAGAAACCTCTGTGCCTATCTCCTTGAAACTTGGTAGCCTCAGAAGGGGCTACAATCCCTGCAATATGCATCTGAATCAGGCAACAAATGACAATGTTTTACACATTTTCATGATTCCTTATTGTAGCCTATGGGTGAAATGTCATAACAAGTTGAAACAGTGAAACAGCTTTGATTAAAAGAAACAGGACAGTACTTTGAAACAAAATGAAATGATGAAACAAAACACTGTCCCTTCAAAACAGCGAAATGGATGTAGAAATGAAATGATGGTTTTTCACACAACCCTAGTACCAATCAATAATAGAGTCAAAGACAACTTACATAATAAATATGTTGCATTCTGGAGCAAATGTATTGCCACTATTCTGTAACAAGGTCTTATTATAAAATGTTTCTAGTGAACTCAGAGATAGAAGTGTGGGAAAGTATGGTCCATGAATTACATAAAACTGCAGGACAGATCTTTCCATTAAACAAAAAAGGATTTTGAACAGAAAAGGAATCATTAAAATGTCCCTTCCTTTTTCAAGTGGACATTTAGTTAAACCAGCAAGTGAAACAATCCCTGGAGGCCTGAGAGCGGAAGAAAAGGGAGAGATGGATTTGGCCACATTGGCATCTTCCTGCTGTCCTGAATGTGCATGGAGATTGTATCCAGGTGGAAAGGAGGAATAGAGAATGAACAACGAATTCTGCCTTTTATATTGCAAGGGTTAGTTTCTGGTGGTGGTACTGTTGGGTAATCTCCCATCTCTTTTTCATTTATTTGAAGACCTCCTGTAGCATCTTTATTATTGTAGTTGCTTTTGGCCTTCCTTTGTGTTTAATAGTCCACATCCAAAGCATAGTTGTAACAGTATGTTTCCAAAATGCTGCAGTCCTGACCAGCCACAAATTTGGAGGAATTTTTCTCTCAGAATTGTGGACACGTCCACACATGCAAGCACATGCACTTGCCACCACTCAAATAGCAGTGGCACAAATTTGTGCCAGAGATTTGTGCTTCAGCACATGTGCCTGAACATGCACTTTGGTGTGGGGAAAATTGTTCCACTTGGGGCAAACTGACCCTGCCCAGGTCCTCTCCGATTTTCAGCCAGGGAGAGCTAGAGACTGGGGACAGCACCTGTGCTGGTCCCAGCAGTATAAAAAGCTGCCCTAGTTAACAGCTCAGGGCTACTTGCTCCCAGGAGCTTTTGAGGCCTGGCCATTTGATATCTGGGGGACACCAGCCCCTTGTGCCAGCTGGACTGCTGAAGCAGCCTTAACCTAGAGTGGCCCCTGCACCCTCTACCCACTGCATCTGTCTGGCCATGGTGGCATCTGTCTGGCTGTGACCTGTTGCCACCTGCAACAGCATCCACCCCTTTGGACCTTCAGCCCCATGTCTGCTTGCCTTCCAGACCCAGGTGGGGACAGCACAGCCACCTGGGCTGTGGTATGGGCACTGCAGCTGGACCTCTTGCACATCTGGGCCAGCTGCCAGAGGGCCATGGCTGCACAGTTGGCCTTTGGGTGGCGTTGCTGTCATGTCTTTTGGTGCCCCCAGAATCACCCAGCTATCATCCAGAAGATGTGCTCATTGTGGTGGCCCACTTTGAATTGTCAAAGTATGTCCTTCTGGCCCCAAATGGCCAGGTCATCTGCCCTCCATCTGGGTCCCTTGTTGTTGGCTCTGGGCAGGCTCCTCTGCCTGGGTCTTGCCATGGGCTTCATGAGCAGAGATCCTGGTGTTTCCTGTTTAAAAATTTCAAATCCTCTGTTAAAAAACCCAAATTCTATCATTAAAATGCCCCAAATCTGTTCTTCTGTGATTAAAATGAAATACCACTATATCTAGAGAGATCAGTTGGACAATGTTTCATTGATATATTTATAGTTTTAATGCAATTTGGAAGCCTACCAGTGCCTCTACCATAATAAAGAAAATTCTACATATCTATACATTTTGACATTTGCTTTTGGTTGTTTTTTTTTTTTTCACAGACTAGTCAGAGCTGTCCCTGCCCGCTTTGCTCACTGAGATGTGGGGTACTGAGCAGTACTAATATGCAAGTGTCCTGCCCCTGTCCCTCACTCTCAACCCACAGCCCTCTCCAGTGCCCCTCACTCCTGACCCACAGCCCCTGCCCGCCACTTACTCACTCCTCATGGCAGCTGCTCCATCCAAGCACCAGAACATGAGTCCAAATGCAGCTACCAGTTCTACCCACTGGTTTGTGGCTCTGAGCAGTTCCAGCCCTTGCTGTTCTTTTCCCTTCACCTGTGCCCAGGCCCCAGTGATCCCCATGTCATTCCTGGGAAGCCCTCAACTGGGGCTCAGGGACTGGGCTGAGCAAGCCTCTTCCCTTCCAGGCTGACCTCCCCCTGTGCAGGCTGTTCTAGGGAGGCTTGTGGGGCTCTAAGCCTGGTTCTGGCAGCCTCTTCTACCTGAAGTGCTCCCCCACCCTGACCCCTATCTCTCTATCTCTCTCACACACACCCCTACTGCTATCTCCATCCTTCCCCCCAGCCCATCACACATCCCTCCCCAAGTGGTTTCTGGGACCAGTAATTCCCCCTAGGCTGGGGTTGCATATCCCAGCACCGGTGTGGGCACAGCTGTAGTGTGGCAGTTGCTCCTGCAGCCATGGCTCCTGCAAACAGGCCCTATCTCATTCCGTTTGGCCAGCTGGGCCTGCAGGGTGTGAGATTTATGGGGGTATGTGGGGGTTTGGTGTGGGTGGGGTTTTTGTGTGGGGAGGGTGGGGGTTTTGTGGGTTGGTGTAGAGTTCATGGGGGTGAGGTTTGTAAGGGGATATGGAGTTTGTGTGGGCATTTTGTGGGTGTGGGGTTTGTGGCTGGGCATGTTGGTGGGGAGTTTGTGCTGGGACTGTGGTGGGGGGACTGTGTGGGAGAGAACTGTGTGGGGGTGGGGAGTGATGGGCAGCCCCTGCATGCAGTGCTGGGACCCTCAATGACAGCAAGAGCAGTCCAGTCCTGCCTGAAGGCACACATCTCCAGGCCATGCTAGGTTGGGCCCACACCATGTGGTACAGGTGCCACCAGGTCTCTGGTGGCTGGGTCCAGGCTGCATCACAGAGGGCTTTGTTAGCAGCAGGCCCTGAGTACCCAGCAGCCACTGCTGCTCCTGCGGTGGGGGGAAAGGGTGCTGTGTGCAGTGCATGGGGTGGGCAAAGGACCCACCCCTCCAAATTCACCCCTTCACCCCCCCACATCCCTACTTACTGGGGATGGTGCCTGGGCTGGGAAACTGCTGCAGCCTTGCCCCACTCCTAGTTGCCCCAGCATGCTGATGCAGCATGCTGGAGCAGCAGGGGAAGGGTGCAGGCATAGAGATGTTCTGGCTGGGTGCCAGAGTGTTTCCTTGGAGGACCCAGACTCCAGTTGCTCACTCCAGGAGTGTGTCCTGTGCCACTTTTTTCAGTGGGGCATTTTTAAAACCAGGATTTGCCAGTATCAAATTTAGAGTCTGCACCACAATTTTGCAGCACAGGGAAGATTTTTTTCATTCCCAGCATGCCTCTTGTGGCATCTCAAACTGTTTTGAGAAGCCTCAACAGGCACGTGCATGTTCATCTGGATGCATCTCTCATGTTTATAGGCAGAAGAGTTCCTCTACATGGGTCTTTTCTTCCTTCTAAAGGAAGCAAAGAGGTGTGAAGGATTAATTCCTGCTTTCCCTCACTTACTCAGGGGTTCAGGAATCCTCATAGAGGAAATGTTAGGTAGTGGCAGAGCTAGTGGCAAAGTAAGGGGAATATGAATCATTATTCAACCAGCTCTCCAGTGGAGAAAGACCACCAGGCATTCTACCCTGCCCAAAGTTTCAGAAACACCTTAAAAGACACTTTAATGTCAGCCATCTGTGGTCATTGTAAGAGCTATGGGGTAAGGGAAGTTAAGTGGACATAGTACACCTGGAATTTAATAAGGCTTTTGACACAGTTACATAAAACATGGTCCTAAATTAGCTGGAGAAATGCAAACTAGGTAGAACTATCCTTAGCTGAATATGTATAACATGTTGAATATATATAAGCAAAGAAGACTTATTAATGGATTATTGTCAGGCTAGCAGGAGAACCTGAACTGGGTTCCACAAGAATGTTCTAGCTCCAATGTCATGTAACATTTCTTATTAATGAAATGGATGCAGGAATCAAAAGGATTTAGGTCACATTTGCAGATCGCACAAAATTGGAAGAGAATGAAAACATTTTGGAGACCTAGATTAAAATTCAAAGGAAACTTGATGAATAGCAGAGTTGGGCTGTAGGCCACAAAATGAAATTCAACAAAATCAAATGTGCATAGGGAAGAAAAATCAAATACACAGATACAGAATGAAGAATAACTAATTTGGCAGAAACACTAACAATAACTGGAGGTTATGGTGGATCAGAAATGTATTATGATGCTGTCATGAAAAAAAGTGCAGTTTTGGATTGCATATACAGAAGCATTGTTTGTAAGGCTCAGAAGGACATTGCAGTGTTCTCCACCTGAGGTACTCTCTCCAATTCTAGGCACTATGGGCTTCTATACACATGCAAGGAGCCATCTCCAATGCTGGAAATCTACACGCTCCAGCAGACTTTGGCATCACATGTAGTAGCGTCCCTACACCGAAAAATGGCAATGGAGCACTTTAAACTAAAGCTTGTTCAATAAGTGGCCCACCACCATTCTTTTAGTACAGAGGATACTGATACATGTGAAGCTTGGGCTTTTAATTAAAAGCTCTTGTTAATTAGAGTGCCCCCCTGCGCCTCTTGAAGCACATGTAAAAATGCTCTAAATTTGAAGAAGGATGTAAAGAAACTCGAGAGGCTCCAGAGGAGAGTAAAAAGAATGTTAAAGGAATTGGAATGGAAGCCATGTGAGGAAAGATTGAAGGAACTAGGTATGTTTAGGTTGGAAAAAAGAATAAGGTAGACATACTCACAATTTTAAAATATTTGCCTTTCAACTATTTGAAAGAAACTGGAGAAAAATTATTCTTCCTTGCAACAGAGGACAGAACGAGGACAGAACACAAAACAATCTGAATAAACTACAGAGTAGATTTAGATTAAATCTCAGGAAAACTCCATAAATGTAAAAACAGTAGGACAGTGGAAGCATAGGAAATTTGTGGAATCTACTTAATTAGAGGTTTAAAAGAAGAGACCAGATAGGCATTTGTTACAGACGGTTTAGGAAATAATTCCTAGTTATACACATCACCAAAGTCCCTTCCAAAAGTGCAGTTCTCTGACTGTAGATGACTAGGGATTATTTATTGACTGCTTTCATCTTCAGCTGATCCTTCCTGATTTATATGCATTCCCATATGAAACAATTTCATGATTGGCAGGTGGTCCAATGTCTCTTCCATTGAGGAACAAAGCTTTCAACCCTTAAGGAATTAATAGTGAGAAAACTATACAGAGATTTTAGAATCACAGAAAGTGAAGGTTGGAAGGGACCTTAGGAAGGTCATCTATTCCAACCCCCTGTTCAAAGCAGGACCACCCCCCAACTAGATCACCTGAGCCAAAGCTTTGTCTATCTGGGTTTTGAAAACCTCCAAGGATGGAGCTTCTACCATCTCTAGGTGACCTGTTCCAGTGTTTTACTACCCTTCTAGTGAAAAAATTCTTCCTGATATCTAACCTAAACTGCCCTTGCTACAACTTGAAACCATTGCTCCTTGTTCTGTCATTTGCCACCACTCAGAACAGTCTAGCTCCATTCTCTTTCGAACCCCCTTCAGGTAGTTGACAGTTGCTATTAAACCCCCTCTCAGTCTCTCTTCTCTAGACTAAATAAGCCCAGTACCCTCAGTCTTTCCTCATAAGTCATGTCCCCAGTCCCCTCACCATTTTTTGCTGCCCTCTGCTGGACTCTCTCCAATATCTCCACATCCTTTCTATGTGTATGTGGGGTGGGGGGGCGGGAAGGGGGAGGGGAGGCAAAACTGAACACAGTACTCCAAATGTGGCCTCACCAGCACTGAATAGAGGGGAATAATCACTTTCCTTGACCTACTGGCAACACACCTACCAATGCAGCCCAATATGCCATTAGCCTTCTTGACAACAAGGGTATACTGTTGGCCCATATTCAGCTTATTTTCCACTGTAACCACCAAGTCCTTTTCTGCAGAGCTGCTTCCCAGCAAATCAGCCCCCCACCTGTACCAGTGCATGGGGTTGTTCTGTCCTAAGTGCAGGACTTTGCACTTGCCCTTGTTGAACCTCATGAGATGCCTTTTGGCCCAATCCTCCATGTAGATCATTGCTTAAATATTTCAGTAGCCTTTTTCTGCAGATTTTTTCACTGCAGTTGTAATTTCAAATATTAAAACATTATTTATTTATTGCATTATTTTTCTCATGCCATTTGAAATTAATGACAGAATTTGATATTGGAATATAGAAAATGTAATATTTCATCATTTACCTCTTCCTCTGTGGCTGTGATTGTGTTTAGAAATATCTAATGTATGCAGAGAGAGAACCTTGTTTTTTCTCATTTTCTTCTTCTAAAGTGAGGCCATTTTCTATTTATGGTCAAGATATTTGCACCTTTTACTGTGATAATTTATTTTCTATGCACATGATTAACCTTGTTCATCATCAAAGCCTTTACCATTTTTTCACTCTGTAATAATAATTTAAAGTAATATACTATAGAAACTACGGGTATATTTAAAATAACATTAAAACTGTGTCAAGAGTGCTCAAAATCAAGGAAATATTACTTTCTGAAGAAAAGTGAGTTTCTGGGAGAATTTTAGAGTTGGCAGGTGCAAAGCTAGTTTTAGGCTACCAGGAAATTGGATTAGCAGAATCTGTGGGTGACACAGTAATGATGGAATGTCTCAATATTACTACAGTCTTTGCTCCCTTGCATAGGCAGCCTGGTGGAGGAGGGAAGCATGGCCAAAAGGCTGTTTCATTCTAGCTATCCTGGGCTGTTGGAGCTGTCCTTCAAGCTGTTCTGTTAACCAGAGCTTGAAGTAGTGGAATTAGGTGGCTGTAAAGTTTCCCCCTTCTCTGTTCTCCCTGAAACACAGCTCAAGTGAACTAGAAATAATGATCCTGTATTTTAAGCACCCTGTGAATTCAGTAGATTCTGAAATATGGATAGTGTCTTCACATGCAAATACTACATTTGGGGTGTTTCTATGTGGCTGGAATCTATAGTTTAAAAAGTCTGAATGTAGTGTACGATAATCTGGAAAATGACCACCAACATACTGTAAGGTTTAGAGTGGAAGCTGAGATTTTGTTTGGAAGGAAGAAAGATGATGAAAGCAAACCTGAGCCAAAACACATAGTCTCATTTTGCTCCATGTGCTAGTGCTTGAGCACACTATTGTTCTGGACTCAGAGACAGAGTCTTAATTATTTCAAGCACAGAATGGTTTGAATTACTGCCACATATTTTGGTGAGCACAAGTCTGTTAAGAATTTTGGCTGAAGAACAGCTGCAGGATTGTTTTGAGATTCTTGAGGGTGCCTATTGCTTAACATATATTAATGATTTAAGAGGTTTAGACTCCCCCACCTGAAGTCTCTCATTTGATCTGTTTTATGTAAATTTGCCCTCATTTTCATTCCGCTGTCTATATCTAAAATAAAATGCCGTCTATGTATCATCACATATAGACACTACCATTTTGGAATCTCCTGTGGACATCATCAGATCCAGATGTTTCCAAATGTCATCATCCATACATTAAACTGATTACAAATGGAGAGGCTGTTGCAGTTCAGCAAAAATTGCCAGTTTCCACTGACTTTGAGGAGACTTTTATTTCTAGTAGGGTGGGGTTGGTCCCAAGTTCAATATTACAGTTTTTGTAATTACATGTGCTGTTGGATGCAGGAAAAGTGGTTGCAGCCTTTGTTCCTCTCATGAGCTTAGAACAATATGCTAAGAGGTTACTAAATGTAATGAATGTAGGATTTTAGGGCTGAGATTACACATTTTCATTTCTTAACTGTATTTGTGAGAAGTGTGATGTGAGTTCATTTTGATTTGTGTGTGTGGGGGGGGGGGGGGGCGGGAGGGGGGTTAGATTTTTAAAAACATTTTCCATGATCTATTTCATAGGAAGGACTGATTTCCCTTTGCATTATATATGTTGGAGGGTTTATACATTTAATAATTGCAACATTATTTAAAAGTGTGATAGCTGGCTTGTGAATACTACTGCTCTCTTTTGGAAGGAACATGTCATACCTGCTCAGAGATTCATTTTGTAATTTCTAGAGGTGTTCAAGAGCAGATACAGAAAGGGTGCAGTGGTGTGGCTGGCTGCACCCCATTTTCTGATTACACAGCAGAAGCAGTAGCTGGGGACTTTAAAATCCTCTGAACTGGTAAGAATTCCTCCCCTTCCTTCCCCACCATGATTAGAGGCATGCCCTCTGTCCTCCCAACCCCCCTCCCCCAACTGACTGCTGCTGCTGTACTCACTGTGCAGGGGGAGGCTACAGAACTGCTCCTGCGTACTCCAGCCAGACTGCATGGGGGCCAGGGTTAACCTGGGATAGTGGCAGCAGTGGGTAGGTTGCCTCTCCCTGCCTGGTGTCCCCAGGCATTTACTGCTGGTCTGGGAGCAGGCATGAGGCAGGGGAATCCCTTCCCACTGTTATGTCCTGTGACTCCACAGTGGTGGGGAGATAACACTAGCTCAGGGCAGAAAGTGCACTACTCAGTTTACAGGGCTAATACCCTTTGTTGTTCTAACAGGAACCAAAACTGCAAGCAAACATGATTCCTAAGGAAACTTACAGTGTAGCAACATTTAAAGAAAAAAGTACCACATATAATAGCTACCACTGTGACCTCATTAGCAGTAGTTGAGGCTTCTGCATCCCACTTTGCAAAATACTGGATCCACTTCTGTATGCATCCAAAACTTTTTTTCTTTTCCTTTCAAGGTTTTATGCAGTTCATGGTCAAATTTGATCTACATAGGCTTTATGTGCTTTGAGCTTTGCTCTGAATTTGGGATTTTAATTCTAGACTTACAAGGGAAATCTAGGCTTTGCAATGTTGATTGGGACTGATCCCCAAGTGGCTGCCAGGCAGCATCCCCACTGGACAGGGACACCTCTCACAGCCATATGGGTCCATCAGGACCCTCCTGATCCCCATGTGGCTGTCACTGCCAGACAGGGGCACCCTCCCTGCCACATAGGGATCAGGAACCAACCTTGTCCCCACCTGGCTGGGATACAGTAGTCCTGGCTGTGGGGAGAGCTCTCTCAGCCATGTGGGAGTCAGGACAGTCCTGATCCCCATGTGGTGGGGAGATAGCTGCCTCTGCAGCCAGCACAGGTCCCTACCACCTGGGGCTTAGACAGGCAGCAGTGAGGCCCCTGCTGCCTGGCCTGACCAGGAACAAATTTCTCCTGGACAGCATTTATATGTGCATTATTGTGCAGTATCTAATAAGCAGTTAATCTACTACCTGTATTTTCAGGTAGCACATAACTGTGCATTAACTGATTTCACTAGGCAGAGTAGCATAGTACACAGTTAAATAGTGACAGTTTACTGCACAGTAGATTAATCTACTGTGCAGTAAATCATCTTGTGTAGACTCACAGTGTTTAGGAGAGTAGTAATTACTCTGTAAGTATCTGTCTACATCCTCCTTTTCCCATCTTGGATAGGTAAGTTGCTTATTGCATAGGTTTAGTCAAAATCAATTTAATCTACTTCTTGTTTCTTAGCACTTTGGATACAGAGTTAGCTAATTGATGTGGGGTTTTAAAATGAAAGACTATAGATTATTAAAATAAAATGGGTATGTCTATTAATGCAACACAATAAACTCCAGCACATATTGCACCAGAATTTATTGCTCCCAAGCACAGCATTTACATGTGTGCCTGGGACCTCAGCTCATTGAGCTGGGTTGGAGCAGACCTGGCTGGCAGAGGACTCTGGGGGTCTCTTGCTAGCCTAGGGCTGCTCCTGCCCAGCTCAGCATGCTGCAGAGGGACTGCTAGAGCATGAGGTGCCCCAGTTCAGGGCTGTTGCGCAGGCAGCCCCTGCAATGAAGCACCCTCATGTCCTAGCCAGCCATGTCATCATCTACACATGTGGTGCTACAGAGTAAAAAGCTCTGCAGCAGGGTAGTTCTTGTATTTACAAGCATTAACCTGCTGTGGAGTTTATTAGTTTATTCTAGCTTAATATCCCTGCATATGTAGACACTGAGACATTTACTGTGGCGCTAATTAGGCAACTCCTCAGTAAACATCTCATGTAGATGCACCCAATGTTCTATAAAAGAGCAGAGCATGTTCCATTTTTACTGATCCCAAATAATTCATGGACATAATTTATCCAGCTTTACTTCTCTTAGAAACAGAAGCAAATTATGTTTTCCAGATAGTTAGATTTACACAGATTTTTTTTCTTATATTTGCTTCCACAAAGCCTGTCAGAACCAAATATATAGATCTCATTAAGTCATTTGCAGCTCTACTTCCAGTTTAGAATTCTTGTAAGAGGGTTATTGGAGCCTGAAACCGTATTGTAATGATCTCTTGGCTTTTTGTTGAAATAAAATTTTGGATATAATGAATATGTTTGTAGGATACAGTGTATCAGTTCTTCATGAGTAATTTTTCTCCAGCACTTCAAAAACAGATTGGGGAAAAAAAGGAAAAAAGAAAATTAGCCAAGAATATCGTTGGAAAAGAGTGTCTGAGGTGCTTGCTCAAGGACCTGCTAATGCCTTATGGAAAAATTTGAGAACGGATCTACTGCATTTGGTGACATTTGTATTTATAAATCATGCAAGTTCTGAGGGTTTTTTTCTTTCACTTTCCCCTTATTTTTCCTTATTATGAATATTTGATAGAAAGCAAAATCTGTTTTTTTTAAGAGTTAGGGCTTTGTTTCATGTTGTACTTTCGACTGCTCAAATGTAGATCAGTGTTAGTGCTAGCTCATGTTTAGCCTTAAGGATAAAAACCTTCTATCATCTTCAGCCCAAGCTTAGGGCTGGAACAACCTGCAGGTTCCTGCAGGTTGGAGCATAAGTTGTAGCGGGGATGATTTGGAGGGTGACACCAAGAAGCTCAATGTATGTGGAGAATAGCTCTGAGTATGCACCACATGGCTACAAGCAGCAGCACCAAGCACAGGGCTCTTCTAATGAAGATCAATGTTCTTGCAAACCAAATGGAGTCCCTTTTTAATTGCAGAGCTCTGTGCATGAAAGAAGGGTGATCTAAATGTCCAGGGGTGCATGCATTCATAAGGCTTAGGTAAGTCTAAAAATAGTGTGTCCAATCTAAATTCTCATCCAGTGAGAACTAACTTTAGATCAGCCCTGGGACTGTGCTGTTACTACACACATTCCCCCTCCCCTTCCCCAATTATTTTTATCCTGCTACCCCTCCAAGACCAGGCACCCCAGCATGCCAACCCTCTGCAAGCATACCAGCTACCCTCACACAGACCCCTCAGCCCCTGACCCCACTTACTTGCCTCCAGCTGTCTGTGCCACCTCCCAGCAAAGTGAAGAATGTTTGCATGTGGTCATCCTGATTCAGGTTTAGGAGGCTTAAGCTGAGATGCCTAACTTTGAGCCAGGTCCTGTAATGCTTGTTTGCACCCTCAGAAACTTACTATATAGAAAATTTTCTTTCTCTTCATTCAGCTTTTCAAAAACACGGTGCATTATCTTATTTTGGGAGGTGTTATATGCAAGAACATTTGGTATTACAAAATTAACAATTCCAAAATATGAAAGATTTTTTTAAAAGCTGTATTGAATACCCATGCAAAGTTTTATTTTCTGAAATATCTATTTTAGTTTTCCTCATAAAAATGCCAGTGACAAATCAACAATAAGCAGCCCTATGATAAAAATCAACAGGCAAGTGGAAACATTATTCTATATGGAATACCCTCCTGCTTCAAGATGAAAGAGTTATGCCAGAGAAGAAGAGTAATGCTTTTTCCTCCAGTTATGAAAAAAAATATATGTTGTCTATTCAGTCATCTTATTTTATTTGCAGTGGACATTACACATTGTAGGAAAAGACTGAATGAACATTTATTTTAAAAGGCCAAAGACAGAACACAGTAGCAAAAACAAAAGTTCACTGGAGGGTTCATGGTGATATAAATGTGTTTCATGGAAATTTTGATGCTGTGACTTTACCGTGAGTAAGCATACAACGAAAAATATTATCAGTTATTTAATGAGATTAGCTGGGGTTTAAAGACAATGATTGTCCCTTCTGCATAGTTGTAATGTATGAAATCTAAATTTTTTAGCCTATCAAGTCCATATGATTTATGATTATTGCTGTCCCCAGTGCAATTCTATACTCGATTTACTCACATACCACACACGCCCTTAGGGTTCATGTTGGTATGTTGATTTTTGCTCCCCAGAATAGAAGCATGGAGATACTTTAAGGTGGCTGTTGCTTTTTTTCCTTCTCTGCCCTCCAGCAGCCATATGGAGGGAGGGGGATGGTACAGGACAGGCAGATCCAGAGCATGAAGTGGTGTAATCATATCCCACTCTAATTCCTGTGCTACCCAAAGTTTAAAACCAATTTCCTGGTAAATGGGTAAAATTTACCAAATGGGTAAAATTTTCTTCCCCCGCCTTTTCACCTTAAATATCGATGAGTTCCACATTCTATTTGTTTAATATCAATTCTCTTCATTCCTAATTACTCCCTCCACTTAAGTAAAAACTGATGTTTTTCTCTTCGTCCTATCTCTCTAGGTTCTTCCAAGTAGCATTCTTTTATTCAGTTTTCCTCACAAAAGTAATAGTAATGATTTGTCCTGTGTCCTCTAATGGCAAAAGAGGAAATGGGCAAGACAGTGATTTTTGTGGGTGAGATCTTTTGTTGGATCAACTCTATAGCCAGGAGAGATACAGAGATACTTTTGGATACAAAGTAGCTTTTCTCAAGTCTCTGGTCTGGTTGTAGAGTATACAGCTGGAGGACTATAGATTCCATTCTGGAAGCAGGATGGTTGGGTATATGTTTCCATTTGTTTCCTAAAGTGAAGGAGTATTTCCTGATTCTTGGAGGCTTCCTTATTGTTGCCAAGAGGATGGATACCAGGTCTTCCCAGGCTTGTGTGTTGGAGTGGGTTGGATAGAGAATGTGGGCCTACACACCTTTGATATCTGAACAGGTTTACTATATTTTCTTTATATTTCATAAATCTCTCTTCTCAGTGTCATCTATAGAATGACAGCAAACAAGGAGATGCAAAATACTCATTTTGTGAGGATTTGTTGTTTGAAATTGAAACATGAACAGACTGGGTCAAATTCAGAAGTAATGAGAAAGGGTAGTTTGTAAATTACACATTGGTAAGAGAGTACAATGTAAAGTGAATTTAAATATGTAAATCCAATTTGAATTAAAGTAAAGGAGTTTAAACTCTCATTTAATTAGTATAATGTGGTGGGCAGGGGAACAGGGAGGTGGGGGGAAGAAACGTAAATTCTACCAATTAGATTCCTTTAAGTCTTATTTGGACAAAGGCTTAGTTTTGAATTGCCCGTTGTAGTGCCAACTACTGCACAGATGCTAAATATCTGTGTAATTATGGGGTACAGAAAGAATAGAATCAGTTTTAAATTAAGGCTGTGAATGGATTTGAGCCTAATATTTAAGATGAAGTCAAGTATTTGTACAGGAAGCTGGCCATTTACCTTCCCGTATTTATCCCTCATTCCTGCCTAGTTGTATGAAGCAGTAATTGATTTGGCAAGATGTTGTTTTTCACAAATTTTAAGTGGACTTACTTTGGCACTATACTACCATATTGTTTCATTCTGCATACTTGAATTGTACAATTTTTGGCGGTAAAAAAATTGCACTTTGGGGTGTTTGCATTCATTCCACTTAAGACACAGAAATCATAAGTGGTTATGTCTCTCCTGGCAAAGTACAGACCAAGAGTTTGATTCTTCCCTCATATCCATTACCACAAAGCCAGAGTAACTCCACTGATGGAAAATTGGTGTGAGGGCAGTTGAGCCCTCCGATACACTCGCATGTGTAACTGCAATTAATCAGACTTGGGTCTAATAAACTATGGTAATTTTGTATACATTTGGCACTATTTTCTCCTGATTAATATGTTGATGTTCAGATGTTACATTACTCACAGATGTTTTATGTTTTTATGTATTTACTTAGCATATTTTTAATAATTTCACACAATGTCATATAATTCTGAAAATATTTAGCAAAATATTAGTAATATTTTTCAAATGGTCATAAGCTTGTTTGGCCCTTTTGAGGTTAAAAATTATACTGCACTAGGAGTATATTGTTCTTTGCTAATGTTTTTAATTAAAACAGCATTCTTCATTTTAATGTTATTATGCATTTTCTTGTAGAATGCACAACACAAAAGTACAGCTGAGTTCTTTGCTTACATTATGGTTTGCAAAATTATCCTTAATACCAGAGGGTAAATATTTTAGCACTGTGTTCATTAAAAGAAAATCAGTAAATCTTATCCAAACATTTGGATTTGTCCACTGTAATTGCCTGCAAAGTTTTACTTATGTATAACTCATTAATAAATGACTCCTATCATATATTAGGAGTTATGGCAGTTGGATTGTTTAGATGATAGTGTTTATTAACAAAAATGACATTCAGTACAGAGCAGAGAAAACTAGCCCTGAAACTGTATCCTTCTCTATCAGACCTTTCAGACTTACTGCATTAGTCTTTCCCAATTCCACCTTGATTTTCAATTGAACGTTAAAGTGCTTAAAAGAAATAATGTACAACTAACTCAAAGCCGGATTTATCTGGCTCTGATACCATCTTTATGCCAGCATAAATCCATTGAAGACTATAGAGTTTCTCTGGTGCAAGACTGGTTTAATAAAGTAGTGAATCAGGCCCCAGGGAAGGGTTTTTCTTAGTTCTAATTTTCTGATTAAAGCAGACTTATTGAAACTCATAAAATCAATGTAACATTGTTGCTCCACTGTGGGCTTTCTACATCAAAAAATTCTCTTCATTCTTATGCTTAAGTGAATTCCCAGCTGGTTGCAGAACAATTAAGGTAAACTTGCTCAATCTGTTCAGCATGTTTTTATGTTTGTTTTTTTACAGTTACATATTATTTTAACCATGCTCCAGAATCTTGTAATCATGTGGCTTCAGAGTTTATTATACATTGCAATTTCTTTTTCAGATGTATGGTACTGCCTATCTTTATCCCAGTAACCCTGTACCCCTCTAGCACCCACATGCATCGAAAGAGCAGAAAGGGGTTGGATGAGGGTGAGGCTTATTCATCACATTTTCTTGACTGGCAAATGGAGGTAGCCTAATGTAGAAGGGACTATATAATGCCTCATCACCAATGGGCTCTGTGCCTGCCTCACTAGCATTGATTTCTTGGGAGACATAAAATCATCTTGTGAGATATTTGAAAATCATAATATTCTGATTATGAGCTCCATCCAAGGGTGCTGAAAGAATTAGCCTGTGTCATAGCACAGCCAGTAGCATGGCTGCTTGAGCACTCATCATGTTCAAGTGAGGTCCCAGAGGACTAGAAAAGGGCCAATGTGGTCCCTATTGTCTGGAATCAAGCTTGTCACTGATGACATCCCATTACTCTAGTATGAATAACTAATGTTGGACCTTTGTAACCTCTTGAAACTGCAATGCTGACTAGATATCTTATCTTAGAGATTAATAGATGCTAGGGTTGGACGGGACCTCAATGGATCATCGAGTCTGACCCCCTCCCAGTGGCAGGAAAAAGTGCTGGGGTCATGTGACCCCAGCCAGATGTTTGTCCAGTCTCTTTTTGAAGACCCTTCAAGCACCATTCCTCTTGGAAGCCTGTTCCAGATTCTGGCAACACTAACCGTGAAGAAGATTTTTCTGATGTCCAACCTAAATCTACTGTCTGTCAGCTTGTGGCTGTTGTTCCTGGTTATTCCAAGGGGTGTTCCGGTAAACAGAGCACCCCCTACTCCCTGCTGCCCCCACTGGTGAATTTGTATACTGCCACAAGATCCCACCTCAGCCTTCTCTTGCAGAGGCTGAAAAGGTCCAGGTCCCTCAGCCTTTCCTCAGGCCCCTCTCAAGGTTGTTCACATCCCTCATGAATTGTAGCACCCAGAATTGGATGCAGCACTCCAGCTGTGGCCTGACCAGTGTTGTACGGAGGGAAAGCATTACCTCCCTGAACCAGTTTGTGATTCACCTACTAATGCATGACAAAGTATGGCTCACTCTGCTAATAACTTCATCACATTGACAACTCATATTCATCTTGGAATCAACAATGACCCTGAGATCTCTTTCCATTGCTGTGCTGCTGAGAAGGGCACCCCCAGCCTATAGGTGTGCTGGTGATTCCCTCAACCTAGGTGCAGCACCTTGCACTTGCCTTTGTTGAATTGCATCCTATTGTTCTCAGACCAATTATCTAATCTATCCAAGTCTGCATGGATTCAGTTTCTTTTCACCAGTGTGTTTACTTCACCCAATAGTTTTGTGTCATCTATGAATTTGTACAGAGTGCTTTCCATGCCCTCATCCAGGTCACTGATGAACATACTGAACAACGCTGGCCCAAGGACTGAGCCTTGGAATAGCCCACTGCCCTCATCTTTCCAGGTCGATACCAACCCATCCACCACCACTTTCTGGGTATGATCCTTTAGCCAGTTTGCCACCCATATGACTGTGCAATCATCTATGGCATACATCCATTGAAGCCTATGGAGTTCCTCTGGTGCAAGACTAGTTTAATAAAGTAGTGAATCAGGCCCCAGGGAAGGTTTTTGTTAGTTCTAATTTTCTGATTAAAGCAGACTTATTGAAATTCATAAAATCACTGCAACATTGTTGCTCCACTGTGGGCTTTCTACATCAAAAAATTCCCTTC
Source organism: Crocodylus siamensis (assembly GCF_052110815.1). NCBI lineage: Eukaryota > Metazoa > Chordata > Crocodylia > Crocodylidae > Crocodylus > Crocodylus siamensis. The sequence continues at coordinate 113,157,169 of NC_143396.1, read as the reverse complement.
ATTCTTATGCTTAAGTGAATTCCTCAACTGGTTGAAGAACAATTAAGGTAAACTTGCTCAATTTGTTCAATTTGATTATGAGACTAGGATGGGATACCATGTCGAAGGCCTTCTTAAAGTCCAAGTAGATGACATCTACCTTGACTCCAGCATCTAAGCATTTAGTGACCTGGTCATAGAAAGAAACAAGGTTAGTCAGGCAGGATCTCCCTGCTATGAACCTGTGCTGGTTGCCCTTTGTTGCGATGAACCCGGCAGAGCTGGCAAGCCAAGCTCGGGGTTGCGGTCACGGTGGATTGGCCGGGTGGTGGCTATTGGCACGGACAGGTGGGATTAGCGGCTTTGGAGTCTGAGGAGTACCCAGGCGTAGTAATTTAACAAAGATGGTTTATTTTACTCATGCTTTGAAGCGGAGGCACACAGTTTCTTTCTTCGGTTACAGTGATAACGTACAAACAACAAAGGGGTCTGTTGGCCCACGAGGTTCAGTCCGAAGACCAAGTCCCAGGGCTGGTCAACAGCTCATAAATGGGTATAACATAAAACAAACTGTAATGCGTAGGTGACGAATCGCGTGACGCCAGTCCACAGCAGTGGACAATCGGGTGGTCGAACACGAAAAGCCGGGGTCGGTAGCCAGGAGGTGATGCAGCGGAGACGTCAGTTGGAGGGATAAGCAGAGTCGTAGTTAGTGAAGGAAGCCAAGGTCGATGTTCCAGAGCCAGGTTAAACAAAGTCCAGAGGGTGATCCGAAATCGTAAGCCGTTAGTCAGTTCAAAAGGTAAATCAGGAGCCAGATAAACGTAGTCAAAAACCGCAATGGTAACGAGTGATACGAAATACTAAGCGAAGGAGGCGAAAGAGGAGATCAATAGGCCCTAAAGCCTGACTCAGAGAGCAGTCCCTGCAGCAGCAGCCTCTGTCTCTAGTCCACGCGATCTCCACCACACACCACCACCAAGGGAGGGGCTCACAGAACTTTTATATCAATTTGGTAGCCAATCAACGTGCTCTCCGCAGAGAAATTTCTAGTGTGATTACCTCATGTTAGGTTCTGACTGAGCATGCTCTCAGTCAGGAGCTGACACAATCTGAGCATGCGTCTGTGGGGAAAGTAGGTCAACAATGATTGACAGCTCCACAGGTCACCCAGGGGGCAAGGACTGGGTGAGCCTTGGAAATTTCCACTCACAGCTTCAAACCGCGCATGTCAGTTTAACCTCTTCTGTACTGGCAGCACATACTCAAAAATTTCCATGACACCCTTCAGCATTATATTACTTACTGGACTCCTACAAATGTGATCCTTGATAATTTGTTCAAACGTTTTCCCAAGGATAAAGGTGAGACTAACTGGTCTATAGTTACCCAGATCCTCCTTTCTCCCCTTCCTGAAAATAGGGACCACATTGGCCCTTTTGTAGTCCTCTGGGACCTCACTTGAACATGATGAGTGCTCAAGCAGCCATGCTAGTGGCTGTGCTATGACACAGGCTAATTCTTTCAGCACCCTTGGATCTCATCCAGTTCTTCTCACTTAAACACATCCAGCCCCTCCAAGTGTCTCTTTACTAGGTCAGTGCAGACAGTTAGTCGGCTGGTGTTCCTCCTGCTTCTGTTAGTAATGCATTTGGGAGATTTATCTTAGCTTTATCCATGTTCAAGAATACAGAGACAAAAAACTCATCAAAGAGCTCTGCTTTGTCCCTCCTGTCACCAACTGTCCTTATTTATCCTGTAGGGGTCTTATGCTGCTCTGCGCCTCCTTTTTGCTCCCTATGTGTCTGAAGAAGGACTTTTTGTTCTTAATTTTTGTTGCCAGCCTAAGTTCTAATGCTGCTTTGACCTTCCTTACTGATTCCCTGCAAGTGCGAGCCAAGGAGATACCTCCTTGGTAGCTACACCCTGCTTCCACAGCCTGTATGCCCTTTTTTTTGCCTTTAGTCTTTCCTGGATTTCCCTGTTTATCCACGAGGGCTTCTTGGCCCCTTTGCCCCCTTTTATGCACAATGGGATTGTCTCCTTCTGTGCCTGTAGGATTGCTCCCTTGAGGAATGACCACCCTTCTTGGACCCCATTTTGCCAATGCTCTTGAGCTTTAATGCCACACTAACTAATCTCCTGAGCACACTGAAGTTAGCCTTTCTGAAGTCTAGCACTTCAGCCCTGTTCATTTGTTTATCCACCCTTCATTGGATAGTGAATTAAATCAATTGATGGTTACTATCCCTTAGGCTACCTTGTACCTGCAGATCCCCCACCAGGTCATCCCCCATAGCCAACACCAAGTCCAGCAAGGTGTTCCCCCTAGTGGGATCATATACCTCCTGCACTAGGTGGAGGTCCTGTATGCAGGTTAAGAACCTACATGAGTGGTTAGTTCTGGCTGACTGATCCTCTCAGCAGATGTCAGGGTACTTTAGGTCACCCATGACAACTATATCTCTTGACTGTACGGTCACTGAGAGCTACCCAGAGAATTCCAGGTCTAGCTCATCCTCCTGATGTGGCAGTCTATAGTAGATTCCCAGTACAAGTCCCTTTTCCCCGACCCTCTTGTAACCTAACCCACAGTACCTCAGTTTGGCCCTTCCCTGATCCCATCTTGATTACAAAAGATGTACATTGCTCCTTAACATAGAGAGCAGCACCCCTCCTCTTCCTCCCCCACTCTATCCCATCTGTACAACCAATAATCTTTAATGTCTACCACCCAGTCTTTTCAGCTAGCCCAACCAGGTCAAAGTTGTTGCTTGCCATCAGGACCGCAACTTCCTTTTGCTTGTTCCCCATGCTTCTAGCATTATGTAGTCATTTAAGCCCCTCAATAGGTGCCCTTGATACCCCATCCTGATGTCTTTTGGGCTCCTTAGTGCTTACCTGAGCTGATCCAGTGCATGGCTTGTGGCTCTCTGAACTTAGGTTCTCTTTGCTCGCTGCATCCCCATCCTCCAGTGAACCTAGTTTAAAGCCCTTCAAGGAGATCATCCAACCTGTAAGAGAACAGACTTATCTTTAAAAGAAAGATGAAGACCATCTTGCTCCAGGATACATCTCTCATGGAAGTGTGGATCATGCTTGTAGAAGCCAAAACCCACACGGTAGCACCAAGTCTGGAGCTGCAGGGTGACTTCTCTGATGCAGGCGTGTTGGTGTTGATGGTGACTGCTGACCAGGAGGATCAATGTGAAGACCACCTGTGCCCCCAACTTCCTAAGCCCAACCCCCAGAGCCCGGTAGTCACTCATGATGTGGTCCAGACTGCTCCTGGATGCATCATTTATGCCCACATGTACGAGGGCCATGGGATAGTAATCAGAGGGCTGGATGAGGTCAGGAATCCTCTCAGTGATGTCTTAGATCTTGGTACTAGGCATGCAGCAAACCTCCTGATCTGTGGGATCCGGCCAACAAATAGGCCCCTCTGTGCCTCTCAGGAGGGAGTCGCCTACCACGATGACCCAGCATGTCTTCTTCTGGCTACCGGGTTGTCGTTCAGCCTGTATCTTCCAAGATATGATGATACTTTTAGAATCTGACTGAAACATAGGTACTACATCCATAATTTCTCTCACAACTTCCTACTTTATCTTCTTATGGTCTCTAAAGGGAGTATGAAGGGCAGAGGTCCATGAAAGTGCAACACAATGAAGGAAATGATTAAATAAACTCTTTTGATGCTTCCAAAAACATTTGGCTCAAACCATAATTAGCATGTGTAATTTTATGGGTGTGCATGAGGCACTTTACTCTAAAGACATATGGGCTATTTCTTCTCCTAGCTACATTAACCTGCATTCCAAGTTGTTTCTGGTTTCAATTCTTACACAACAATTTATTAGAAAGTATATTTTTTTCATGGTCACTGCTATGAAACTTGGGCTTTAGGATTTATCTACACAAAAATACTTAGGAAATTTAATCTGAATTATTTTTAAATGTGGACTTGTTACACCACATTAAGGCCCTGTGTGAACACTGTCACTCAGAACTGAAGAAGCCGTAATACAATTACATTTAATTGATTTCTAAAATAAATGCAATATGATAAATACATGCATTTGTTTTGGAAGTGAATTAAATTGAAATGAGTTAACCACATTTTAATTTTGAATAAAGGTGTCCACCTGAAGGTGTGGTTTGACAACTTCATTTTAATTTTACAACTTTAATTAATTTGAAAGATCAGTGTCACAGTCAGATTAAGGCATAGTCATTCTAAGTCTATATCTAGGAGTCTCTGAATTCATATGATAAGAATCTTCAGTATCATTTAAAAAGAACACAAAAACAAGGGCCAGCCAGATTTACAAAAAAAAAAAAAAAAATTTAGAATCTAACATACTACTAACACAGACTTTGGGTGCCTAAACTGAAGAAATCAATAAAAAAAAATTCCCTGCCTAACCACTTAGACCAAAGGCAGCTCCATTTTCACCATCAAATTACTCAAGTACCTATTCTATTACTCTTGATGCTCAGGACTTCCATCATCTTGGCTGAGCTAATTATCTCAATGCTTCTCATGCCTGTTTTGGGATTCATAACATAGCATCCTTGCATTTAAATCTTCTGAAGGGGCTTATCCAGAAGGTGTTCTCAGAGCATATCTAACATACACTAACACACTAACAATTGCTTTTTATTGAAAAATGGAGGAGACCTTGTATATGATAGCCTAATGATCAGAGTATTTACCAAAGAAGAAGGAGATCTGGATTCAAGTCCTCCCATAAGAGTGCCCAGACCATGGTGTTGTAGGCAAGACTGGGCTCAGAGAATTGCCTACCATACTTTTTGAAGATGTGCTACTATTCACAAAGAAATCCCAGATTAATAGTTCCACAGAGAGAACAAGTAAGAAGGATCGTGACTGTAGCCCACTAATATGAACACTCCTCTGAAAGACACATGTCCCTCCAAAGGTACCAACTTTTATTTTTGCCGGGGAGGCCTAAGATGATAGCCCGATCCCCCTAGGCAGCATGGCCAGAGCAGAGCTGAGTGGAACCCATGGGACAGCAGATGCAGGCTGGCCACTATGAGCTTGGAGCTCCCAGCCCTGCTATCCTCCCCCTTGGGAGCCCTGTACCAGCCCCACTGCCATGGTAAGGTGCCTTCTGCCCACCCAGCAGCAGGGTGCACAACTCCATGCTGGCACCACTACTTCTGCTCGGGAGACAGGGGTCACCTAATCATGGTAGTGAAGGTGGTATGAATATCCCAGGGGGAGGAGAGCACAGTGGGGAGCCCTGATCCTGCAGTGGGTAGCTGCATCCACCCCCATCCCCTGCAAAGTCTGGGGGACACCTACCTTCTCATGCCCCCCCTCCCTGGGAGTGCAAGCAGTGGCACAGAGCTGCCTCCCGTCCCACACACACCCACCCCCAGCCCCCACAAGTCTGCATCCTGCTCCCTACCCTGGCCCTGGGCCCCATGAATTGCCCTGGCTGGGCAGTGCCCCCAGGCTGAGCCCCACTCTCTACCTCACTACGTGTCCTCAATCTATCCCTCCTCCTCATAGACTTACCTGCAGGCAGCTGGGGGAGCTGCTCTCCACTGTTGCCTGGGGCTGTATTCCTGGGCATATTATGCGCGTGTGCACACATATGCACAAGGTTCCCCCTATTTCCCCACTGGAACTCTGCCAGCCTGCAAGGGGAAATATGCTGTTTCACAGTTTTCCATGGTGAATGGAAAACCCAGATCCCTGCATGCTTCTGAGAATCTGGAACAAATACTATCCCAGAGTCATGCAGCCTAAGACTGGGACTTGATGTTCCCATTTCAAGACAGTCCTGCCCAGTTAGGGATGGGAGTCACCCCACTGTCTTACCAAGGAGAGGCAGGGTCCACATACTCGGTTCTTATGTGTCTCCAGGTTTGGTCCTTACGTGTTTTCTTTACATATTTAATCCACTGACTCTTTAATGCAAAATGCTTAAGCAACCCCTAGAGTAGCTGCATAACTCTGTAACTCCTTTCCAGAGGAGAGATCACATCTAAGTGGGGATGGGGCTGTGTTGCAGGAAGCCAGCCTAGAACAGGTCATCCAGACAGGTTTCTCTTGGGGTGCCTATACATGAGCATGGAGGCTGCTACGACATACTGTAATTAGAGCATGGAGGCAGCTCTGATGCATTTTAATTCATAGTTTCATAGTTTCTAGGGTCAGAAGGGACCTGAGTAGATCATCTAGTCTGACACCCTGCCATGGCAGGAAAGATTACTGGGGTCAAATGACCCCAGCAAGGTGTTCATCTAACCTCCTCTTAAAGACCCCAGGGTAGGGTCCAGCACCACTTCTCTTGGAAGTTGGTTCCAGACCCTAGCCGCCCTGACTGTGAAGTAGCGCCTCCTGATATCTAGCCTAAATCTACCCTCTATCAGCTTGTGACCGTTATTCCTAGTCACTCCTGGCAGTGCTCGGGGGAACAGGGACTTCCCCAGTGCCTGCTGATCCCCCCTGATATCGCCCCTAGATCCCCCCTCAGTCTTCTATTGTTGAGGCTGAACAGGTTCAGGTCCCATAGCCTCTCCTCATAAGGCCTGCCCTGCTGCCCCCTGATAATACGAGTGGCCCACCTCTAGACCCTCTCCACGTTGTCCACATCCCTCTTGAAGTGCGGCACCCAGAACTGGACGCAGTACTCCAGCTGTGGCCTGACCAGTGCCGCATAGAGGGAGAGAATCACCTCCTTGGACCTGCTCGAGATGCATCTGTGGATGCATGACAAGGTACGGTTGGCCTTCCTGACTGCCTCTCCACACTGCCGGCCCATGTTCATCTTGGAGTCAATGATGACTCCAAGATCCTTTTCCGCCTCTGTGCTGACAAGAAGGGAGTTCCCCAGCCTGTAGGTATGGTGCCGGTTGTTCCTCCCCAGGTGCATCACTTTGCACTTGTCAGTGTTGAATCCCATCCTGTTCTCATCCGCCCACCCTTGTAACCTGTCTAGGTCTGATTGTAGCTTATTACTCCCTTCTAGAGTGCCCACATCCCCCCACATCTTAGTATCATCAGCAAATTTGAACAGGGTGCTTTTTACTCCATCGTCTAAGTCGCTGATGAAGATGTTGAACAGTGCGGGCCTGAGGACTGAGCCCTGCAGAACCCCACTGCCCACATCCCTCCAAGCTGAAAATGACCCGTCCACTACCACTCTCTGGGTGCAGCCCTCCAGCCAGTTGGCAACCCAACTGACCGTGTGAGTATCAACACCACAGTCCCCCAGTTTCTTAATGAGAACAGGGTGAGAGACAGTGTCGAAGGCCTTCCGAAAGTCCAGGAAGGCTATATCTACTGCTACCCCTGCATCTAATGATTTGGTGATCTGATCATAGAAGGCCACCAGGTTGGTCTGCCAGGACCTGCCACTGATGAACCCGTGTTGGTTGCCCCTAAGCATGAAATCCCCTGCTGGCCCCTCATGGATGTGTACCAGCATAATTTTCTCGAACAGCTTGCCTAAGTTCGAAGTAAGACTAACTGGCCTATAGTTTCCCGGGTCCTCCTTATTCCCCTTTTTGAAGATGGCAACCACATTGGCCCTCTTCCAGTCCTCTGGAATTACAACTCATCAGAGCAGACTCGAATGTAGAATGCTAGGGAGTGGTAATTAGTGTTCTTTAGCCAGCCTTTGCATCTCATGTATCAGTATCCCCATGGTTCAAAATGGTGGTGGGGGGCACTTGAACTAAATCTCCTCAAATGAGCTTTAGTTCAAGTCCCCCTGCTGCCATTTTGAAGCACAAGGATGCTGATACATGAAACACTGTGGTGTTTTAATTAGGAGTGGCTCTTGGAGCCACTCTAATTAAAGTGCTGCTCTCCTCACCCCTGGAGCACATGTAAAAGTGCCCTCTGTTACCAGACCTTGTGCTGCAATTATTGTTGTTGCCAGATATTTATTCTGGATTGTCTCATTCTGAAAGAGCTTGGGCAGTCCAAAAGCTTTCTTTGGCATGTGTTGGATGACAAACAAATTGCTCACCCAAAAAGCAGGCGGCCTCGAAGAAATAGAATAAATATAAGCAAGACGTTTAAATAATTTAGAAACAATAATTCAATGTAATTATCCTTGCAATATTTATTTTTAAGTAATTTTTTTTAAAAGCAAAAGAATTAGGTAAGATCCCCCACCTTAATCTCTGTAAAAAATAGCTTTTCTTTCTACATACCCAGGTGCTATATAAAAAATAGAAAAAGATTACCAGAATCATAATTTGTTCAGAAGGGAAAACAAGTGGAGGGCAAATAACAAATGTGTCTAATAATATAATAATGAAAGTATATCAGGGAGATTATCCAGCTTGGTCTGTGTCAAACAGAAGCTGCTGCAACAATAGCTAGCATTTCTGCAGTAACACATGGAACTGACATGGCCCAGAATTACCCTTCCAAAAGCTACAACCTCAACTTTGCAATGTTTGGCCCCCAAACCTTCATGCCAGTTTTGATGTGCACTGATGACTTTCTACTATATGACTGTTTCTATAGCATGTGTCAGAAAACAATAGAGCGTAAGATGAAACTTGGACGAAGTTGCCCTTAAGAAGGTTTTTGTTTTTCCTTGAAAACTGAGACAAAGTGTACATAAATGAATTAACTAAAACTGGTGTAAATAGCCCATGAAAACACGCCACAAAAATTGGTTAGAATTCTTTTTCATGATCCCACTTCACATTTGAGAGGATGACAAGGAAAGAAGATCCTTTATTTTTTAAGGAAATCCATAGGCATTACAGGAAATGAACATGTTTTCCAGTTAAAATATTTTTAGTATTTTTTTAAATGTTTGCACAGGCTCAAGATCTCTGAGCCTAGGTATTAATTTACAAAAAGAAAAAAAAAATCCCACTGTTTTTTGCTTTGCTGAGAGTCACCACATGGCACACAGTTAAAAACACTTTGCTTTAACAAGAGCCATGAGGTATTTAATGGCTTGCAGAGTAGGCAGTACCTCCAGCTGTATACTGCCTGGGATGTGAGCAGATAAAGTATGTCCAGCTTCCTCAGGCAAATTATATGTTTTCGTGACCATCTGTCTGAGAGGTAAAACCACTTCCAATTTAGCCACACAAACTTAATCTGTGTTTATTCAGAAATTTATGAGCGGCAATGTTACAGTGCAATGGTCTTGGATTATTGAAGCCTTGGATAAGGAAAAGGAACTTTTTTTTTTTTTTTTTTTTGCTTTTTAAAGCAAGCCTGCCTTATTCAGAATTTCCTGTACCTGACTGTTTGGTATCTGTGACCACCAACAGAGTTTTCCCCCAACTCCAGGAGTCTGATTTAAATGTGTGTGTTGTGCATTTTACATGTCCAGAGGGTTCTGGTAAAGAGATTTATCTGTTGAATGACATGCAGAGCACCAGATTCAACAGATGACAGCTTAAGCACGGCACCAGTGACTACCAATGGTGCGGTTTTCATTTTGTTTCTCTGTCCTTTCTTCTACAAATTTATTTTTAATGCTGATCCCCAGCTCCTTCCTTCTTTAGGAAACTTTCTTGGGAATCCTTGAGAATTTTTATGCTATACCCCTTATAAAGGACTGATACTAATTTAGCTGACACCACTTTCCACACTGGTGTGACTCTTGACTGAGTCACTCCCAATTTTCATTTGTGTGAAATCAGTAACTGGTCATGTTCAAGACAGATAATAAAAAAAAAATTATGTGAAGACAGACATATACACACGCCACTGACAGACAGTTTGCCAATCAAAATTAAAACTAAGAAATAAGATTCTTTAAAAAATGAACCAATTCTGAATTATCTTGTCTTATGTTTTTTAATAATATGTAACAAATCCAGATTAATAGTTCAGTGGAAACTGAGAACCATAATATTCCCAGTTAGGAACATAAGAACGTAAGATGTTGGACTAAAAAGGACTTCCCTCATCAACAAGTCCAGTCTATCTCAAGCAACTGTGTCATATAAACCCTTTCATAAATTTACCAAGCTGCCAAGTACTTGGCAGTATTGCTGTCAGGGAATATCCTGTTATGATAATGCTGGATCTAGTTCAAGTTAATCTCTAAGGATGACACATTTTTATGTATGGTAGTTTTAGAGGCCCAAGAAATTAAAAAGTTAGTAGCAAAGTTATATGGAGAAAATGTATCCTCCTACAGTCTTGTGCATCACCATAACAATTCTTAACACTGATTTCCTTAGCAAACATATGCAAAAATAATAAGTTCCCCACTGACTCTGGCAGATAGCCTCCTTTCTAACAGATTCAAATTCATTCACATGCACAATGGTAGGGTGAGGGGGATTATTTTAGCTTACTTACTTTTCCTGGTTCACATAATTCACTGAGTATGTACAAATACGAAGCACGCCAAATTGTTTACAGAAGGCCTGTGATAATTTAAGCCAAAACCCTGAATCCAAGTACCCTCAAACTTCAGGGATTTACTGATCCGGATGCGATTCCAAATGTTGTGGCTCAGACCCATCTCCACAAAGTGGTGAAAGCCAAACAGTAATATTAAGTCCCATTTTTAAGTGGGACTGGGAGCAATGAGCCTGCATCACAAGGAAAATGTTACTGACTGTGCAACTGTTACATGGTAACATTAATTTTATATCCAGGATTAGAATATAGCTTTAAGAGTTTTTCCTACTAAAATCTCACTAAGATCATCTCTATCACCTTCCTGCCCCAGACCACCTACGGTTCCCACCATAAAAAATAGCTATCCAACAATTTTTTTAAGTCATCTGTTACATCCATTTTTATTCTACAATGTGTCATGTTTAATATTCCCATTTGAGGCATATTGCACATGTGAATCAGATATCTGCTCATAAGCACAAGGCAGGCCCTTAACTGGTATGTATATAGGCACTGAATGTTCATTTCTCAGGCATGAAAAGAGTAATGAAGTTTGATCTAGTGTAACATTGGAGTCCGTCCTTTTGAAACATTCTACATGCTGTGTGGACTAAATAATAGACTCCATGCTTCCATGCTGCCTTACAGAGGAGGAATCATGTAGCTGCATAAAGGACTTGTCTCTCTCAGGCATTTTTTCCTCCATGGTGCTAATTTAGGTCTACAGCTAGACCAACTATTTGTTAGCCTGAATGAGTTCTGTCTGACTTCTAAGCCTTTGAGGAGGCTGCACCTGTGTGGACCCCATGCTACATGGACTGCACAAGATGATGCATGGAGTATGGGTTTGTGCATCATTCAGGCACTGTCCTCTGCACTATGTGCTCACACAGGCATCTCCCCCACTCCCACACCAGACATACCTATCCACCACTTCATGGCACACCTGTGAGGGCACATCCCCACTGCTGAACTGTGTGCCTACCTACAAAAATGGCCTGGATTCACCCTCAGTTTCTTGAACTATGTTGTACTGCCCCATGCCCAGGAGGGGGAATCCAGAGACTTGGGCTGCAGTTGCAGCTGGAGCAATGGGAAAGTGGCAAAACAGCAGAAGCCCAGGGCCTGTAACTTAACCTCTTATGGACTGCAGGCTGCCTGTGAACCACAAGATGCACAGCTCTGTCCTGAACAGTTCTTTGTCCTTTGCTATTTCAGTGCATCCCTCTAGGAGTTTTTACTTACAAGGGAATAAATTTCTGGGATTTTTTAGGCATAGCCAAGTTCTTGATCCAAACCCAGTTGAAAAAACTGGAAATACTCAATGGATTTGGATCAAACTTAACACAAAAATAATTCTATTTCATCTAGTGGTTTGATTGTGATGAAGAACAGGTAAGCTGAAGATCCTACCTGTAATAATTTGTATTAAATAAAACAAAAAGTAAGACTAGTTATGAACCTATTCCTGACCTTAAGGTATGGAGGCCCTGCTTCTAGTTTTCCAATGCCCAGGAAAGAATCATAGAAGGCAGGGCAGTTCCGCAGACAAAGTTGTAGAAGTAGCTGAAGGTGCTAATCTTGTGTTTGTCTCAGAGTTTAAGTTTTCTGTTAGCTTGTCTGATGTAAACAAGGATAAATGTTTGGAATTGAAAAAAATATTGGGCTTATGAGTTAATGAGTCTGGAACGATTTTGTAAGCCCTGTTTCCCTGACCTAAAACTCTTGATCATTGTATTTTATGGTGTGCAAGTCAACACAGTATAAGTCAACCCCATATTTCTGACCAAAAAAGTTAGGATTTTCATCGATAGGGTAGTATAAATTAACCTTGCTTTGCCAGAGCCACCTCCAGGGAAGGTGTCTGGAGCTTGGATGTCACCACATCCTGGCCCCTTATTAATGTGGGGCAGCAGTGGCCACTGTGGACAGAGCTCATGAGCCACAGTCACAGCTGGGCAGGCAACAGTAGAGCTCAGCATGGTGGTGTACGAGTGGCTCCTGTCTGACAAGTGCCACTCGCTGCTGCTGCTCTATGTCCTGGTGCTGCTGATGGCAGAGATGTGACTCCCATGCCATTGGGTGGTAGCTCCATCTCACTGGCCAAGATCTACCCATGGGGCAGCTACTGGGCCATGGGTCACTATCCCTGGGCCAGACTTGATGGGCACAGGGCTTGGACACCCAGGCTGGCTTCAGGGTGTTGGGCCGGGGGGAGAGGCAGGAGCCTGACCTGGCCTCAGGCAGCACCAGGGAAGCTGCTGGACACCAGCACACCACCTCCCTGTTGGCTGGGTGCTGCGGGCTGCGGGCTGCTGGTGCAGGGTCCAGTTGAAAACAAATGAACTTTGAAACACAATATTTTTTTTATTTCAAAGTATTGATACAGTGTATAAGTCGAGGTGGAAATTTAAGGGTAAATATTTTGGCTTCAAACTTTGACTTGTACACAGTGAAATACAGTAATAAGTGGCTTTATCTAGGAAAGCATCATTTGATTTTCCTGTGGTGTACAATTTACCTAACTCACAAGCCAGAAAGTGAATTGGTCCCTACACAGAGTCCAGGAGTGGAGCATGAAGATGATTTTTACTGAAAAGTAGCAGCTGCCTCAAGTAGCCCTGTCTCAAAGTATCAATGCCAGGGAAGGTAATTGAATTCTGATGATGGGTGTATTGGGAGAGATTTATTTTTCATGGGGAAGGACTGAACAAGGTTCATGCCCAGGTACGCGGATGTCAATGTGCCAAGCAGACCCACCGGGCTTACATAAACCTATTTATCTACATTAATCAGAGAAACTCAGTGATAAATGTCTTACTAATAAAAAAAAAAAAATCAGGTGCAAACAGAGAAACTGCAGCACAAATAAAAGGTTCTGTTTTTAAAAATGTTCATAGATGAAGAGGAACTGAAGTTGGTGAAGAGCATTGACAATTCATGACTCCCAGGAGGAAAAAAAAAAGAAAACCCTGCATGGATGGAAAGCAACCGATTAGAGAAAAGAGAGAAAGAGGAGAAATAAATATTTCCCCTCAACCTGTGGCTTCAGGTTGCTCTGTCAAGATGTAACTGATTTTTAGAAGGATTGGAGGGGATGTGCATATCGTCTGCTCTCAGCATATGGGGAAGGACAAGAGGATTTGGCTAAGAATAAATAGGTAGATTTGCCCTTATTGCAGAGCTGCTCATCTTCCAATCTCCCAGAGGCATTGTGTTACTACTCGGTATAAGGCCAGTCCTTTCATGGTCAGCCCAACCAGCAATCATATTGAGGTAACTAGAGCGTAATGGGGACCCAGGAACTTTGCCACAATGTGTCCCTCCCATAGAATGACAAGGGAAGAAATATCTACAACTTCTGGGAACTGGCCCATAAATTTTACTGACGGTATACTTTTGTAGGGTCATTGGGACTGAATGTATGAAGTTTTACTAAATGCATGAAGTAAATGCTAACAGATGCTCTGTCTTACAGAGTGATGCAAGAACTCTCTTGAGATACTTGAGAAATAACCCAGCACCATCGTCTGGAAGTAAGAAGAAATGAGAACATTTCAGATATTTTTCTATGCATATTTCATTAATTGTGATTGATGCTGGGGACCCTCTGTGTGTCAGATTCCTTTTTTAAATGTAGAGCTTGCTTACCTACTCATCGTTTACCCTCTAACAGATAACAGAAGAAATCCCTGCACTCAGGAAAAAGGCTAAACAACAGAGGGTAATTCAATTCTGATGCCCAAGTATATTCAGTGAAATAACATGTATCATCAAGTTCAGGATTCAAAGATTGTTTGTTGCATGGTCCCAAAATACTTTTTGGTTAATGTCCTGAATTCTTTTCTGCACTCTGCTGTGTTTGACTTTCACATTTGTTCCATTACTATGTCCTTGGCATCTCAAAATCACTGAATGAGACTCCCATTTCTTTTAACTGTTCAAGCAAAGCTTCTGTAGAACCAGTCATGCAATATATAAAACAAACAAAAAAGTGAAACTTTTTTCATCATAATGCTTTTTTATTACCTCAGTTACTTCTACTACAGAAACAAATCCAATTATTGTTGTCCTTGATTTTTATAATGTCTTTGGTGGAACCAAGTGAGAGAGAGAAATAGTTAACAGCCCTCAATTATTATTTCTTCCTGTGTTCCCAATAATTTAAATAATCCTGTTTTGTTTTCCCTACATTCTGCTCATGAACTTCTCACTGTGGGGTAGTTACGCGCTGGAACAAGCTACCTAGAGAAGTTGTGGAAACGCCACCATTGGAAGTCTTTAACACTTGTCTGGATAGTTTAGTCAGGGATGGTCTTGCCTTGAGCATTTGGGGACCTCTTAAGGTCCCGTCCCCCCTATTTTTCTATGAATTTATTCAAAGTTATTCATCAGAAGTGTTCTTTTATCACAAGGTCATATTTCCTAGGAAACTCTTCAAATTTAAAAGACTTGCCAATCTGAGATGAATAGAGCTTGTCTGTTGAAACTTGTAGAGGAATGGTTTCTATTCTGTGTGGACTGATCAAATCAAAAGCTTTGCCAAAAAAGCTTGCCAGTATTCTATCTGGAAATTAATTTGGCCCTGGTTTTTTTGATCATATGATCTTTCTTTAGTCTAATTTCCAAGTTTTTCCATATATGATAACTGTTCATATGGTCTGCTGATTGTCAGTATTTTGCTATGATATTCTATATGATTTTTCCAGTCTTAAACACTGTTCTTGGCTAAAGCAAAATCTTCCGAGTTAAACAGCATGCAGCAGAAGCAATAAACAGAATCTGTTAATGTGGAATGGAGACGTTAATCTCGCATTACGTGTGCTCCATTTAAAATCTGACATAAAATGGAAAGCTGAAGTTTTCTTCATTACAATCCAAAAGGAAAAAAAAAAACAGCCCCCCCCCCCCAAAACCCCCCCCAAAACCCCCAAACTTACAATGTGTTTTCACTGGCCCAACATTCACAAGCAACAGGCTGTTGTTGATTATAGGCCATTTAACAGAATCTTTCAGGGCATCAATGTTCTGCGTTTTCTCATTTGTGGATTCTTCTATATTCCATGATAACTGTACAAATGCATCTAGTGTTTATTGTTTAAAAACACAGCCACATCTACAGGGGGAGTTGCCTCGTGGTTACATTTTCTTTCTGTTCTCTTCTTTCAGAACCATCAGAAGAAAGAAAATTTCCATTAGGAAGGTTATTTTCAGAAATGGGAATGCTACTGTGTCCAGTTTTGAGCCCACATTTCAAGAAGGATGTGGACAGACTAGAAAGAGCCCAGCACAGAGTGACAAAGATGATTAGGAGCCTGGGAAGCAAGACTTATGAGGAATGGCTAAAAGAACTAGGGTGATTGAGTCTGGAGAAGAAAAAGCTGAAGGGGGATCTGTTAACAGTCTTTAGATACGCTGAAGGGTAAGGGTGGAGATGTGCTTTTCTCTGTGACCATAGGGGACAGGAATAGAAGTAATGGCCTCAAGACTTAGCTGAGGAAATTATGTTGGAAATTAGGAGGAACTTTAGGCATTTATACATGTGCTCTTGGAGCCACTCTAATTAAAGCGCCTGAAGTATCATGTGTATCAGTGTCCCTGAACTGAAAAATGGCAGCCAGGGCACTTTAACTAACTGAAGCTCAAAAGAGCTTTAGTTAAAGTGCTCCTATTGCCATTTTTCAGTGCAGGGATGTTGATACATGTGAATCTGAAGTCTGCTGAAGCCCAGCAGTTACCATGCTCTAGCAGACTCGATTAATTAGGTCTCTTCTGATGCACTGTAGTTACAGTGCATTGGAGCAGCCTCAATGCATGTGTATAGGTGCCCTTTCTGACTTTGAGTGTAGTCAACATTGAAACAGGCTCCCAAAAGAAACTGTGGTATCTCTATCCTTGGAAGTTTTCAAAAGCAGTATGGACAGATATTTTTCTATGTTGGTGTAGTTAGGGAAGATCCCGGCTTGAGCAGGGGGCTGGACTGGATAACCTCCTGAGATCCCTTCCAGTTCAACTTCCCTATGATACTGTGCTTTGGTATCACAGGGAAGTAGATTGCAAGTTTCTGATGCATTGAGTGGAAAAAAAAATATCAGAACAACTGACTTTAGGATATTTAAAGGTGCTTATTTTATTTCATATGAATGTTTTATCTTTTACTTTTTCTTTTATAAAAACCTTCCATTTTCATAAAGATTGTCACTACCAGTCTAAGTGTTAGCTGAGATGATTAACTTCATCACAAGAAACTACTAGCCAACTACATAAATGCAAGCCAATTGTCTAAATAGACAAGAATGAACCGATTCCTCCAAACAGAAAACACCATCTGTAGAATACTGTTGTCCAACTTTGTGTTCTGCAAGATCTCAAGGAAAGATTTCCCACAAATATGAAAGTTTTATATTTGAAATTTTTTGTGCCTACCTTCTCCCTCAGACAGATGGCCATCTACTATAGCAACCATTCAAGCTGATTCATGTCTTATAGGTTTCAATCCAACTTAAGGATCTGACTGGTTCAATGAAAATCAATACTATTACACGGTAAGTAACAAAGTGCACACATACGTACTTCACTGAATTGGAGCTATAATAATTTTAAAAGGATGAATCTCTAAGAATGGGCATGTGGACAAGCATTCAGAAATGTAAGGAGGGAAAAATCTCCCTTTATTTAATGCAATGGGAGTATTGTCATTCATTTCTTTGGGTTAGGATGTTACTTTGGATGTTACCTAAAACATTCAGTTTTTTTCATAGCTAAAATGAAATAGTAAGGCATAAATACTTGTAATTTTTTTGTTTTTCGATTTACAGTACCTTTTTGTTTTGAAACTTTGTCTTATACTTTTTTTTTGGCATTTAGGGCATTTTTATGTGTGTTCCCAACGTGGTGCCAGGGGCTTTTTATTAGAGAGCCACACATTGATAAAGCACATCGAATGTGTTTTATTTCAAAGCTTGCTATTGCCGTTTTCTCAGTGCAGAGATGTGCTGCGCCACTGATACACATGATGTGTTAGGCTGCCAGAGCACATCAATATATGTGCTCCAGCAGACTCAATTAATGGAGCCTGCTCTGATGTGCTGGATTTCCAACACTTCAGAGCAGGGTCCCTGCCTGTGTGTAAGTGCCCTTATATTTCACTGCTGACTGGAACTAGAATTTTAAGGGGAACAAAGAAATTAAAAGAAAACAAAAAGTTAACTAAACTTTTTGACTCCAAGTTTAGGAAAAGGTTTAGATAATTTCTTAATTTATCTAAATTTGGTCTATCACTCAAAAAATTCAAACATACCCCAGGCAATGACTTCTATACCTTCCTGTTCAGGCGGATGAGGCTATCAGCAGACTATTATTACCTTCAAACTTAACTTCTAAAACTTATTCTTTACCAGTTTCCTTGATACTCATATTACTCCTTCCAGTTCATTCAAAGCACTGCTGGCTACCTTTGTCTATCCTTATGGTTATGTTCATCTTTCTCTAAATCCTACTGTTGACTCACCTTTTCCATCTCACCAAGGTGTAATGTTTTCCCTCACTTTCAAGAATATGTCATTACTCTCCTCCTATTATAGAAGAATTGGAGTGTTGTTGTAACTGCAATGGTCCAGGAAAGTTCTGAGGGGCAAGGATTTTTTGTGATATCTTTTACTGGACCAACTGTATAGTTAGGAGAGTAGTTGAAAAAGCTTTTAGGCATCAAGTGCCCTTCTTCAGGGCATCAGATGCTCCAAACTTTGATCAACAGCTCTACCATCTATACAGTTGGTCCAGTAAAAGATATTACAAAAAATCTTTGTCATCCCATACTTTTTACTGAGCCACCCATAAAATCTTCTCTCTGCTCTACTCTGCCTATTATGGCTCCTTTTCCACAAACATATTTTGCAGGTTTTTTTCTATATCAAATAGTTTACTGTTCATAACATCCTCTGCAAAATAGTTTCTAAACCCATTACTGGCACATCTACAGAAGATGTTTACTGCACAGTAGACTAATTAGTTGTGCAGTAAATGTCTTGGTGTCTACACATATACCCCTATTAGGCTGAAGTAAATTAATTTACTTTGTAAAGGCAGTACTAACCCACATGTAGACACTGTCCAAGCTGGCTGGGGCATGAGTGCTTCAGTGAGGGGGCTGCCTGCTGGCTAGCCCTGTACTGAAACATCCTTGTGCTCCAGCCAGCCCCTCCACAGCACATTGAGCTGCCAGCTGGGGATGCTCTGACCCAGTTCAATGTGCTGCGCTCCCAGGCACATGTTCAATAAACTCTGGGGCAATAAAATCCAGAGTTTATTGATTCATACTGGGTGCATCTATATATATGTCGCTATAGTAAAATTCTTACTGTGCCATGATTTAGTACTTCCTTTTGAGACACCCTGTACTTCGCCATATATATGGTGCATGGTTATGTTTACAGCTACTTCACTATAGTGGCACGCTATACTGGGGAAGCACATCACTATGGGGAGCTAGTTGCTAGTCATGTCTAGATGCCTGCAAATGCTACATCACCATAGTGCATTGCTATGGTGATATAGTGTCACATGCAGATGTGCCCATTAATTATATGTGGAGTTGCATCTACTGTGTCCTTTTTGTATCAGACTTGCTTCTGATGCCTAAATAGACTTGCCAACTATTAGTGACCAATAGAAGTGAATAGACTTTGCTGATACTTTCTACATTCAATTATCACATTTTAAAAGATTTTTTATTACTATTTTAATCTAGCTGGTTTGGGATAACTGTATAACCTGCTTTCTGTTTACTGTTACGCTACCCATTGTTTTCACCTCCTCTTGTTGTGTAATAATAATTTGTTGAGTCTTATGTCCCAAAATGCTGCACCACTTACATATGTGATTAATTTTATTCATCAGCACAGGCCTACTGATTCCAGTGGCACTTTACATACATACAAAGGAATTTTTTAGAGTTAACCCCATTGGGAGCAATTAGTCTACTATTATTTTTCACCAGCTTAGCTAGCTGGTGGCATCTGTAGGTGGTCAAATAACCAGAAGTAGTTCAAAAGCAGAAACAAAATAGTGGGGCCAGAACTTAAAAATACTCATACTTACATTTTTAAGGCAGTCATGGATATCATAGTCACTACAGAAGATATTAAGGTACAGTGCATTTTCGTAACATATTAGAAGGAGGTGATGAGTAGAGCCCTGCAAGTGAGGCAGAGCTTCACAGATGCAGGCTTCCCAGGCAGCAGGCAAATGAGGGAATTAGCTGGCACCTGCACACAGTCAGCTGATCAGAAGGAGGCAGCGCTCTGGGCTCATATAAGCCCCAGGGCTGGGGCTGGCAGGCATTAGTTCTCTGAAACTCACCGGGGAAAAAAGTCCTGTGTGAAAAAGCTACCTCGAGACTTTGGTGGCTTGACCTGCTGTCTGCAAGATTAAAAGGGCTTCAGGAGCTGGCCGTGATGCTCTTAGGGCTCCATGACGATGTCAATTCTGTCCTTATTTTCTCTCCTGCCATGTCTTGTTAGTGTAAATAATACCAGCTGGAGCTAGGGGGCACACAGTACTAGGGTAGAAGTTTACCTTCTTAAAGGGGCACAGTGTGTCCTCCATTGTTATTGTTATGTTGTAGCCCAGGGGCTCATTTTTCTGTTGTCAGTTTGTACTGGTGGACTGGAATGAGGCTAATAGAGGATGAGGGGGGTCATGCTATTGGCTCATGCTATTGTGTAGCAGCGCCAGAGCAGCACAAGCTGCAGAAAGGTGCAGAGATCCCAGCACCAGAGAGGATGCAGCGACAGGGGTGCAGAGAGCCCAATGACACCAGGAGGTCGAGTTAAACCTCATATATCACTTACGAGGCATGAGGTGTGATAAAGGGGAGATTTTGGAGCCACACTTCTAGCCCATAAGGCTTAAGGTGTCCCATGAGGCACTGACTTGGAGCGGGACCTGGCAATGGGTTTCAAGAACCCCCAGAGTCTGGGGGGGTCTAACAGGACCATGACTACACACAAACTTGTGGGCTGCCTCCCTATTTTTTATTTATACCAACAAGATATGGCAGGTGAGAAAATAAGGTGCCCACAGAGCAGAATTGACATGGTCATGGAGCCCTAAGAGCATCACAGCCATCCCTGGGGACCCTACACCCTGACAAATCTGTAAAGCCAGGGCATCAGGATGGGTGGATGCTTAAATGCACCTTGCTCCAAATATTCAAATGGGAGTTAGGAACTAAGAGCACTGACAGATGTGTCTGTGGGGGGTGAGGGGGGAAGAGACTCCCCAAAAAACAAGCTTTATCAGAAGCATCAGTACATTACTTTGACCCAGCTCCACAGCGTCTGTATAGATTGGATACTTCAGTGGGGTTTTTTGGCACTTTTGTCTAAAGCAAATTCAATCAGCTATTTTATAAATGTGCCAAAAAAGCCCCACTATAGCTCCCAATCTATACAGTCACTGGGAAAGGTGAGTCCAACTAACACAGTGCCTCTTTTGGGCATGTGCTGGGCTCACTGCAGAAGCATGCAGAATTTATAGTAAAGCACCCTTTTTTTTCCCTAGGTCTGCAAGAAGCCTTAGACTTTCGATGGTCATTAGACATATAGTTGCATTTAAACACTCTAAAATTTTTCCCCAACAGAAGACAGAAAAATTCCTTAAAACAATACTATATTTTGCAGAATAAAAAAACATAGCAATAAAAGCAACAGATTGTTCGAAACCAATAGAATAATATCATTGATTTGAGCCAAATATTTTATTCTAATTTATCAAGGTGACTCTTAGGTCAGACAGTCCTGCTTCTGCATATAAAATCAAATCTGTCAGAAGAATAAGGGGAAAAAAACCGAACCTTTTTGTAACTTGTGATAGGAAAGCTTCCAATATAACTGGTATTAATAAGTTTATAATTCAACAAGGCTTCATCTTTTCAAAAGAAATCACGTAAAAAGGCAAAAATAGAGCTCAAAGAAAGATTAGATAAGAAATCTGGTGTAAAATACAATAAATATATGGTAAAAACAACTACAAAACATGTTGGTTTCACTGTGAAGAGTATATAGTTTATTTGGTTATTTGTATATTACTTTATCGTATTTAATATTTTGTGTCTACCAAACTGTGTTTGTGTTCAATACAGCACAAACACATGATACTGTCACCTAGAAAAATAAGATCTGTTTCTACCCTACATGAAATAGCCACTGCCCTTAACATTTTAGAATACATTTTAAATTATTTCAAATAAAACAAATATTTAAACTATTTTATTATGTTATATGTGAGAAGCCATATGATATTAGTAAATGGTTTAACATCAGATGGCCTGTCAAAATGCACATTTCTGACATACCATGAAAAAATATAAAAGTAATAAAATTATCAATAAGTAAACCCATAAAATAAATTTGGAAATGCAATTTTCATTTTGTAACAAAATTTTATATAGCAATTTTTTGGTGAAATTCTGTTGAAAATTTCAAAGATTTTAATTTATTCCAATTCAAAGTGAAAACAAATTTTAATGTCAGAAGTGCCTGGAAAATGGAATGTCTCCAAAGTTCAACTCAAGAGTGACTACAGGTCCCTGTTATAACACTTATTCAGTACTGTAAGTGTGGCTGACTTTGCAAATTACAAAGTCCTTTCTGCAACTAAACTGATGGGAGTGGAAAAGAGGAAGCAGACTTCTGTTAGGTGCATCTCATGACCCATGTTATACACATACATAGGAGGGATGTTCTTGGCTCAGAGCCAAGGTGCGAGGCTTCTCAGGGAACTTGTCAAGAATGAAAACTCAAGAGCCACAGAGGATTATCAGTCTAGTGTACTTCACTCTTCCTGGCTACTGGATATCCTATGTAGCTGGCACCATCAACATTCCAGATAAGTTAATGGTTCTCAAGAAAAGTTTTGTTTTTTCCTGTTATCAGATAAAGATGCTACAGAACACTATGGATCTAATTTTTCATCCACTTTCTTCTCCAACTCTTTCTTTTTTACATCCCATTAGAGAGAGAAGGGATGATGCCCAGGAACAACAGGCTTTCTCTCCCTCTTGTCCCTAAAAGGGAACAATTGTATCTGTACCCTTTAATTAACAAATATGGAGGGGAAGATCTCAGCCACAGAAATTAGTAATAATAATACATTTTATCAAATCTAGGTCTTCTCCCTGCTAGTGTGGGATTATTTCTCTGCTTTTATAGTGCACTGGTTGTTATTTTTATTTCTTTTCTCATAAACCCAGAATTCATTAACTTTGCCTCCTTCTGCTTTTTAAAATTATTGCAATATTTCATTTAAAGTCAGTTATGTAAAATAACTAAATCCACAACAGGTATATAAGTGCCCATAATGGTGGAAGTCCTATCAATACAGGACTATAATCAAGTAATCTTACAGTTTTATTTCTACATAGTCCTGTTGTGTACATTAATGGCTTCCTGGAAAAATAATAATCATTTGCACTATGACTCATTCCCAGCATCAGAAACAGACTTTTCCCAATTATGAGTTTTTTAACTTTTTGGGGGAGTCCTTATAAGTATATAAGTAGGAAGAGCACCCCCAAACCCTCTGTGCTTTACTGCTGAGTAGATTAATTAGCTGTGAAGTAAAGTATCACCATGTACATGTATGACACTATTAGGTCACCGTAAGATAGTACTGTCAGGGACAGTATTATTTTACTCTGGGGTAATTTCCTGCAATTAAATGCATGTGTGGACACTGTTTGAAGCCCAACCAGCAGGGGTCAGACTCCTGCCTTCCATCTAGCTGCACAGTCTGTACTTTCAGCACCTTTGTGCCCCACCCAGCCCTGTGCCACCACCCAAAGTCTGGAGCTAACCTCCAGTGCCCCTTGCCAGCCCAGAGCCGAGCAGGGCAGGAACAGCCCTAGCATAAACTACTCCACTCTGGCTCACATTGCTGCTGTCCCAGGCACGTGTGTAGATGCTGAACCTAGGAGTAATTTACTTCAGCACAAACTGCTCCAGAGTGTATTGCTTTGAATTAGTTACATGTGGAGATGAACCCTCTTTGTATGAGTAGTGAATGTTAGAAGGGGCAAAGAGTAGTAGTATAAATATAGCACAGCAAAGATCACAGATGAACAAGAATGCAAATAACCCTATTATGCTTATGAAATTTACTTTTTAACCCTGTATACAACTTCCTAGTTAGAAAATAATAAGGGAATGATCTGCTGTCAGAGCAGACTCGTTGCAAAATCAGTGAAACATAAGATTGTGAACATTTTAGGACGGGTTAAAAGCACTTTAGGAGGTTAGCAACTCTTTTTCTATTTCAGTGAGTACAACACAATCCACAGATTTCATGTATGAGGTGAGACTGGTTATTTAATTACACAGCTATCCAGCCAGTTTGGACAGACTGTAGTACATACCTCTTCATAAAAGCCCATCTTTATCATTGCAGGAAAAGTTTACTGAATAGCATGTTCAAAAGGAGTACATAAACTAAACAGTGCAGAACAAATTCCAGTATGAAAGCACAGTTAAAAGCACATGTGATACATATGAAGTCTAAAAAAAAATCTAAAAAATTGTAAGGTTTGGCAAAAAGCACCCCGCACCAAATTAAAAGGTACTTGGGAGGCTTATTTAACATCCACTCTGGCCATTTGCAGATGATTTTATTTATTATTTACTACATGATTGGATCAACATGTGAATTTACCATAGCAACCTATGCTTCAAATATTGCATACATTGCTTTGGAGTATTACAGCACACCTTAAAAAGGAGCAGGGAATAGTACACTATGTAATCTGAACTTTAGCACAACATTAATAGCAAAATATGGCTTTAATAAGCAGCATATTTTTAGGCATATTTAATAAAAAAGGTTGCAATTACCAAAAAATCAGTGATTTCAACTGCTTATTCTTTCATGAACATTTTGTTATAAGTTAATCCATTTTGGAGGAAAAATAGGAAAAGTGAGGACTTACAGCTGAAAATGCTAATGACTCCAAGGCAAATACAGGCCCAGCTGGGAAGTTTGCATGATTTACCTAATGTTTTGATGCTACAGTTTTCTTGCTTCACAATCAGCACTGTACTTAGACTCCTGGCAGCCGCAGGCCAACTTTTAGTATCACCAGAGATAATGATGATAATATTTTTAAAATTACCATTTTTAGGCCCCCTTTCTGTCTGGGCCCCAGGCAGGTGCCCGATTTGCCCATGCCTGTGTCTGGCCCTGTTCACAATAGGCAAAAAGTACTATGGGGACAAGTCACACATTCATGTGTTACATACAGTTTGACGCCTTCCACTTAATCAATCTTTTTACCAGAAAAATAGAGGGGTGTCTCACAACACAGTTGCACATAAATAAATATTCACCCAAATCCTGTGTAGTTGCATCTTGTTACCAAAATAAAGGAGCTGTTTGGATTCCCCAAACATCACGAGTTTATGCATCATTTATCCAACAGACTGAAGCTTTGGAAGTCTCAAACACATGTAAGTTAATACATACATTCATTTTTTATGATATAAAAACATTGGATTTTCTTATACATTTGTGATTTACTTGTTCTGCAAGCCTCAGTTAAATATTACTAACAAATTCTTCTTCAGTCTGCCTGATCCAAGCCCTAACCACCATAAATATTGATGAGTACAACTTTTCTGTTGTGGTTGCCAGTTTGTGGTTGCCAGTTACCACTCGGAATAATATATATATGTAGAGAGACAGAGAGAGAGCAATTCATGGAATAAAAAGAAACTAGTCCCTCTGCCATCAAATTTGTATATATATATATATATATATATATCTATAAATAGAAATTAGAACATTCTCTCTGCATCAACAATATACCTACTTACACATGAAATAATTCTCAATACTTGTTACAAATACAAATACTTACTCAAATGCTGAGTTTTTTTCCATTGATCAGGACATGTAGGTGAATGAAGACAAACATAGGGAGATTTTTCAGCAACTTTTAACTTACTGCGTACAGCATTTAAATAGATCAGACTTCATTTTATACAAGAAAAGAAATCATTTTGTCCACAATGGGCTCCCTCTAAACTTAAAAATATTACACATATTGCCAATAGTTACATGTTGGAGATGTGATGCATGATAAGCAATACTTGGTCACATGTTTCTGTTTGGAAAGAAACTGTAACTAGAGTTAACATGGTTTTGAACACAGCATTGATAGCTTTGACGAGTGTGGTTTTGGATATCCCTAAGGAATTAAATTGAATCCTTCCCAGTTTGCACTCTTGACAGTGGGCCTTATTAGTGTTATGCAGGATTGTTACTGTATTGGAAAAGTAGGGCATCTCCAAAAGGTTGGGATCTGGTATGATGAGCTAAGGTGGCATCTATTAAGAGATTCATGTTTATCAGGCTTAGTGTGAAAAGTTTACTGTGATTCTGAAAGAATTCTTAGATTATTTTGATAAATGAAATTAGTTCTTCTCTATTCTTCTTCTATTCCTCCCTCTGCTACTCGTTGCCCAAGGCAATTAATGAAATGGTCATCCAGTGTTGGTTAAAGATAAAGAACCTTACATGCCATGAAATGGAATACTTGAGCACAAAGTAGACTGTGTGCCCATTTTATAATGGTGAACCCTGCTGATGACACCAGCACCATGCTTTACTCTGCAGCCAACTCTGAATAAGACACAGATGACACATCAGCAACAACAAGGTGTGGGTACTAAGATGCATAGCTGATAGACCAGAGGTTGCAAGTTCAAGGCTGTAACAGAAGTGATCAAGGAATAGCCCTGTCAGATTCCAACAAATCTGCAAATTCTGCTAAATACCTTGTTACACAAAAACATGAAAGAGGAAAGGAAGGCTCTATCCCCACTGAGTGTCCAATTAGGACCAAATATTGAGTAGTTAGGCCCTTCATCTTCATTTTCTCCATCCCTTTGACAGGACCTCAGATTAAGCTTGTGGTCCTGCAAACTTGTAAATCACTTACAATTTTATGAGCTCACCAGCATGGGATCTACCTGCTTGGAGTCCCTGTTTATAAACAACTCCAGGGCCTGTTGTTGTTCAGGGCCTCCCCACCGTATTTAGCAGTAGGAGAAAGGAGAAGATGAGCAGCAGTGGCATGCAGCCCACGGGCTCTGTGAAAGCAGGGACTTAGCATCACTGCCATTGCCACTTGATATAGGAAGGCCTTATTAAGAGCATTGTAGATCATTGTTCACAGTCCCCTCTTTATTGTTATGCTCCTCTCATTTAGCTTCTCTCTAGCCTCTTAGATGTTGTCTACCCCATCTTTATTTGTGTGTCAACAAAGTTGTTCACATCTGTGGAAGCTGGAGGTCCACTTTACCCTGGTCTAACTACAGGTGGGACTTTTGCTTCACTGTCTTTAGTGCATTCTTTCCCCCCTATACAAGTTAGCCAGGTGGAAAATGAGGCACGAAATGTTACTGTAACCTAAACACATATTACCCAGAAATATAATAATAAAACCCATAGTCTATCACACCAAGCCATAAGCTAAGCATTGCTAAGAGTTTTCTTCTCTCTTCCTGTTGAAGCAGATCCACTGGAGAAGATATGTGGGGTGCATAGAAACTCAAGTCAGCATGGCTATACCTCACTGTGATGGACACTACCTCAAAGAGAAGGTCCTTTGGTTCTGATTTCTGCTAGTGGTAGTTCTGAATTTTTCATTATTCATTAGCTACAATGGAGAAGCAGCAGCAGGTTATCTTGGGTGAAGTATCTGGGCCAGAAACCAGGTCCCCCTCCCTTGCAGGCCAGAGCCCATTTTACCAAGCCAAATTTTCACTCTTCCTGGGCCCATAATTCTTCTCTTTATTGCCCAATAGGCCAGCTTCAATAAGAGAAAAGTAAGGTATGCATGGCAATATCTAGCACATAACCTACTGGCAGTATGCTGGGAAACAGGAAATGTAGGTTAAAGCCTCTTCTGGGCAAGCACTCTCTGAACAAGCACCTTATCTATTAGACTGTTGGTTTGAAATATGGCAGGGCCATCCTTCTTCATCTTTTGAATTACATGGAATTATGTGCCGGCCCAAGAGGTTGGAGGGAATACAATCTAAAATGTGCACAAATAACCACTTCTGTGGCAAAAGGTAGGGTTAGATTTAGGCTTTTGTTTTCATATTTTAATAAGGGTTTCACATGGAAAGAACACAGTTCAATTTTAGATAGAAGTGAGCAGTACTGGCAATTAGACAAATCAACTAATTAGTTTATTTATAAGGAAAACTACATCATAATCATAGCATATTAGTCATGGTTCTGGCACCCAACACCAGAAGTTATGCATTAATTGCTGATATTTTTCAAAGCACCTAAGGGAATTTCTATACTGGCTCTTCATTTCTCTTGAGACTCATGGGAAATAAGCCCATCTGACATTGCATATTTTCCAAGATTAGAAATCGAATTGTTCTTAGGATGCCTTCTATTGCCATCTCCTGAAACGCTCTGGTGGACTATACTGTGTAAAATATTCTTACTGCCTCATTTACTGATTTGAGACACATGGGGCAGGAATAGGTGGGCAGAAGCTTATTTTTTGGCATCAGGCTTAGGAGTGGTGTACAGCCACTTTGGCCCCCTCTACACATGCAGGGAAGGTGCAATGGGATTTCATGTGCAATTCACACAATTCTGCTTCCTGTCATGCCACACTTACATAGCAAGAGGTGTAACTGTGTGATTGCATGTTAGATCCCATTGTGCCTTGCTGCAGTTGCTGGGGAAGCCCAATGTCAGGCTCCCCTTGTACCAGCAAGAAGCAAGTTCTCATAGCTGGGAGCCCGCTCAACAGAGGGGCTCACAGCTGTGGGAGCACCCCATGTGGCCCTGCTACAGCAGATGCAGCTGTAGTAATCTCCCCACCCCAGGGGTTTCACACACACCTGGAGCTGGGAGATTGCAGCTAGGCCACGCAGCTTCCAGGACCCACCTGGGCCCAGGCACCTGGAAGCATGCTGAGGGGACCTAGTGTCTGCAGCTGTGGGACTCTGGGTCCTAGCATCTGCAGGTTGCAGCTGGGGCTGAAAGTCCCCAGCAGTTGCTGAACTCACAGCCCCAGCTGGGTGAAGTACAAACCTGCAGCTGGGAACTCACAGCTGCTAGAGCTCTCAGCCACAGGGAGCTCTATTACATGTACAAATTTAAGCTCAATAGCAACCAGCTATACAGTTACTACACATTTTCAAGGTCTAACTTGATAGCAGGTTGGAGCCTATTATGACATGATAGCTACTTTGCACATGTAGCTGGTCTCAAGGTAATTGCATGATACCTGTAATGTGTATAGGGTGCCTTTGAAACCTAAATTAAGTCACCACTAATTTACATGGGAATTAGATGCCCACACATCTTTAAAAATGTGGTCCTAAGTCAACAGAGTTAGTTTTTACATTTTATTTTGGGATACCACTATTCTGGCTGTTTTTCTCTTCTCATCTTTTTGTTACTAATCCTCTATAACTCTACTTAGTAATAAAACGTTGTATGCTTGAACTGCTGTGGCATGCATATGTAAGTGGCATGCATATGTGAGTGTAACATCAGTTTCATATCAAAACATGTGTAATCCAATATGCTACTATATTCAAATGGGTAAAGCATAAGGAACAATCTTTGTATTGTTCTAACTTCATCTGGGACTTCTAGGGACTTTTTAAACCATCCGAAAATAAAATACAATAAAAATATTTTGCTCATTTTAACAAAAGATTTAGATTTAATAGCAATAAAATGAATTTTTTTTTTCTCATCACTAATTCTGCCTTCTTAGTTACATTGTGATTCCTTGCCCATGTATCTGGAGCTTCTAACTCTTCTGTCTTTTAATATTTCATCCATTACCACATACAATAGCATTTTTGCTCTTCATTTGACCAACAAGCTACTGCTTCTAGTCTGACTGTACCAGACTGCATTAGCATCGCCTCCAATCGCTAAAACATTTCACACAGGGACTTGTCATTTCTCAGTACAAGTATACCAGGAACTGATTAATGTTCCCAATTTAAATGTTTAATAAAGCACATAATGATTAGCCAGTTACCTGGGAATTCAGCTCAGATCCTGTGGTTACAAACTGATGATAATCCTCAAAACAAAAGCATTTTCTTCAGTGTCATTTTGTGGCTACATCTGCTATGATTTCCTGGCTGAATTCAGGATCCTATGCTTCAAAACCTCAAGCTCCACTACCTGAGGTAAAATGAAATCTCTATTAGCCATATGTATCAAAGCTTACATCCTCTTAAAGGCCAGCCATTACAGATGTGATCTCAAACATTTCTCCAGTTCTAATATTCATTCTGTTCTCAGAGGTCAGTGATAAACATGAATGCTGTCAGGTTGGTCCATATTTTTGAAAGAATTGGCTCAATTTCTTCCTTATGTTTCTCTATAGGATATTTTAACCTAGAAAACGTGACTAGCTTCACTTGTGTTTTAATCTGACTTGAAGGTTTCATTATTGCTAAGGTCAGGGACTTCAACCAATGAATCTCACACCATGCCAGAGTACAATTATAATTTTTATCATTTTATTATTTGTAACAATTTTTTAAAGTGTAGTATATGAAAACATATTTTAAAACCTTGCTATTCTCTATTTTTACTTCCTCGTGTTATAGTGTACCTAATGTCAAGACCAAGCATTTTGAGTGACAGTAGGAGGATGTTATTATAAAAGGTAATCTATAACCAAGATGAAAAATAAGATATTTAGTCCCCAGTAATTTTAGAGGGCACATTGCCAAGGTGTGTACTGGCACACTACTGATCTGTACATGAACAAATCCTTGGACTTGTTGCATATCTGTTACATGTGTTACATGTAAATTTGAATTATGGCGTGCAAATCAAGGATGTCTGTATTCGTGTCAGAAGGGTAGAAAACTGCTGCCTAATTGAGGTCCATTTGAAAATTTGGGCTGCCTATACAAATGCTTGGAGAGAGGGAGGAGGTGTTTTAATTTGAGCAGTGCCTGGACAACTTCCCTAATTAAAATGGCTCACTGTCATGTGTATGAAGTCCCTTTGTATTTAAAAAATGACTGTGGGATGCTTTATCTAAACTTCATTCAACTATGTTTAGATGAAGCACCACCATGGCAATTTTAAAACACACGGGGACTTAATACACATAACAGTGAGCTGATGCTGGAGCATGTACTTCATTTTCATCTAGAACTACATTTTTGTGCATGTATGACACTATAGACTGCATTATAATGAGCACGGAGTTCAAATCTTGGCATTAATGCCTGTTCTTTTTCCAAAGTCAAGTGTAAAGTCTTAGGGTCCTATTAATGAAAAATCAATTTCATGGTTGCATCAGGGAAAAAGCAGGGCCTCAGATTATAAGCAAAATTCATTGTAAAAGCCATGTGTTCGTGTGTGTGTGTGTGTGTGTGTGATGGAATATGGGCACAGAAAGTTACATGTGGATTTCAAATAGATGCATAGGGATTCCTGGTATGCATGTAAATTTATATGTTGTACTTAAGACACAATGTAAAGGGTCAGTAGACTGTAAATATGTTTCCTTGCCACATAAATTAGAGTGATAAACAATGGTATGTCCAAATCCTTGGAAATCAGTTTTGAAGCCAGACTATGGTCTGACACTAAATGAAGTAGTTATGTGGGAAAGCTAAACACAGCTGCCCATGCAACAGACAGTAAAAGCATAAAGAGCTAAACCAGAAATTATGAAATATAGTGCAAATGATCCCAGCTGCTACTTCATCTTGTGTTGTACCTGACAGGATTTTTTGACGACCCCAAAACATGTACTTATTTGGCATTTCAAGTGGGCAGCTGGAATACATAAAGAAACTAAGTTGTTAACAGCTGATATGGCTGTATATTTCTCATAGGTTATAGGATACAGAATACCCACTGTATATAAAAAGGCATTGTTGTGTTCCTAAAACACAAATAGACGCTAAGAATTTGAACCCAAGAAATGTCCTCTGAGGAAAAATATTTACATTACCCAACAGCCCTGGTGAGCATGTTTTTTCTCTCCCCCCCCCCCTCCATTTTACAAGGGAGCTCTGGAAGAGGATGGAAGCTAGGGAAATATTCCATCAGAAAATATAATTTTTATTAATCTCCTCAGCCTTAGCCAAGGTATGAGCAAGAACGTTATGCTTACATTTTTGGCCATTTATATGCATTTTTAAATATGTTTCATTTCTCATTTGACCCTTCCTGTTTCCAAGGATTTGGACATGCTGTTGTTTATCACTTTAATTTATAAGGTAAGGAAACATATTTACAATCTACTGACTGTTTACATTGTGTCTTAAGTATAACACATACATTTCCATGCATACCAGGAATCCCTATACATCTATTTAAAATCTACCCCTCCCCCTACCTTTTTTCCTGTAGACACATTAGATAAATCTTTTTTTTTAATGACAATTCAAGCAGCGACCATGCTATCTCATCTCTGGGAGTGCAAAAATGCAATATTTACACGACATTTAAAATCCAATTAGTTCATAAAACTGAAAGCTGTGCTTGGAAAGACCTTTCATTTCAGGGTAGAAGGAGAGTGAAAGAGTAAAGTTCATCTCAGCCTCCATTTTTTCCATACATAAATGGCTGTTTTTTGTATGCCCGCTTAAATGACCAATATTTGATATGTAAGGACCATGTAAAAGAGACATATCTGCCTAAGACATAGGTCTCTAGCTGAAGAAACTAAGGAGATAATTATACAGTTGCCTTATGAAGGTTGCTTGAGGCTTAGGGTGTGTTAAAAGCATCAGATCCATATGAAGGGCACAGACATACTCCTCAATGCAGTGGAAATTCTGACCAGCGATGGGGCCCATGGGAGAACATAGGAGGCTGCCACAATTTATACTGAATCTCAGGACTTCTAAATTACCAGATAGGTGCAAGCATGGTTTAGTTAAAAGGATCTCTAGTTTGTTTCAGCATAGCAGCTCCCATCCTTCTTGGTATGAACACTAATTAACAATAAATAAAATATGTGCTGCTGTTACCAGAAGTAATAGGTTTTGCTAACCATTATGAAGAGCTATATTTTCTTCCAATTAAATCCCCTGACGTTTAAGATTTCCTTGGCCTTGTTAAAAATTGGTAACCAAAAAGCAAACAGATTAGCCAGAGGAATAAGCAAGCCAGCTGATTCACATACTGATATTGAAGATGAGTACTGACATAATATTTGAACCATTTAAGTGCTCTTTAAACTGTAAGTAGATGCACAAGCCAAATTTAGAATGGTTAAAACCTCCCGGAACATTTCAAAAGTATACCTGAGCACTCAGGTATTATTTTAAATTGGTCCTTCTTGAACTGGAACACAGTCATATGTAAACACCAAACTTTTCATGACTAGTGTCTTGTCAGTCCTTCAGACTCCTCACCCCTGCATGCGCCCCCTCTGTTACCTCACTCACTCCGGTACTCAGCCAGAACTCTACTGATTTGAGTTGAAGGGGTGTCAGGGTTGAGCGGGTGGTCAGAGAAGGGTTCTGAGTTCCTTGAGTGTGCTGATGGGCTGCCCAGTATCTCCACAGTTTGTCAATGGTACTTTTCCGCCAAGCAGCTTGCCAATTTCATCTCACCGGTAGCAACTGCCAAGGCTTCAGGGCATCCCAGGCCCATGGATACATGGTGCACCTCTGGTTTGGCATTCCTGAGAGGCTGCCCAAGTTCTCTGCATCATCTTTTAAGCAGCACTTTTCTAAAAAGCCTCCAGTCAATTTCATTCCATTCCTGGCAATGGACATGGAGATGTTGAGAGCACCCAGGAACACAGAAATGATGGAGCTGGCACCCTCCCATATGGTTATCCCTAGGGAAAGTTTTCTGAAGGCAGTACACTGAGACAAAGATGCTGGGAAGCCCCATGGAGCAGCCAGTCCCCTGAAAAGACAAAGCTACGGGTCCAGGTAGTCTTCACAACCAACTGGATACCCATTCATCCCCAGATCAGCCAGTGATGCACCAAACTATGGTACAAAAAATTGAAGCAAATTGTTGAGTGGCTTGGGATAAAGTGCTCTTAGAAGCCATGAAAGCTCTTGGCAGCCTCAGAGACCCCACATCCCTAGACTTCACAAACAGGAGTCTAGGCAGCCCCTCCCTGCTCCATCACATATACCTGGGCACCCTAAATGAGGGTATCATCATGCAGATTTTGGCAAAGTGTGTTAGAAGGGTGGCCCTTCCTAATGGTTAGGCACAGAAAGCACTGCTATGGTCCCAATTTGTTCCACGGGGAGCTGGTTATACAGCAGGGTCTGGCATCAGAATTGGATTCAGGAGCCATGGTCAAAGTCAAAGCAACCTGGGGGGAGAAGCCATAGCCAGAGTAAAGGTAAGTTGAGGATTAAGCAGGATCAGGAGTCAAAACCAGAGCCATGGGCTGAACGAAAATCAAGAGCCAAGAACCAGAATCAAGAAATGCCAAGGGTCTTACCAGAATCAGAAATCATTTGCAGCCAGGAGTCAGAATGAGAAAACCAGCAAGGAAGAACATGAAAGGTCAGGATCAAGAACTTTCACCTATGCCAGGATAAGGAGACTGCAGGTTGGGCCTGTCTACGGGCTAGAGCAGATGAGGTCTGCTGTCTGTAGCCTCCAAGGATTGGCTGCCCAGACTACCTCACTCAGCCCAGCTGGGACTAGGGCACTGCTCTGGGCTTGCCACAGTTAGTGCTTGTTCCATGGATGACTGGCCTGCTCTCTTGATTGGGACCAGCAGGGTGCCGACCAGACTTCATTATAAAGCACAGGGATGGTCTTTATTCAAATCACTGTAAGTAAGAAGGGGGCATAGGAAATATACAACTGATTTCTTCTTCTTCCTTTTTCTTGGCATCCAATCAATCTGCGCCTTCCCGCCCTGCTCACGGAATATTGGGGAAACTGGAGCACTTGTTACTGGGTATTCACTACCACCCCCGGTGGCAATTTCATAGATTCATAGATTCAAAGATGCTAGGGTCGGAAGGGACCTCAACAGATCATTGACTCTGACCCCCTGCCTAGGCAGGAAAGAGTGTTGGGGGATGCCTATCCAGCCTTCTCTTAAAGACCATCAGCACTGGGGAGAGCACCACCTCCCTTTCCAAATTTTGGCCACCCTTACCATGACAGCACTGGAATACCCCAAAGGTTATTGTTACACTTAGACTCCTTGGCAGTTAATGTGTGGATACCTCTAAACTGGTATAATGTGATTGCAAGGTGTGTAACAGCAGGTGGATCGACAAGACAGTCTGCAGAGCTGTGCTGACTGTTAATTTGAACTATATCTGCCAGAAACACCCAGGGGCTGGGAGATAAGGGGAAAAAAAGGAAGAAGAAGCTTGAGGCTGGAGTAAAGGGAAGAGAGAGCAGCGTGCACGTGAAACTTGGTCGGGTCTGAACAGAGGAATGCACAGTGGAGCTGGAGATCTCACCAGCTTGGTCAGCCAGGACTATGGACTGAAGGAGCTGGACTCTGACTTGGGAGCAGCTGCCGGCTACTGTTTGAGCTCTCTAGGGACTAAAGGCTTGTTTTGGGACACCTCTGGAGTTATAATGGGGAAATTAAGGAGCTAAGGATATGTTACCACAGTGTTGATGCTTCTTTCCTTTTTACCTGTTCCCTCCCTTTGGCCCATTTGCTTGTGACCGTAAACCATATCATTTTCTGTATACAAGCAGGAAACTCCCCTTGCTTTTTGTGTTAGTTTCTGGGGCTGCAGGATTGGCACACTGGGACAATTGTGAACTGGTCCCCAGTCAATGACATTCTTGGAACAGTTCAAGTATTATGTCCATCCACACCCTGTGTAGCTGAACAGGATGTTTTGATTAAGGTATTTGCTTTGCTGACATTGCATAGACTTTATACATAATAGAAATATAGGACTTCTGCTCCAAAACCACAGATTCCTATTACTATATTTGACATTGTAACATGAAACCCTTTTACCTACTATGCTGTGTTCAAATTCATCACCTAGAACTTTCAGGTAAGCATTATTTTAATAATGTAAAGAATGGAGTGTCAAATGCAGTGGCCTTTATCCATGGAAAATGGAAACTCTTGCATCATCTGTGTGCTATGATTTCTTGAAGTCCACTTTTACAGAGCTATACTATTTAGATACAATGTATGCCACAAGACTGTTAGGAGGCTTGATGTGGGTGGGAAAAGAGTTGTCACCGTCAATATCTTGCAATATAAATGCAAGGAGTTTGTTAAGTACTCCATTAATTACTGGTGCCAATCTGGCTGGGACTGAAATGTCCAAAGTTCCAAAAATAACTGTCCATTAGGAAAGTAAAGAAAGTCAGTAGATAAAGCTCAACAAAAATGGAGGAAAAATACACACTGTCAAGCCTGTGAATGAAAAACAAAAGGCCCCAACAAATATATGTTTCCAAGGGAACAGCAGGTTTCATCAGAAATTAATAGTTTTGAGTTGGAAAGAAATTAAATAGAGACCACGGGTGGTTTTCATAAAATAAAATAGTATAAATTAAGGTAAATGAGACTGTTTTCTGTTACAAAAATAGAAACAGTTCTATCTCCTGTCTTTTAAGTGTTTTTATTCGCTGTACAGTAGCAGAATTCTAATGGTATCTCAGTATTTTGGTATAATATCTTTAGCGCTGGCCAAAACCATGAGATATGGATTCATAGACATTAGGGGTAGAAGGGACATTGAATATCATCAAGTTCAGCCCCCTGCCCCAGGGGCAGGAAGTCAGCTAGGTACAAAGGATCCCAGCAAGGTAAACATACAAACATTTCTTGAAAGAGTCCAGAGTAGATGCCTACACCACTTCTGGAGGGAGTCTATTCCAGGCCTTGGGGGCTAAGACAATAAAGAAGTATTTCCTTATGTCCAGCCTAAAACAGTCACAGAGGAGTTTAGGACCATTGGTCCATGTTATCCCTTGGGGTGCTCTGACAAACAGATGTTCCCCCAGATCATGATGCACAGCCCTTACATACGTATAGGCAGCCACCAGGTCACCCCTGAGCCCATGCTTTTCCAAGCTGAAGAGTTCCATGGCTCTCAGCCTGTCATCATAAGGCCTATTCTCTTACCCTCTATCATGCACATGGCTCTCCTCTGGACTCTCTCAAGCTTCTCAATATCCTTCTTGAATTGTGGAGCAGCTGGAGCCCAGAACTGGATTCAGTACTCCAGCTGCAGCCTCACCAAGGCTGTGTACAACGGGAGGATGATATCCTGGGATTTGCTTCAGAAGCATCTATGGATGCAAGCCAGAGTTTTGTTTGCTTTACCAGATGTGACATCACATTGGTGGCTCATGTTCATCTTGAGGTCAATTCTGACCCCTGAGTCTCTTTCAGCCACGGTGCTAGCAAGCGTAGGACTGCTGAGGCTATAAACGTGCTGCGGGTTTTTTTCCCCAAGGTGGACTACTTTGTATTTTTCAGCACTGAATGTCATCAGGTTTATGTCCACCCACTTACTAAGCTTATCCAAGTCAGTCTGGATTACTACACTATCCTCAGGTGTGGACACTATGCCCCAAAGTTTAGTGTAATTGGCAAACTTGACCAGTGTGCTTCTGACACCAATGTTCACATTATTGATAAAGATGTTACAGAGAACTGGTTCAAAGACAGAGCCTTGGGGGACACCACTGGTCATGAAGTGCCATAGTGTTTTGCTTCCATTGACTACAACTCTCTGGGTCCAACCTTGAAGCCAATTTCCCAGCCATTGGACTGTGGTGTAGTCAAGGCTACATTTGGCCACTTTTTCCATGAGAAGATCATGGGACACCACATCAAAGTCCAGATGTATGATGTTGATCTCTTTTCCCTTGTCCAGGTGATATGTCACCTGGTCGTAGAAGGAGATAAGATTGGTCAAGCAAGACCTACCCATGACAAACCTGTGCTGGCTGTCCCTCAGGATGTTGCCCTCAGGTGGCTTACCCAGGATGGTCTCTTCAATAATTTTCTCCAGAATCTTACTGGGTATTGAGGTCAAGCTGATTGGCCTGTAATTCCCAGGATCTACTTTCTGCCCTTTCTTGAAGATGGGTACCACATTGGCCTTCTTCCAGTCTTCAGGTACTTTACCTGAGTGCCTCAAATGTTCATATATTTTTGCCAGTGGTTGGGCTATGACACCTGCCAGCTCCTTGAGTACTCTAGGGTGTAGTCTTTCAGGATCAGCTGACTTGACGATGTCCAGCCTCTCGAGGTGTATCTTTACAAGGTCTACACTGATGCTGGGTATAGATACACCCGCACCCTGGCCGTCCCACATCATGCTAGGCAAGGCTGTCCCTTTGGGCTGATGAAAGACGGATGTGAAGTACCTATTAAGCAGGTTGGCTTTTGCCTGGGTGTCGGTTATCAGTTGTTTCATTTGGTTCAGCAGGAGTCCAATGTTACACTTGCTTTTTTTCCGACTCCCTACATATCTGAAAAAGGACTTTTTATTATCCTTGATATGTGAAGCCAGATGGAGTTCAGTTGCAGCCTTGGCTTTCCTGGTCTTCTCCCTGAAGGAACAGACCAGTGCTGAGTACTCCTGCTTAGTGGTTATTCCAGCCTTCCATCCTTTATAAGTCTCTCTTCTTAGGTGTAGAAGATCCTCAAGTCCCTGCTGAGCCAAGGGGGTTGTTGTGCCCTTTTGGTACCCTTTCTCTGTGATGAGATGGACAACTCTTGTGCTGTCAGGATTGCTCCCTTGAGGAGCAACCACTCCTCACGGACTCCTCTTCCTGTTGAGTCCTTGTCCCTTAGGGCCTCAACAACAAGCCTCCTGAGCTTGTCAAAGTCAGTTTTCCTAAAGTCAAGGATTTCTGCATTGATAACTGACCTGCCAGTTTTGCGATGGATAGTAAAGGTGATCAGCTTATGGTCACTATCACCCAGCTTTCCATCAATTCCTAGGTCACTGACTAGACCATCCTCTTTGCCCAGTACCAGGTCCAGCAATGCTTTACCTCTTGTCAGTCTATAGACTTCTTGAGTCAGGTAGAGCTCATTCATGCACATGAGGAAGCTTTACAACTGATCAGATTTGGCTGACTGCTCTTCCTATGAGATGTCCGGGTAGTTAAAGTCTCCCATGACAACCATGCACCAAGAGCATGCAGCCTCAGCCAGTTCCCTGGTGAATTCCTGATCTAGCTCTTGTTTCTGGTTAGGAGATCTGTAGTAGACTCCTACCATATTGTCCCCTGTGCCACATTCCCCATGTGTTTTAACCCAGAGGGACTCCAGTCATCCTTCCTGGGTGCAGTAGTTGCCTAGTGGGCTTACATTAGTTTAAAGCCCAGTTGAGCAGGTCAGACAGTCTGGCTGAGAAGAGCCTCCTCCTCAGTGGAGTGAGGTGGAGGCTGTCTCTTCCCAGCAGATGACTGCCTCTCTCACCAAAGAGTGGACTGTGATTGTGGAAGCTGAAGCCTTCATGATGACATAAGTGCTGCAGTCTCTGGTTGACTACCTCGATCCTCCTCTCCCTCCTCAGTCCATAGCCTGAAACCACTCTACGAGTAGCCTTAAGGAGAGTAGGGATGGTAGCTGAGGATAAGCCTGCATTGCCTGCTCTACTTGGGCCAGGCTCTACTTGGGCTGCAAGAGGTTCGTAGCTGTTGCAGAGCTCCAGAGGGGCAGGCACCTTAGTGCAGCAGGCCTTGGGGCCACTGACCACCTTGGTCCAACCCCCTGGCTGGACAGCATGGGAGATCCCCGTGTCCTCCCTTGTCCTGGAAGGTGACCTTGGTCTACCCTCTGCCTCCAGCAGGTGAAGGGCCTGGCAGTAGGAGCCTATCTCCTGTTCACCATTCCTGATGTCATGCTCTCTCTGGACTGTGGCCTGGAACTCCTCTATCTGGTGCCCCAGAGACTCCAAAGTGTAGCAAACCTCTCAAGGAGAGGTGGCCATGCTCCTGGTCCCATGTGCCTGGAAACGTGCCAGGCAGCCTCCCCCACCCCCTCCCAGCTGAGAGCTAGCAGCTCTGTCTGCATGGAGCCTGGAACCATGGGTTTCATCTGGGTGGAAGCCTCTGAGGTGCCATAGGGTGAGGCCGCAGATTCTAAGAGGACCCTCAAGGTGCAGTGTGTGCCCATTCACATTGTGCCACTGGTAGGCTGGCTACTGATGGGACTATCTTCCCTAGGGTGCACTGGCAGAGCCACGGGCCGTCCCACTCACCCTCCTGCTCAAATTTCCACGCTAACTCATGCACTGTGCAGACAAACATGCCTGTTTGTGCGGCCTGTTAACACAGAGCTCGTTGTGTGGCTCCCAGGGGACTGGGTGAAGTAGGAGCCAGTGGGGGGGTGTCCCTCCTCAGCTCCAACTCAGCTGCCCCGCAGCTGTCTGGGTTGGGGTCCCTCCCTCCCGGCCGTGGGCCCCACCTACCTCTGGCTGCACTAGGGGTCCAGATCAGGGTACCACTGGAGGGTCCTGGGGGGGTCCCTGGGTTCAGTGGGGGTGCAACGGGCTTCCACCCATATGTCTTTTGCTGGAGCCAGGGACAAACTGTGGCTTTGCCATCAGCGGGCCCTTTTTAAAACTAAAAAATAAGTTCTTCCTCAAACTGGCGATAAGGACTGGGTATGTAACTTGCAGGATGTATTAAATGCTGTATGGCTATATGAAACATTTGAATATAACCCAAAAGGGAAACTGCAAAAACAGAATCTTCCATATGGAGCACTGAATATGCACACACATCTGTATTTTTCTATAATGGCATCTGCCAAAATTCAGCTGAGGCATTTAATGTAGATAAATATGTTGCTTGTGCCATCTCACCAATGATTCTTCCCTGGTGAGAGTGGTAAAATGGTCCCTTTTTTACATAATTTATTAAATCTGGATCTACTTAAAAGCAAAGGGTTCTATTTTCTATTTTTTGCACTATTACCAAAAAATGAACCCACTCTGTTGGTTCCTCTGCTTCCTCAATTATATCTTGAGCAACCAGTTGGTCTAGTTCTGCTTTCAGGCTTCATTTCTGAGCTAAAATAATTTTTCTGGGGGCATATATTGTAGGGTTCAGATAGCTCAATCTTAATTTTTTTGTTGAGCTTCCCAAAACCCCTCAGATACATCCTCAAATTTAACTTCAATTTTATTGTGCTTTTTCTATAGTATATATTGTTTGAAAAAGACCTAATGCTGACAGGTCATTAGCTCAAATATACTTTTTTTGACAAAACCACAAACTTAATTTTTTTCATTATCATTTTTTACCTTTATCTTCAGCTCACATGTGCCAACAGTAGGCATCAGTTCCCCACTATAAGCTTGGAGTCTAATCTGCTTGCTGTGAATACTTGCTTTTGTTTTCAAGTCCTTTACAATATAGTCTGGTATAAAAATGGATTGTGCATCAGTTTCCAGTTGAAAAGTCATAGGATTTCCATTTGTTTCCAGCATGATATTTGTTTTCTGATTATGTTTTTTGTACAGTTTCTACATACAGCTCTTCTTCCTCACTGCTTGCAATGTTGCAGTTCACCTCTGCAATTTGCATGCTGTTTTTTCCATATCTGCAATCCCCTCCTCTGAACACTGCCACAAAGTGGTTCCATTCTTTGAATTTGTTAAAGTGTTGTCCAAAAGCAGGACATTGCTGTGGTCTATGCTTGTTACCACCGTGTGTACAGCTTTTCATACTGCTATTCTTAAGCTTTCCCTGATTGTATTTTTCAGGCCTCGCCTTGCAGTTTCTGTTTTGTCTCTGTTCTCTTCTGGGAAAGTTTTATTATTCCATCAATGATTTCAGCATCTGGCTTTCCTTCCTAAGACTTCATTCTAGTCTGGGTGATCTCTGCTTCTTTGCACATGCTGATTGCTTTTTTCTAGCTTGAGATCAGGATTTTCCAGCAGTCTTTTCCTGAGCTGCATGTCTCTGATCCTTATTACTATCTGCTGTCTAAGAGTGGAGTCTGTGAGTTCTCCACAATTTACAGGATTGACTCAGCAGTCTGAGATCCTTTTCAAAGTACCCAAAGGATTCTCCCTCCTTTTGTGACCTCATGTGGATTTGATACCTTTCAAAAGTCTCATTGTTTTTGGAGTGGAGTACTACTTAAACTTTTGGCTAGGGACACATATTACACACAAATTGGTATAAGTTATCATAAACTTGCTGAAATCTGTAAAGCAACAGGATTTGAGTGCACATAAACCTCTTGCAAACTAGCTGAAACTGATTTAAGTAAACCTGGATGGATGTAATATCAGACTTGACTGATTTTCTCCAGATTCAAGGTAACTCACAGTCCACCAGAATCCCAAGATGCTTTGCACCTCTGTGCAAACCTACACCTTGCAGGGTGGGTAGGCTAGATTTGACCCAAGCTGTCTGCTCCACCAGAACAGGAATGTGCTCTAGTGCCACCTGGCTTCTGGCCTGGGCCACTGCAGGCATGTGACCACATTTCAAGAATCAAAAGTGAGTGTCTGTTCACTTGCATATCAGTTCAGTCTATGCAGCTTAGACTAACCTGTGAAGATTGAATTGATTCAGCCTCAGGCCTTTTGATTATCTCTACTTAGCCCTTGAGTACAGTCTCATAATCAGCCTGCTCTGCTTGACTCAGCTGCAGACTGTTATAAATATCCAGCATTTCAGCACCTCAACTTCAGCACCTGCTATAGCTACTTTTTGGTCACTTGACTTCTTACAGGATACACTCAACCTCATGTATAGGTGGGATTATTGTTCACACCTCCTCCATCTTGTCACATAGCTGGAGAGTGTCAGTTCTGCTGAAGTCCATAGGTGGTCCATTTTTTTCCCCTCAAAGCTCACTCCACACAATGTGGTCGCCTGTTTTTCAACCATTTCTGGCACCATGTTGTGCTGTGGGTTCAGTTCATGTGTAAAAAGCCCCTTACATAAAGAGTTTTTTAAAAACATGACAATAGCACCCAGATAGCCATGACACTTCCTCTATGGCTCTCTCTCAAACTCTACCCATCTCTAGCAATGTGTAACAAAGATTTGAGGGGAGCTGAGTGACAGCCTAATCCTTAAATGCATACAATCTTCACCAGTCCCTGCATTAGTAGAAATCTTAAAGTTCACCAAAGATAGGACATGATAGGGGATTCAAGTGTTAAGACTAATCCAGTGAATAATGCCAAACAGTTCAAGCACACTTAACTTTTGGATGTCATTAGAGTCTCTAAGATAGGGTTATGTGTAGAGGAAAATAATGGCAGTAAAGATTCTTTAGGTAGAGGTGATATCTTTTATTAAACCAGCTGAATAGTTGGAAAACATAGGGTAAATTTTTGGGGTTCAAACCTCGATTTATACACCGTAAAATATGGTGTGTGGGTTTGTGTGCACATGCACACATGTACATATATGCTTGCAAAGACAGAACATAAATGCATATTTTCCCTCATAAAACAAATTAGAACTGCATCCTCTGTCTCGAGCTCCCCCATTCAGTAAGGGACCTACACTTTCCCTGATCCTCCTCTTGCTACTTACAGACTTGTAGAAACCCTTCTTATTGCCTTCACATCCCTTGCAAGCTAAAACTCCAGTTGCACTTTGGCTTTCCTGACTTCATC
The DNA here is from genome assembly GCF_052110815.1 of Crocodylus siamensis. Taxonomy (NCBI): domain Eukaryota; kingdom Metazoa; phylum Chordata; order Crocodylia; family Crocodylidae; genus Crocodylus; species Crocodylus siamensis. The sequence goes on along the minus strand of NC_143396.1, from coordinate 113,114,200 downwards.
CCTGCATGCCAGAGAAATGCTCTTATATTCTTCCCTAGTTATTTGTCCAAGCTTTTATAAGCTTCTTTTTTGTGATTTAAGTTACTAAAGAATTCCCTGCTAATCCAAGCTGGTCTTCTGCCATATTTGCTAGTCTTTCTGCACATCAGGATGGTTTGTTCCTGCACTCTCAGTAAGGCTTCCAGGTCTCCTGGACTTTTCTCAGTATGGCTTTCTAAGGGATCCTGCCCATGAGTTCCCTGAGTAAGTCAAAGTCTGCTTTTCTGAAGTCCAGGGTCCTTACTTTGCTGCTCTCCATCCTTTCTTTCCTCAGGATCCTGAACTCAATCATCTTGTGGTCAAGTTGCCATTCACTACTACATTCCCCACCAGTTCTTCCCTGTTTGTGAGCAGCAGATCAAGAATAGTGAACTGCTCCAGCACTTGCAGCAGGAAGTTGCCCCCAAAATTCTCCAAAATGTTCCTGGATTGCCTGAACACTGATGTATTACCCTCCCAGCAGAGAACCTGGGTCTGTGATCAGGAGACTTCTGCTAGCTTTTTGAAGAAAGCCTCATCCACCACTTCTTCCTGGTCTGCTGGCCTACAGCAGTCCCCCACTACAACATCCCCCTTGTTGCTGTCCCCTCTGACCCTAACCCAGAGACTCTCAACAGGCCTATCTCCAGTTTCATACTGGAGCTCTGAGAAATCATATGGCTATTTTACATGAAGTCCAACTCCTCCTCCTCTTCTCCCCTGCCTGTTCTTCCTGAAGAGTTTTTACCCATCCATGACAGTGCTCCAGTCATGCAAGATATCCCACCAATTCTCTGTTATTCCAATCATGTCATAATTCCATGACTGTGCAAGGACTTCCAATTCTTCCTGCTTGTTTCCCAGGTCTGTGCATTTGTGTACAGGCATATAGAGTAATTAGTTGATTGCCCTGATTTCTCAGGAAGTATGACAGTACCTCCTCTGTTGCTCCCTTCTGCTTGCTCTTCCTCCAGGTCTCCCACTTCCTCATTTACCTCAAGGCTTGGTCTCCATCCAGAGCATTATGTTCAGTTTTGGGCCTCCCATTACAGAAAGGATGTGGACAAATTGAAGAATCCATTGGAGGGCAAAAAAATGTTGAGGGAGCTGGGGGACATGACTTCTGAGAAAAGACTGAGGGAACTGAGATTTTTTAGTATGGAGAACAGGAGACTGATTACTGGGTCTTAATAGCAGCCTTAAGGGCAATTTGAAAGATGGAGATGCCAGATGCCAGAACAATTAACAGTGGTTTCAAGTTGCAGCAAGGGAAGTTTAGATTCGATATTAGGAAGAATTTTCTCATTAGAAGGTTAGTAAAACACTGGAACAGGTTACTCAGAGAGGTTGTGGAATCTCCATTGTTGGAGGTTTTCAAAACCTGCTAGACAGAGTTTTAGCTGGGATGATCTAGTTGGGGATGATCCTGCTCTGAGTAGGGGTTTGAACTAGATGCTCTCCTGATGACTCTTCAAACCCTAACTTTCTATATTTCTTCAATTCTATGATTCTAAGGTTGTGAGTGCTAACAAAATAATCTATTTGATCAATTTATAAAATTGATGGCATTGTTTAATTTTATTTTCTAGCATTCTGTAAGTCTAAAAATGTTGTTCTCTAAACCTTAGAAATGTTAGGTTGAAATAAGGTCCTGTACAGATATTCAGTTTCTACTGGAAGAAATGCTGCTCTCCCAGTAGAAACCATGAACATATAGATATTCAGGAATTTTCTCTCAGAGGAAAAATGGTGCCTCTGGGAGAAAAATAATGTGGGAACAACCAGGGGGCAAATTGGTCCAGAATAGTTCTCCTGGGAGGATGAATGTTTTTACACTTTCCATTCTAAGAGAAGCTGTTACACAGTCACCCAGCATTTCAGAGTGTTGGTTCCACCTCCCCCCAGGGAGACAGTGTGTCACTTGGGCTGGAGTCTACTGCTCCAGCTAAGCAGGGAGCAGAACATGCCCCTTTCTCAATCACCACATTGTACTGAAGGGAAACAAGGTTGATCCTGAGCACTTTGGATCAGGCAGGGTTGACATGTGCACTGGTGCTGTCCATCTTTAGGAAGACTGTGAAAGCCTAAAGAGAATGCTAAGATGTGTGTACAGGCTACATCCCTCCCCCATCCTCCTTGCTGAACAGCATCAGCACTGCACAATCTCTGGTCCTCAGGGGATCAACATTCAGATGCCTGTTTAGGGGTCTCTAGGTAAGTGTTTCTACCAGAGAAACACAGGAGAATTCTCCCCAATCGTTCATGTATGCAGCCTAAGTAACATATAGATTTGTACTGCAACTTACATACTGCACAGCTCTCTAATACCTTTTCCCAAGTCCCAAGAAGGGAATGGAATAAAAGAAATTAACAAAAAAATCCCATCACTGATTAGCCCTCCCTCCTCCCCCCCAAGAAAACCCGTTTCCCTCCATGTTACTAAACAAAAACCTCAGATTGTAGGTTATTAGTAAAACCAGCTAGAGACAGTTAATAGTATAACATCTGGATCTAATGAACAGATCTGCAGCCAAAATCAATTTTTGTGTGGGTTTCAGTGAAGAAATTCATCTGTATTCTAACAAAGGCTTTTATTTCCACATGAAAAAGTGGGCATTCATTCAATCAGACATGACTCTGAAATTGTTTCAGTCAGTTAAACTGTCCATTTTTTTCATACATTACCTTGTAAAAGAGAAAGAGGAGGGGGTACTTTTCGGTCATTAACAAATGTAAATCTCCCATCACACAATGTTTCATATACATACACACTGGAATTAGTGAAATTACATTAACATAACACTTAACAAATATGGTAGTGAATTCTGAGTTAAAAAATAACATGGGCCTTAGGCAGTGAGACCGAAATTTTCAATGTAGCCTAAAGGTGTCCAGTTCCCATTTCCTTTAAGGGGTACTTCTGTGAAAATTAATGTGTTTAAGGGGTACTTCTTTGAAAATTACTGTGTTTAAAAAACAGTCCCATTCTACAATGTGGGACAAGGTCCCATCTGCTTTATGATTACAATTTCTGGCTAGTACTCACTGTTCTCAATTGACAATTAGGCTATGGAAGACTGACTCCCACTATTTATCTGTAAATGTCCATTTTATCTAGCTATATCTCATGCACATGTTGCCAAAACCAAGCAAATTTATTCAAATGCACTCATGAAGAAGGCAGGACAGCAGATTTGTCTCAGGCTACTATCTAACATTTGAGCATACTTAAATGATGTGAAAGGTCCTGCTGAAGTCAATGAAACTCAGAATAAAACAAACATGTAATTGCAGGGCTAGAACTCCTTGTTCTAATTCTTTCTAACAATGATTTAACTCTTCATATCCTGCAGCAAATACTTTCTTTTCTTTTGTGCCATTCTTTTTTGGAAACAAGCCACAATTCTTTAAAAATTTTTTGAATTAATCCAGTATCACCTCTGCTATGTCTCATGTAGCTGAATACCAGTCACTCTTGTCAAATTATTCCAATTAATTTAGGATTTGCAGCTAAGTATAGTAATAGGTGACTTAATTTAACCTATGAATAATCCATGAACTATTTAAAAGCAGAGTGTTAGCGGATAGGCTTCTTTTTAAAAATACCTATAAAATGTTTCAAATATATGCCAAATATTTACAGCTCTCTGAGCAGTCTACAGTTGAAGTAAGATGGATGACTGCAAGTACAGTAGCTTCAGTTGAATTCTGATGGGTCATTTCAAGTCATAAACTAATAGCTGGCTAGTCTTTCCTTTGGTTTATGTAGATTTTTATGCAGCTGCTTAAGAGCTTTAAACTTTTCTGTTAATGAAAGCTCCTTACTATATAATAGTGATTATCTCCAAACATAGCTGCCATCCTTGTTACTATTTGTTGTTGCTCTGGAAGTTAATCTACCATTCAATTCACACAAGTTATTTGGCTTGTCCTGCCTTCTATGGAAAAAAAACAATCCCCCCCCCCACCTTAGAGGTATTTGTGTCAATAGGTAATATGGATCCTTTTAAGGTATATTTATGCTTTTTTAAAATAATTACACACACACTCCCTTAGTAAAAATGAGGGGAAGGATAACTTAATATGGTCGATTTAGCTCAGAATTTCTACTCTTTATAAAATGTTCAGATACAATAATCATGAGATCTTCAGGCATTTGTATAAATATAACATTCCAGCTTTAAACAGAATGGAAAAATGAAGGAACAAAGGCCATTTCCAGTTACCTACTGGGAATCCCCTAAGATGTACAAGGCAGTTCCTATTACAGAAATGTTTTTATTTGTTTTATTTATATCCCACCCTCCTCAAAATAAGTTACTCATGGACCAGTGAGATAAAGGACTTATTTGCACTCCCTGTTGATCTGCATTGTCACAAAATAATGAAAAATAAATTGTCCTATTTTCTCTGCTTTAATGAGGAAATCTGATCCTTTGTTTCTGATGACTAATTACTTAATGACAACTATATCTATACTTGTGAAAAAATGAGCAATTTATTGATACTTTAAGGCTATTTACATAAAAAGTATCCATGACAATTTCATAGAGTCATAGAAATCATAGAGTAATAGGGCTGGAAGGGACCTCCACAGGTTACCTAGTACAACTCCCTGCCTAAGACCAGATCATCTGTATCCAAACTGTCCTATAAAATCCATAATTTAAACTCTTCGCAAGGCTGCCATCAACCCTGACACAACATAAGACATAACACCTTAACCTGCCACAGGTAAAGCAGGGGGACCATGGCAGCCAGTGTCATGCTTCTGAAAAAGGTTATTAATCAAGAGATCCCAGGTAGATGGCCATGCTGTCCATTACAGAGGAAGGCAAAACACCCCAACAGTCTACCTATTTGACCATGGGGTAAAATGCCTTCCTTACTTCAGATATGGTTTAACTGTGAGCGGAGGGGCAAGACCCTCTAGCCAGGAACCTCCAACTTTAGTCCCAGTAGGAGCATTGGCACACCTCCACTCAAAATCCTTAGCTTTGGGAGTAGCCAACATCCAATACTTCTGAGGGAGACTTAAAAACACCCTGATACATGTAGCAGAAGAGGCAGGTTTGGGGACAACCAGCAAAGCTCAGAAGCATGGAAAATACCGATATTAGAACATAGGCATAGCTATGCCTAGATCATCCCTTAGCAATGGCTGTCCAACTTCTTCTCGAACATCTCCAGTGATGGTGAGTCTACAGCTTCCTTAAGCAGTCTATTCCACTGTCTCACTATTCTAAAAGTGAAGTTTTTCCTGATATCCAACCTAAACCAAATTTGCTGCAAGTTCAAATCATTGCTTTGCATCATACTCTCTGCAGCAAGAGAGGAAAAGTGTTTTCCCTCTTCTTTATGGTAGGCCTTCAATAATTTGAAGACTGCTATCATGTCCCTTTGCCTTTTTCATAAGTGAGCATACCTAGCTCCTTCACCCTCTCCTCGTCTGACTTGATTTCCAAGCCTTTTATCATTTTTGTCACCCATGTCCTTTTTAAAATGTAGAGTCCAGAACTGCACACAATAGTCTAGGTGAGGACTAACCAGTGCTGAGTAGAGAGGCACTTCTCTTGCACCTAATGCTTCTATTGAAGCATCCCCAAGGTGTGTCTTCCTCTTGTAAGGCTGCATCTCACTTCAGACCTACCAAGATTCCCAGATCCTTCTCCATAGCTCTGCCATCCAGCCAGGTATCACCCATTTTGTATTTGTGTTTTTAATTATTCTTCCTGAGGTGTATCACCTTGTATTTGTCTGCACTGAACTTCACCCTGTCAAGTTCCTTCTGAATTGTGGTCCTGCCCTCCAATGTATTCACAATCCTTTCCAGCTTTGTGTCATCCACAAACTTGTTCAAGAAGCTTTCTATGCCAGCATCCAAATAATTAATAAACACATTGAACAGCCCTGGGTCCAGGACAGACCCCTGTAGGACTCCACTTGCAACCTCCTGCCATTCTGACATTGATCTATTAATAATTATTGTTTGCTTACTGATATTAAGCCAGTTATCTACCTACCTTATAGTAGTTTTGTCTAGTCTGCATTTTTCCAATTTGTTTATGAGACGATCATGTGTGACTTTGTCAAAAGCCTTGAAGTCCAGATACACTAGATCTCCATGATTCTCTTCATCTACTCAAGTAGTTACTTTGTCAAGGAAGATCAAGTTTTGTTCTCCATAAATTTAGTTAGTCTGTGCTGTTAATCACATTGGCTGCTAATAGACATTAAAAAAACCAAAATGGCCCTTTATTTTAAAGCACATGCCCATTGTGTTCGTTAGATCCAGCTTGCCCAACTTCTGTATAGATTGAGTGTTTTAGTAGGGCTTTTCTGGCACCTTTATTCTTGAGTGGTCAATTATTTTGGCTGGAGGGCCACTTAATGAGTTTTGATGAGGTATCGAGGGCTGGAAGAGTAGCCCTGATACTGACAGGTGACCCACCCCCTCATCACCATGTTGGAACCAGTAATTCTGCCCATAACCTCTGACCTTTGTCATCTGAAGTCCCTTCCCTTGCCCCAGAAGTATTCCTTGGGGGAAGGAGGGATTGCCATCTTGGAACTGGAACCCCCCCCCCAATAATATATTAAAATCATCAAACATCTATTATAACGTATTTTAATTTTGTCAAAAAAGATTTTGTTCTGGTTTATTTGTGATTGCATAGTGTATATAGAGGCAACTGCATAACAGTTCATAATACAGTCTTACTCTTGAATATTGTGGGGGGGGTTAAGACGGTGTATGTGGAAGGTGTGTGGGTGTGTGGTTGGGGAGTGGGTGTCCATGTGTGGTGGGCTGTTGGGGGGTGTGGGTGGGGTATGGTGGAGTGGGTGGGTGTGGCAGGGTGTGTGTGTGGTGGGGGGATGGTGTGTGGGTGGTGGTGATCCTCGGCATTCCCACTGTGTATGAGTCCCTGGAGCTGGAGTTTTGGGTGCCACACTTCAGTAAGAGTGTGGAAAATCTTGAGAAATTCCAGAGAAAAGCCACCCATATGATTAGAGACCTGGAAGGCAAACCATGCTAGGAAAGGCTGAGAGACTAGGGTCTTTTCAGTCTAAAAAAGAGAAGGCTGAGAGGGGAGTTGGTAGCAACTTACTGCTATATCAGGGGAATAAATCAAGAGCTCAGTGAACAACTGTTCACCAGGGCACCCTTTGGGAAAACCAGGAGTAATGGCCACAAACTCCTGGAAGACCGTTTCAGGCTTAACACTAGGAAAAACTTCTTCACAGTTAGAGTGTCCAGACTGTGGAATAAACTCCATCCAGAGGTGGTGCAATCACCTAGGCTGGAAATCTTCAAGAGGAGACTGGATAGTTACCTTGTTGCAGTTAACTGACCCCAGTTGTCTTTCCTGCCTAGTGCAGGGGGGCTGGACCCAATGATCTTAGAAGGTCCAGCCCCTCACAATCTATAAATCTATGAATCTATGGATGCCATAGATGGGTATATGGGTTGTGAATGGGTATAATTACCGGAAACTTTTTTCCCCTTGCTTATGCAATATTGATGATTTCTTAGGTCTTCAGCCTATCTTCAAGTGTGACAACGTTCCCCCATAACTTGGTGTCATCCGTGAACTTGGCCAGTGAGCTCTTCACCCCCCATGTCCAAATCATAGATAAAGATGTTGAAAAGCACTGGACCAAGCATGGATCCCCGAGGGACACCACTGGCCACTTCTCACCAGGATGACAAAGATCTGTTCATTAGGTCTCTTGGTCCTATCCCACAGCTAGTGTCCTACCCACCTAACTGCTGAGCAGTTAAACCAACAATTCTCTAAATTTTCTCATGAAAACATCATGGAATACCAGATCAAAGGCCTTTTGGAAGTCTAGGTATACAATATTGAACTCCTTTCTCTTATATAGGTGGTGAGTTACCTAGTCATAGAAGGAGTGTGATTGGTGAGACAAGACCTGCCTCCGATGAAGCCATTCTGGCTGTCATTCAGAATCCTACTTTCTGTGAGCGTATCGCACATAGACTCCTTGATTAATTTTCCAGGATTTTCCCTGGAGTAGAAGTTATATTAATTGGCCTATAGTTGCCTGGGTCTTCTCTCCTTCCCTTCTTGAAGATGGGCACAACACTGGCCCTCTTCCAGTCTTTAGGGACCTCTCCCCTGAGCACCACAGGTTTTGGAAGAATTTTGCCAGAGGTCCCATGATGCCTTTGGCCAGCTCCTTCAGCACTCTCAAATGAAGTTCATATGGTCCTGCTGACTTATAAATGTCTAACTTTCCTAACTGAATACACACGAGCTCAATGTCAACAGTAAGAAGGCAGTCATTCCCACCATGTCCATTCTGAACCTTATCTAATATGATTTTCCCCTTAGTCAGGTGAAATACCAAAGCAAAGTAGTCATTCACGAATTCAGTGTTCTCCTTTGAATTGGTAACCAGCTTTCCCAAGTTGTTAAGCAATGGCCTCATACTTCCATCTGTTTTCCTTCTGTTCCCTACATATCTAAAGAAGGACTTCTTATCATCCTTGATTTCTGTAGCTAGTTTAAATTCAGTCTTCACCTTATCCTTTCTAATCTGCTCCCTAAATGTGAGGACCGTTGTTGTGTAGTCCTCCTTGAGAACTGTCCCAAGCTTCCATTGTTTGTATGCCTCTTCCTTCTTTTTCAAAAGGAGCATGATATCCCTATTAAGCCAAGAGGGTTTACCATCCCTTCTGCTACCTTTCCTCTGCATGGGAATGGACCTTTTTTGCACTTTGAGGATCGTGTCCTTGAGGAATGACCACTCTTCATGCATTTCTTTCATCTTCAGTCTCTCGTCCTAGAGCACTTCCTCTACTATTGCCCTGACCTTGTTGAAATTTGCTTTTCTGAAGTCCAAAACTTCAACCCCACTACCTGATTTGCCTGCCTTGAGATGGATAGTGAATGTGATGGTTTTGTGGTCACTGTTGCCCAGACTACCCTCTATAATCAAATTGCTCACCAGATTGTCTCCTTTGGCCAAGACCAAGTCTAGGAGAGCATTACCTTGCTTGGCCCATGCACCTCCTGAGTCAGGTAGAGCTCTTCAATACAGGTCAGGAAGCAACACAACTGTTCTGACTTAGGCAAGTGTTCCTCCCAAGAGATGTGTGGGTAATTGAAGTTACCCATGATGACCATGTTCCATGTGTGAATGGCCTCTGCCAGTTTGAGAGAACTCCAGATCAAGCTTCTCCCCCTGGTTTGGTGGTCTGTGGTATACACCTACAATTAGGTCAATCTCACGGTGCATCCCCCACCCCATAGGTTGACTCAGAGGATTCGAGCCACTCTTCTTTGGAGCTGATATTGGCCTCCAAGGAGATGTACTGCTCCCTCCCATAGAAAGCTACACATCCACCTTCCTTCCCTACTTGGTCCCTTCTGTGTAGGTTGTAGCCCTTTATGGCTACATTCCAACCATGTCAGGAGTCCCATCAGGTCTCTAATCCCTACTAGATAATAATACCCACTGACAGTAGGGGGGCTAGATCCTCCTGCTTGTCCCCATGCTCCTGGCATTAGTGTACAGGCACCTGAGTCCTCCAATTAAGACCCTTGACTTTCTGTTATGCTAAGGGAGAACCATTCCCTCAGCTCTTGCAAAAGTGGCTCTTCTCTCTCTCTGGAGCTTTCTTGTGTGCTGGTCCCCAGGAATGCTCCAGTCAGTGTTTCTCTATATCCCAGAGATCATAGTTTAAAGCCCTGTCTAGAAGATCAGCCATCTTGGCCATAAACAGGGACTTACCTCTCCACGTGAGGTGGATGCCATCCCTTCCCAGGAGTCTTCTCTCCCTGAAGTGTGCACCATGATTGAAGAAACCAAAGCCCTCCCAGTTGCACCACCGCCAGAGTCATCGGTTCACTTCTTTGATGCATCCTGCCCTCCTAGATCCATGGCTTGCAACTGGAAACACAAAGGAAAAGACTACCTGCACCCCCAACCCCTTGAGCCTAGTCCCCAGAACTCTGTAGTCACTCATGAAAGTCTAGATTACTCCTGGCCATGTCATTCGTATCCACATGGATGAGGAGAATGGGGTAGTGGTCTAAGGGCTGAAAAAGCCTAGGGATTCTCTCTGCAACATCCCAGATATGGGCCCCAAGGAGGCAATAGAACTTACAGCTAGGGGGTCTGGACAGAAGATGTAGTCTTGCACTACTACTACCCTACATCTCCTCTTGGGGGTGGCAGTTCACTGACTACCCATCTCTTCCTCCAGTGTCTCCATCAGAGCCTCATCATGCATGGTGAGGGAAGCATACCTGTTTTGAAATGCCAGAAAAGGGCAAGCCCTAGCCCTGCATTTCCTGGAGCCTGGGACAACAGTCTTCTAGTTAGCTCTGGGTTGGTCTTTTCAGTCAGCCTTCTTGTTGGTCACCTTCTCCTCTATCTTCTTCTCTTTTCTTAAAGAATGAAGAACAGCCTGACTGTAGTAGTCATCAGACTCCTGCTCATGAGCCATAAAGTCTGCCTACTCAAGGGCCTGGAGCTCAGTCACCTGGGACTGCAGGAACCTCACTAAGGAGCATATACCACAGGTGAGGGTTACTTTGCTCCCATTTCCAGTTGCTGGCAGCCATTAGAGACAGCCCCTGCATCCCAGTGCCAGGGGCTCTGTTTAGGTGGAGGCCAGAACCATGGCTCCATCTGGGTTGGGGCCTCAGTGGTGCAAGAGAAGGGAGCAGCAGCTGGGGCAGAGTTTGGAAGCTGTGGCATATATCATGTCCCCACCATTGTATGGTAATAATCTATGCTACTACCAATGAACTGGTCTAGTAACTGGCCTGCAAATGGCTTCTCCTATTTGCAGTCCCTGTTCATTGGCTCCCTGGTCACAGGTTCCCTGGTTGCCTGGGGAGTCTCCTTTTTATACCCTTCTGGGCCTGGGCTGATTCAGCCCCTTTGTTACGGCTTCTGTTAGGCCCAGGCAGCAATCACACAGCAATCAGAAATCCCACAACAGTCAGCAATCAGCAATCACTAAGTAGTCAGTCACTCCCAGCTTCTCAGAGCACACACCCAGATACACACAGCTCACCAAGTAAACACTCAGTAAAACTAAAGGTACAGGCAGCGGGATCACTTACCTTTCCTGGGCAGGATCTGGTGCTTAGCTTCCAGGAAGTAACATTTTCAGAAGTCATGATCAATGTGATGAGGGTTTTGGATTCAGTGGTACTTATTTTTTTTCAAAGCAGCAAAATATGCTAGAAGCCAACAATCCCAAATAAAAAAAAAATTTAAAAAAAGAAAGCGCGAGAGAGAAAGGAGGTCAGTGGTAGAATAATTTCTATGCATACATCAAGGGGCTATGAAGATGCTTTATTAGTGAATGGGCTAATTTTATCCCAATGTAATTGCTATGCAGTCAATAAAGTTACACCAGGGATGGATTTGACCCAATATGTTTTCAGTATTTTGAAAATATAATGTATTCCCTAAGTTGAAATTATTTCTGTTGTTGTTGTTGCTATATGTTTCATCAACATGAGTCTCTATAGTCAAAGGTAATTGGATATTCACTGCTGTTCCCATAACATACATAAAAACAGGATTTATCATAGAGAAGGGTGGCTTTAAAGGGAAATCCCTTGACACAAAATATCTTTTTCCCTAATAAAGGATATTGACTGTATATGAAACTGCAAGAATGACAAATCAGAAGAGCATTGAAATATTAAAGTATCATCTGCCTTTAGGTATTTTACAGAAATTATGTTTTTTTTCTGCTATATTTTTTTAATTAGGTTGACTTGAACAATGGTATCACAAAATATTTAAAACAATAATGAAAGAGAAATGATTTATTAAAGTTTATAAATTTGTAAAATACACATACACATCCAATACATAGTTAAACATTTTGTAATTATTTTACTCTACATATTATTTCATCTCCATTTTTAAATTTCTAATACAGGATAAAACCCTTGAAGCAATCTTATTTCTAAGAATCCTACTGAGTCAAATTAAGATGAACTTGTACTTAGGAACAAAAGCAAGTCACAAATCAGTGAAAGCTATTACCATGACCTAATTTTCATTCTGAAATTAATATATTCTAGAATTGTACAAGGGATGAAAAAGATTATTGATGTGGTTTCCTTTTAACCCTAAAGCAGTTGATTAGATATTAAGCTGAATCAAGAGCTTGAGAATGGACAAATTAAATTTAGATTTCATTATTGCTTGTATATAATAATGGATATAGAGATAGGTTAATTTTTATATATCTATCTTTTCATCTGACCATATATTGTAAAATACATCCAATGCTGACCATAACATATTTTTAAAAGTATTCGGATATGTGATCTGGTTCCCTTTGAAGTAATTGGCAATACAGTTATTGATTTAAATGAGCTACTCCACTACCACACACTAGCAACCCACAAAACCTCCAGAGTGGATGACAGGGTTTCATGTCATCTGTACTATCCAAAGACAGAGGAAACCCAAATTGCAAGAGCCAGAGGTTGTCTGAAAAAATGCACTTCTCAGTGGCTCAGCTTTGATTTCTGTTTTGATCTTAATATCACATTTTCTGCAGGATTTGTACCTTTTGGCTATTGCACCATCAAACAGACTGAGAAGGAGATTGGAACTGTTTAAAGCAAGTTTATATATATTCCATCTAAATGTCCGCTTTGATATCTAGGTGCTTTGCTGAGATCAGTGAACTCCATGGAGCTCCAGCAGAAATGTACCCACAGGATTCAGGACATGCAGGTCACTGCTGTAAAGGAAGTATATGTATATAATCTAATTCAAAGCATAGGGAGGGTCTTCTGGGTCAATAAGATCCAAAGCCTCAAATCCACTGAACTGTGCTCAGTGTTAGACTGAAAAGTACCATCTTTATGTCTTCTGCATATGAGGCCAGGATGGCAACAGCCTATTTCACTACACAAATGAGGGCAACTTCACAGGTGTGAATACTGTTTTCTGCAAAACACACAAGATGTCCTCAGGAGGTGGAGAGTCAGATACCTTCTGTTCTGAAGGAGCATAAGTCAAGTAGCAAATTCAATTCACAGTTCTATATAAACTGAACTGTGATGACAATATTCAAGATAGCAGCAATAAATACCTAGGAGAAGATTCTTTAAAAACCTGCAGGCTCAAAAATAACCAGAGTTTGCTAAAATAGATAGAACAATGACACTTAAAATATCTAGATAATCAGAACTGACTACTGAAATATTTTAAATGTGCCAAAGAAGACCACTTGACCTTTTAAGGAAACTTATGAAACTCAATCAGCTGTCTAACAAGAAATCTTTCCACTTTGGATAGACTGAAAAATAATCTGATAAAGAAAGAGTTTAGAGATGGAAAATGCTAATAAATCAGTCAGCCCATTTCTCTGTTACTGAGAAAGTTACTGGGCAGTAAATGGTTTTTAAGTCAGCATCTACACATGCAGGTGTTACAGCACAGTAACACTATGTGTGGACTGACTTGGGAGTAAAGTTAGTCCCAAGTCAGTCCACGCATGCAGTGTTAATACATAGTAATGTGTCCACATGTGCATTACTATGCAGTTACTATGTACGCAGGTAGCAAATTTACGACCAAGTCAGCATAAGTTGCCATAGTTACTGCACAGTACTGACACACATGTGTATATGTGTGCCCATACTGCACAGTAATTTTCAGTTACTGTGCAGTAACTTAATCTACTTTGCAATGAGTGTGCTCGTGTAGATGTGCACAGGGTGTTGTCCAGTTCCACACTTTATACCCTGGGAATATCATTCCAGTAGAATCCTATAAAGTAGAGATAGTGTGTGTGTGTGGGGGGGGGGGGTAGAGGGAGTTTTTTCCTTATATATAAAAAGGCTAAAAACAACTCATCTGTTGAGATTTCTTAGTGTATATCAAGTTACACTAAGACAAATGTTTTTACTACTAGTTTATAGGTCTGTGAATATAGACTTAAAAAACAACCCTTAACTGTACCATCATCACCCAAATGCAGAATAACCACATTCATGGAAGTGAAAACCTGTACATAACATATTTCTTCAATGCCAATGAACCAGTATAAAATATCAGAGGATATAGGCCAATGGGACAAACAAGGAGTCTATAACATTTTTTTAATGTGGCACTTTAAAAACTTGTGACCCAGAAAGGTGCACAATATTTTCTTTACTCATTTCCACTAGGGAGGAAAGGACCTTATATAATAAAAAAAAATACTTTCTAGTTAAAGTGATAAAACATTTTCAGATTGAAAATAGTAGAATTCATTCTGGACAAGCTTTAGCCTACCATTTTATACACAATTCCTAAACCCAGGAAGCCAGTCCTTAGAGGTTTTCTATTCCTAGGCTACATGTCCAGGCTCCCTAGCCAATGTACAGTGAGAATTAAGGGCTATCCCCTCCTTCGCCATTGCCACTTTCCTTCTGGCATGTATTTGCTTATCTGGGCAATTCAGTTCTACCACAGGTGGAAACTGAATCTAAACATTGTGTCAGTGCCAAAAATTGCAGTTACACAGTCATTATGTGCTGCTTTGGATTTAGGATTTAGCCCTAGTTTCTCTGAAGTCATCTAGATGAGCAGGAAGGTACCTAAACTAGCCAAGAATGAGATTCTGAGAACAGCAGGGAGTCAAGAGACCTAAGTACCGGCATACCTTGGAGACATTGCGGGTTCGGTTCCAGACCACCGCAATAAAGCGAGTCACACGAATTTTTTGGTTTCCCAGTGCATATAAAAGTTATGTTTACACTATACTGTAGTCTATTAAGTGTGCAATAGCATTATGTCTAAAAAAAATGTACATACCTTAATTAAAAAATACTTTATTGCTAAAAAATGCTAACCATCATCTGAGCCTTCAATGAGTCGTAATCTTTTTGCTGGTGGAGGGTCTTGCCTTGATGTTGATGGCTGCTGACTGATCAGGGTGGTGGTTGCTGAAGGTTGGGGTGGCTGTGGCAATTTCTTAAAATAAGACACAAATGAAGTTTGCTGCATCAATTGACTCTTCCCTTCACGAAAGATTTCTCTGTAGCATGCGATACTGTTTGATAGCATTTTACCCACAGTAGAACTTATTTCAAAATTTGAGTCAATCCTCTCAAACCCTGCCGCTGCTTCATCACCTAAGTTTATGTAATATTCTAAATCCTTTGTTGTCGTTTCAACAATGTTCACAGCATCTTCACCAGGAGTAGATTCCATCTCAGGAAACCACTTTCTTTGCTCATCCATAAGAAGCAACTCCTCGTCCGTTAAAGTTTTATCATGAGATTGCAGCAATTCAGTCACATCTTCAGGCTCCACTTCTACTTCTAGTTCTCTTGCTATTTCCACCACATCTGCAGTTACTTCCTCCACTGAAGTCTTGAACCCCTCAAAGTCATCCATGAGGGTTGGAATCAACTTCTTCCAAACTCCTGTTAATGTTGATATTTTGACCTCCTCCCATGAATCACGAATGTTCTTAATGGCATCTAGAATGGTGAATCCTTTCTAGAAGGTTTTCAATTTACTTTGCCCAGATCCATCAAAGGAATCACTATCTATGGCAGCTATAGCCTTACAAAATGTATTTCTTAAATAATAAGACTTGAAAGTTGAAATTACTCCTTGATCCACAGGCTGCAGAATGGATGTTGTGTTAGCAGGCATGAAAACAACATTAATCTCATTGTACATCTCCATCAGAGCTCTTTGGTGACCAGGTGCATTGTCAATGAGCAGTAATATTTTGAAAGGAATCTTTTTTTCTGAGCAGTAGGTCTCAACAGTGGGCTTAAAATATTCAGTAAACCATGTTGTAAACAGATGTCCTGTCATCCAGGCTTTGTTGTTCCATTTAGAGAGCACAGGCAGAGTAGATTTAGCATAATTCTTAAGGGCCCTAGGATTTTCAGAATGGTAAATGAGCATTGGCTTCAACTTAAAGTCACCAGCTGCATTAGCCCCAACAAGAGAGTCAGCCTGTCCTTTGAAGCTTTGAAGCCAGGCATTGACTTCTGCTCTCTAGCTATGAAAGTCCTAGATGGCATCTTCTTCCAATATAAGGCTGTTTCATCTACATTGAAAATCTGTTGTTTAGTGCAGCCACTTTCATCAATTATCTTAGCTAGATCTTCTGGATAACTTGCTGCAGCTTCTACATCAGCACTTGCTGCTTCACCTTGCACTTTTATGTTATGGAGACGGCTTCTTTCCTTAAACCTCATGAACCAACCTCTGCTAGCTTCAAACTTTTCTTCTGCAGCTTCCTCACCTCTCTCAGCCTTCATAGAATTGAAGAGAGTTAGGGCCTTGCTCTGGATTAGGCTTTGGCTTAAGAGAATGTTGTGGCTGGTTTGATCTTCTATCCAGACCACTAAAACTTTCTCCATATCAGCAATAAGGCTGTTTCGCTTTCTTATCATTCGTGTGTTCACTGGAATAGCACTTCTAATTTCCTTCAAGAACTTTTCCTTTGCATTCACAACTTGACTAACTGTTTGGCGCAAGAGGCCTAGCTTTCGGCCTATCTCGGCTTTCATCATGCCTTCCTCACTAAGCTTAATCATTTCTAGCTTTTGATTTAAAGTGAGAGACGTGCGACTCTTCCTTTCACTTGAACACTTAGAGGCCATTGTAGGGTTATTAATTGGCCTAATTTCAATATTGTTGTGTCTCAGGGAACAGGCCCGAGGAGAGGGAGAGAGATGGGGGAACGGCCGGTCGGTGGAGCAGTCAGAACACACACAACATTTATCGATAAGTTGGCCGTCTTATATGGGCGCGGTTCATGGCACCCCAAAACAATTACAATAGTAACATCAAAGATCACAGATCACCATAACAAATATAATAATAATGAAAAAGTTTGAAATATTGTGAGAATTACCAAAATGTGACACAGAGACATGAAGTGAGCAAATGCTGTCGGAAAAATGGCGCCGATGGAAAAATGGCGCCGATAGACTTGCTTGACACAGGGTTGCCACAAACCTTCAATTTGTAAAAAATGCAATATCTGAGAAGTGCAATAAAGCAAAATGCAATAAAATGAGGTATGCCTGTACCTAGTGTAGTCCCTTGATAAGCCAGACAGGGTTCTCCCTTGCTCCACCATGATCAACTGTCAATCCTTTCCTGAAGTTGGATACATTAGCTAGTTGGCCACTTAGATAACCCATGGACAAGCAGTCAAACCATTCTAGTCCTAAGTCTCTTAAATATACACTTACTCACATGCTTGCCCTTTGTTTCCCTGTGTCTTGCCTATCTTTTGCACAGGCACTCTGCCACTTCTCCATGTGCTTGTGTTCTGCTTCTGGTCTTCTGGGTCACATGGAAGGTGTTAAGTATGCATTGAACATGCCTATGGGATTCTTTCACACTGACATAAGAGGCATCTTCCTGCCAAGTTTAACAGTTCTTTTATGGGTGTCCTTGGCTTTGGCTTGGCCTAGTGCTCCATCAGATATGGGTCAGCAATCATAATTTTGCCATTTTGCATCACTTGATGAGCTAAAACATGGGTACCTAGAGAACTTACACAACAGTTGAGCAGCATCTTTGAACATTAGGATTTAGGCACCTATACAGACACTCTTATCCTGAAATTAAGCACCTATGAACTTTGAAAAATCTCACTAGATTCCCATGTGTACTTGAGGGCATTAAGGACCTTTAAAAATCTGACTTTCAGTCCTTTTCCTGATTGTAGATTCTTTAGAATCAGACTCGTGTTTATGAAAATATTCCCTATTCAAAAAGTTCACATACTTTCTGACAATCCATTGTGAACTATGTTTGGAAAGTATTCACTTTCATTAGTTTTTCAGCTATTCCCTGTTCATTTTTCATGGTGTGTGATTAGTCATCTAAGTTACACAATAATATTTTTCCTGCCTGACTATAAAAGCCATGGCCTGAAATTTCTCAAATGCAAAGCAAGCACTTCCAGTGTCAATGATGAATACCAAGCACATACATTCACTTGTGATTGTGCTTGTATTTAATATATGAATGGATAAATTATTTGCATGATAAGCAGACTTTTCCAACATCAATGCAAACAAAATAATTTTGCATGGATGATCCCAAAACAGCAAACTAAGCTGAGTAGGTCTCTGACTACTGGTGACTTAAAAAATAATTCAGAGTTCATAAAAAATGTTGGTGAATAATTTTCTCCATTATTTGTTCAGCTGTAGTCATTTCTGATCAAATATTCTACTTTGTTAAATATCTATGAGTCTAATAATGTTTCAGATTGTTTAAATATTAATTCTAAAATCAATTATAGCTATTTTACAATAGCAATGACATATCCAAATTCAAACTACATATAGCAATACTACCTGCTTTGGAAAATACTATAAAAATTGAGAGGGGGAGAATCTTTCTATATTATTCTGAACAATCCTATAGAATTGAATTATTGTGAACAATCCCATAGAATTGTATCACCTAGACAAGGGAAAAGAGATTGACATCATATGTCTGGACTTTAAAAAAGCCTTTGAACTGGTGTCCCATGATCATGTCATGGAAAAATTGTCCAGCTGTGGCCTTGGCTACACCACAGTTTGATGGCTGGTAAATTGGCTCCAAGGTCGGCCCCAGAGAGTAGTAGTCAATGGAAGTGAATCGATATGGTGCTCTGTGACCAGTGGTGTCCCCAAGGCTCTGTCCTTGGACCAGTTCTCTTTAACATCTTTATCAATGATGTGGACATTGGTGTCAGAAGTTCACTGGCCAAGTTTGTCAATAACACTAAACTTTGGGGTGTAGCGTCCACACCTGAGGATATGCTAGTGATCCAGTCTGACTTTGATAAGTTTAGCAGGTGAGCAGATATGAACCTGATGACATTCAATACTGAAAAAATGTTAGGTACTCCACCTAGGGAAAGAAAACCTGCAGCACATTTATAGGATTGGCAGTACCAAGGTCACTAGCACCATGGCTGAAAGAGACTTGGGGGTCATGATTGACCTCAAGATGAACATGAGCCACCAATGCAATGTCACAGCTGGTAAAGCAAATAAAACTCTGGATTGCATCCATAGATGCTTCTCAAGTAAATCTCAGGATGTCATCCTCCCACTGTACTCGGCCTTGGTGAGGCTACAGCTGGAGGACTGCATCCAGTTCTGGGCTCTGCAATTCAAGAAGGATGTTGAGAAGCTTGAGAGACTCCATAGGAGAGCCGCACATATGATCAGAGGGCAATAAAATAGGCCTTATGATGAGAGATGGAGAGCCATGGGACTCTTTAGCTTAGAAAAGTGCAGGCTCAGGGGGAACCTGGTGGCTGCCTATAAGCACATAAGCGGTGTGCATCAGGATCTGGGGGAACATCTGTTCACCAGAGCACCCCAAGGGATAACAAGGACCGATGGTCATAAACTCCTACATGACCATTTTAGACTGGACATAAGGAAATACTTCTTTATTGTCTTAGCACCCAAGGCCTGGAATAGACTCCCTCCAAAAGTGGAGCAGGCATCTACTCTGGACTCATTCATGAAACGTTTGGATGCTTATCTTGCTGGGATCATTTGTACCTAGCTGACTTCCTGCCCCTGGGGCAGGCGGCTGGTCTTGATGATCTTCAAGGTCCCTTCCAGCCCTAATGTCTTTGAAATCTATGAATAGATAAGTTCAAAATTCTATAGGATGATTCAAGAATCCCAGGGAAAAATCCTCCTTCTCTATTACATTTGAAACACAGTTTAAGGGGCACTTAACTTCAGAGTGTCCTACATTGGGCTTTGCCTGAATGCTTGAGGAAGACTGTCCCAGCAGGAATACCTTACCAGGAACTACCATCAATTTTTATCTCAATTGGGGTGCCATAATTGTAATATGGTATTATCCCCAGCACAGAGATTGAAGACTTTTTTAAAAATCAGTTAGGGAGCCTGGAAAAATCCAGCCCAGAAGTTGGCTGGGTGGGCTCCCCTTAAATCTGGGTGTCTCCTCTCCCTGCCCCCAGTGGTACTAGAAATAGGTGCACACTAAGTGAAGAGGGTTAGGAAGAGCCTGCAGTATGGTCCCACCCCACAGGTGCATGGTGAAGCCTTTGTGAACAGGCAGGATGCCAGTGGAGCAGCTGAGGGTCAAGCTGGAGAGAGCAGGCCCCTAGAATGAGCCCTTGGAGGTCATGAGCCAGCTTGACAAATTCCTGTAGGTGGGGATATAGCCCTGGGGAGCCCCTAGAGAGCAGGATGCCAATTTCCTGCTGGATTTACAAACTTAGGGGTCAGTAAAAGAGTATGATAAACCCCCTGTGAGAGTGGCTGGTGGAACTGTGTCAGCTTGGGGGAAAGAGATGCCAACAAGGGAGAGTTCCCAGGCCATCTGTGTGGACCAAGACCCAGGGAGGCATGACCTGAGGGGAAGCCTCAGTGTGCCTGAATGCCAAAAGGAGAAGGGAGACTAGAGGTGCTGCCTGGCTTGCCTGTGGTAGTTAGCTCTTTCTCTGTGTCCATAATTTCATAAATGACTTTGTGGGCTTGGAGAGGCAGTGCACATGCAGAGAAGTGTGTACAGAGGTTTGTGGGGAAGAATCTGTTATGAGGGGTCTGCAGTGAGAACAGCCTCTGCAGACTGCTCCACGCCTGGGTCTACGTGGGATAGCCCAAGACAGCTGGAGCCCTCAGAGCACATGATGAGAGGAGTGAGGGACTGCCCCTCCCTCCATCCTTTGGGCATAAGTCAGGGTAAATAGTTATTAGTTGTGAATAATTAATTAGGGAATTAATATAATGAGTATTTAGCATAGTGTTTAAGTTATTAGCTTTGTATCTGTAACTTGATCATCTCTTAAGTGTAAATAATTATTAACTGCTATTTTTGTATAAACTCACCCTTGTTGTATTGTCAGTAGAGTATTTCAAACTTTTTATATAATTTAATATTAGTTTGCATATTATAATTATTCTCTGTATATAATTACATTCTGTAAATAGTTACTCCTGAGTCTGCAAGGTCTTTCCATTGTAAAAGGGAGCCCTTCCTCTCAGGGTGCCTCTGGCCACTCCAAGTTTGCTGAGCAGGGGTAAAGGTACCTGGTACCCAGGTCCCAAATATCTGGACGTGGCCACAGATAGTGCTGCGTGCCAAAGGTGAGAAATTAAAAAGATTGAAGAATCTACAAAACTCTACAGGCATTATTTGTGTTAAATTCTGAAGGACACTTTTTCATAAGTAATG
Source organism: Crocodylus siamensis (assembly GCF_052110815.1). Classification (NCBI taxonomy): domain Eukaryota; kingdom Metazoa; phylum Chordata; order Crocodylia; family Crocodylidae; genus Crocodylus; species Crocodylus siamensis. Next base: position 113,092,978 of record NC_143396.1, on the reverse strand, counting down.
GCAGAACATATATGTATGTATTGCCTTATTTCCCATGGCAATTCATGGAGATTTATACAGGAATTGAATCATAGATGAAGCTTTTTTTATCATTAACAAATGTTCAGTGTGATAATATTCTCAATGAAAATCTAATGAGCATGGTTGTTATCAGAGCTGTTCTTTTTCTTTCTGTGAGTATGCTCACTAATCAAAAATAGCATATCAATGTAAAAATTCTTTAGTTTTGAGAAATATGCACACACAACTGTTAAGAAACAGAAATGTACAAAGTTGACATCAAAACACAGAGCAATTCTGTTTGGTTATCTCTGTAATAATACTCAAAAGTACTAAACTGAATATTTCCCTGAGTTTGGGTACTTGTAACTTTGAGTCCTATACACTCCCCAATTCCACTGACCTGAAATGCAGTTCAGTAATCAGGAAGAGGGATATAAATAAGCTGATGTATTTAGCTAGTGTGCCTGCTGTTCTCAAGAACTTGGCTTATGTATAGGGATAGTGTTTTATGTTCAGTTGAGTGAAAATAGTGAAAGAATACAAGTGCATGCAAGACAGAAAAGGTTCTTTCGGTGGATGTGATATCTTTTATTATTCAAGTGAATAGTTGGAAAAAATTGTTCTTTACAACCTTTTGGGCACAGACACCCTTCTTCAGGCATAGGGGGAGTCTGAAGAAGGGTGCCTGTGCCTGAAAGCTTGCAAAGAACATTTTTTTCTAACTATAGTATAACCTCATAAATCTGGCACTCAAAATTCGTGAATTCTCAAAAATCTGGCACTGCAGGTGGATGGCGTCAGCTGCTTCCAGGGCTGCAGCAGGGAGCAAAGCAGAGGGAACTGTAAGTGGGTGCATGGCATGGGAGGGGGGGCACAGCTCTTGGTGCTACACCCACCCTGGTAGGGCTGCAGGCTGGGGACCTGTGCCAGGCTCTTCCCAAGGGGCGCATGCCCATGGATCTGCGCACTGGACAAGAGCAGGCTGCCATCTGCCCCAAGTGTCATCCAGCGTGCAGATCTGGGAGCACATGGCCCCCAGGAAAACCCATTGTAGCCCCCAGCCCTCCCAGGGTGGGCATAGCAGCAAGAGGTGTGCTCCCCGGCCCTGCACCACACCCATTTACAGTTCCCTCTGCTGTCTTCCTGCTGCAGCCCCAGGAGCAGCCAACACTACCTGCCTGCAGCTGCTGGACTGAGTTGTGCCCCTTCCCCTGCCCCTTCACTAGCCCCAGCCTCACTCATTCAAAAATCTGGAATGCTGTGCATTCTTTCTGGGTCTCTTTATATTTGTTCTGTCTAGAATATTTTCCTCTAACTCTAAAATATGGGTAAATCAAACTGGATTTTCTCATCATCATTGGTAGCCATTGGTTTTGAGAGATGATGGAGACTGCACCTTTGGTGGGTTACTGGGTACCACCACAATTTCTTGCATGGCTGAAGAGTCTGATGCGTGACAAGTAGACGCTCTGGCAAATTGCGTATACAAACTTGGTTGAGCTTACACTGCCATGCTATTATGTCTTGCCTACCTCTGATGCCTCTTCTCTAGCTCATCATTGACCCTCTCCATCTCAAAGTGACATAGGCCCTGCTCCACAGCAGCTTTCCACTTGCAACAGTTTGAAGTGATTGATTCCTAGCATCGGTCATCAATATGCAACTCACAAAGGGTTTTTTTGCAGAAAAAAAAAAAAAAAAAAAAGAGTTTGGGCCATCCAAGTTGACATTGCAAGTAGGTGCATGGCACACAAGGCCATTTTGCTCAGCACACCACTGCCAGCCTGGGCACTAAGCAGCTGCTGCCAGACATGGAGCCCACGCTGCTCACAGCAGGCAGCTGGGAGGCTGCAAGCCTGGTCTATTTGCAAGTGGCAGCCTGCTCTTGTGGGCCAGCTGCAGCTGGGAGGCTGCAAACAGCTGCTCCGGGCTCTGGCATGTTGGCACTGGCACCTTTCAAGTTAGACATTGTGGTTTTTTCAGCACTCCAGCCAAAAATCATGTCCTCGGGTATTTGGCCATCACTCATATGATTCACAGGTACTAACCAATGGAGGCATCTCTGTCACAGGAACATAAACATATCTTGGCCCCTTCCAGAAGAATGAAGTTGGAGATTTTGTCATGCCATGTTATGCCCAGGATATGGCAGAGACATCAAAGATGGAAACTGTTCAGTTTTATTTCTTCCTTACCATGAAGAGTCCCTGTTTTGCTGTTGTACAATAGAGAGCTAAGTATGTAAGCACCGTAGATGGATATCTTTGTCAACAGAGTGAGCACTCTGTTTTTCCAAACCCTCTTTTGAAGTTTAGCCATGGTGTTACTTGCCATTCCAATGTGAGCTTTAATTTCAGCTTCCAAGCCAAGGTTTTGTGAAATGGTGGAACCCAAGTAAGTGAATTTTTCAACCACTTCCAGGTGTTCATCATTTATTCTAACTTGAGGAGGGCAGTCAGTTTGTTAACCTATGACTACTGTCTTCTTTTGGCTAACGGTCAGACTGAAATCATTACAAGCACAAGAAAGGTGAACCATGAGACTTTGCAGTCCTGCTTTTGAATGACTAATACTTGCTGTGTCATTGGCACAGACGAGAACTTCTTGGGTTTTCATTTTCACTTTGAGAGAGCAAAGTTAAAGAGTTTCCCATCAGATCTGGTCTGAAGGCATACTCTTTCTGAACAGCCACTGAATGGATATTTGAGTAAGACAGTGAAGAAAATGCTAAAAAACACGAGAGCTAGGACACAGCACGGTTTGACATCACTCTTGATTTTAAATTCTTCTGAACATAACCCACTGAACTGCACTATTCCATGCATGCTGACGTGGAAGGACTTGATGCTCAGGACTTTAGGACGGCAGCCAATCTTCTTCAGGATTTGGAACAAACCATCTCTGCTGACAAGATCAAAAGCTTTGGGGAGATCAACAAATGCTATGTAAAGAGGTTTCCTTTGTTCACCACACTTTTCTTGTAGCTGTCTCAACTCTAAAATACAGGTAAATCAGATGGAAATTATCTACAAAAACAGACTATCGTGGAATGAGGGAAGTCACAAGCATTTAGTCACCTGATTTTTATATGAACAGTCCTCTTCATCTGCTATTATTCTAAGGACTTTGCTATGTTTGTGATCAGTTTCCAAAATATTGACACAGACAGTAATTTTATATTGTAGCTGCTCATAGTAGATAATCTCACTCTGCATTCTATGGTACAGGCCTATGCCAACTGACAGAACGAATAAGTTTGTGACAGCCCAATTAGTTTTGGCATTAGAGCCTTTCAGAAAAATTATCTTACAGTAATTTTCCATGGCCAGTTTATTTATCTTTAAGAACGGTATATAATTTGAAAGGTATATTATGGAGAAAAGAAAGCTTTTGAAGGTCATTAAAAAAAATCCCTTATAGCAACAGAACTGTTATTCAGGCTAAAGCAACAAGCCAAGTCTTTAGGTTTTGAGTTCGTTTTAAGACTCCAGGACAACATAATATTCCCTAATTATTTTTAATAGGACTCTTACAAACTCTAATTGTATTTTTAATAAGTGATTTTTTCCATTCCACACGTGACAAGGACAGCTAGAAATAATTATAGCAGTGCTATTCATGGCATTTAATTAAGGGTTTCTATTTTATCTCCTTGGTCATGAAAGCTGTTTTTTTAGGACCAGAGATCTTTTACTAAGGGACATTATACCTTGATTCAGCTACCCTATCTGTAAGTGAATAAACTTTACTCCATGGACATCCAACTGACTTCAGCAGAATCAATCCCAAAGTAAAGTACTATTTAGTATATATGAGGTTAGCAGAATGTAGCCCAGTGGTTCTCAACCCTTTGAGTCAGGATACCCCCCTCAACTTTTTTGAACAGGGGTGGCACCCCCAGTTAAGAACCACTGCTTTGCTGCCCAAGCTTATCTCAGTGATTCTCAGTAAGGGTGCTGCTGCACACTCCTGCTTATATTAGGTTATGTAATGAATCTAAAGAAGCATAATTAATTAATGTTGTGCTCTGGACAAAACTCACTTGTGTCCCTTGGGGGGCATGGGGGTGAGGGAAGGAGAATAGTCTTACCTGCCGAGAAAGTCCCTCCCCTCAACTCCTCTGACACAGTGGTACAAAGAGCTGCTCCAGCCTAGCCTTGCTTTTCCAGATGGGCAATGTAAAGGGCTGGAGGTGGAGCACATACTCTTGCCATACCTCTTCCTGATGCAGTTCCATATGCTCCTCCCAGAAACAGAGGGGCGCAGAACAGTCCCATCTGTCTAGCAGGCCTTTATTTCTGGAAGGAGCATGTGAGGTTCAACCAGGAAGTGCTGCAGTAAGAACAAGGGCTCCAGCCTCCACTGGAGGCAAATGGGGTCATTTTACCTCACCATAGTGGGGTAGTGATCTAGCCTATAAGTACTTGGGGTTCAATTTATCCCTCTGGTTCATATTGAGGAAAACTTAGTTCTTGGCATATTGTAATACCTTCTTGCTCCTACTGAGAAGCATCTTGCACTATGAGACACTCCGCTAAAGCAATAGGGATATTTATGAATGGATCTATTCAGCATGAATATCACAAGATGGCCCCATTTAAAAAAAAAGGAAACAAAAGGTTATTTTGGTATAATATAGTGAAAAAGTACAAAAGTAAAAAAAACAAAACAGTTTTCTAGTGGTCCTGCATGGAATAATGGTTTATAAGTAAATCAGATGATGACAGACCAGCCCACCCAATGTTAACTTGGTGTGTGAGAATAAAAAATCTAATATTCTCTTACTGAAAGGGAGTTAGTTTGGAAAACAGTAAATATAGTACATCAGCTAGCCTAATTTCTCTATTCTCAAGACACTGCCAAGTATAAAACATCAGTAACATAAAGCAGCATGTAAGTGAGACCTATATGAGAAACATAATGCATCCTCATCATCAGTAGCAAGTTTCCCTATTGTGAACACAGATATGTGAGTATTCACATCTATCACATAACATAAGCAACTTTTTTAGAAGTATTTTATATGTAACAAAATACCCAACATTTGGAACAGCATGATTGGTTTGAAATGACTATGAAACTTGGAATGAAACGTTTGCTGTCACCTTCCATTACTCCCAGAAGTGCAAACCAAGATTTCTTAGCCCATATATGGAAAAGAACTCATACTACTGAAATTGCAGCTTCTCACTGGTACATATCAAATATGGAAGAACATACTTAGGACTAACTATATCCCTTCAGGAAATCATCATTTACAGAGACCTACACGTCTCAGTTTTCTCTGTGCTGCTACTTGGAGGTATGAAAGATTGCAAGCAAGATAATACTGTAGGGACCATCTAACCTCTCATAAATTACTCATTCTGGCTCATGGCTGGGCACCAGTACCTGGGGAAGAAGGGTTGGAGTGCACTGCTCAGCTATTTTAGTTTCAAGCAAAATACGGGACAACGAATGTTTCTGCACAGAAGATGACAATACTAAAGATGCCAAAACTATAGTTTTGGAATTATCTTTTCAATAATACACAATAAGATTCAATGCTGAGGCTTTAGAAAGATAGGACAGCTGTGTTTGTATAGCTGTGTATGAGAGAAAATGAGATGAGAAATCGGACAGAAAAAGAACGTGGGTCCTAGCGTTCCAACAAGAACCTTTCCCACAAAGCTAGAGCTCTATCTGCTCCTTAGAACAACTCATTTGTTGTCCAGCCTCTCATACTCTGGAGAGCAATGCAGTTTCCTATTTTCCTGCCAACCATTCAGTAGGATTATCTTCAGTTCAGTTTTACTTTGATTCTCTCATGGTTGGTAGCATCTGAAGAGATGCCAATGAACAATTTGAGACTTTATAGGGGGGATGACCTTTTAAGTGTATAGATTGGTGTCAAGGGAAACACCTTAATCCCATAAGTAAAATAACAAGAATGAAGTGAGAGCTTTGAAAGGTCATCCAAACCTATAGTTCCAACATAGAAAAAACACCTTCACAATAATCTCACTTTTGTTTTATATTGTCTTCTGTCCAAAACAAATAGTAGTCACTTGATTTTTATAGAATGTCCAATTTAACTTGATTACAACAGGAGATGGAGATGGAAAAGCATTCTTGGGTTATCTAGTCCAGTCCCCTAAAAATAGTATGACCCTTAATGGTAGTATGATTTGTTCAAATGAGTGGAATAATTTCTGAACAACATTCTGGTTTTTCCTGCTACAAGTAACTGCAATCCACCTTTAGCAAAATTACAATTGAACACGTTTTCTAGCTAGCCTATTAAGCAGTTTATGATCTGCATTATGTTAGTATCAATTCACATTTAGAATTGTTTAAGTTTCTTGTCATGTGTATAAATGGGAAGGCAGAGAAAAAACGTCTTATTATAATCTGCTATATTGGAACTAATAGCATTGACAAGCAAAGTAAAATGTAGATTTTTTTTTTCGTACAACCATTTAATCTTTTGTGGAAATGTATTTTATATGCATGGTATGCTGTGCTCGTTATATAAGAAAACATCTTCCTACTACCAAACGTGAGACTGAAAACAGAAAAAAAATTGCTGAGAGAAAGACAACAGAAGCAGTCTTTTGGCATCTGCATCTACACAAATACATTACCCTTTGAGTTTTTCTACACACAGAAAGGTAATTAGGTTTAGTCAAAAGTGTGACATTTTTGGGAAAACATAAATATATGTGATTGGTTTCAGTTACACTGATATAAATCAGATGTGAGCATACATGAGAGGCTCCACAGAATGGCACTGGTTATTTCATTTAAATTATATCATTAATTATATTGATGCACTTCGGGGGGGGGGGGGATGTAGATCAGACTTCAGAACTGGCTTCCCTAATATCATGTAAACACCAGAGATGTTAGATGAGCAGATATAAAAAACAGACTGTGTGAGATAACTGTAGAGTAAAAGTCTGCTTTAAAATTATTATGAAGCTTATAGTGGAAAGGTTTGAAAAACAATCTCATTGGCCAGTTATTATCAAAAGATTTTTTTTTCAAATCAGAACTCAAGACGGAAGCTTGGCAAAAAGAGAAAACTTTCCATGTAAAAAATCCCCTCCACCCTTTTCCATAATCCTGGTTATGGGCCTGTTGCCACAGGCTGACATTTGTGGAGTATGAAATAATCACTGGTATTTACAAACTGAAAACAATGGGATTTGCTGACTGATTGAATTATCTTCACATAGTCAAACACTTCTAGCAGAATATGTGTCAGAATCAACTGTAAAACAGAAAACATTTTCCAGAGCTCTGTACATAAGTAGCTATTTTAATAAAAGATCTAAATATTTAAGACACACAAAACATTTTATAAAGTAACATGCTCTAAGTAGTGTTCATTTTTAAGACTTCAGTAATTTTGCTTTAAGACCAGTTCAGCATTACTTATCTGCTCCTGCTGAGACAGACTGGCTATAGGACTTTCCTCCTCACCCCCTACCTGTCAAAATACTTTTTGTTGAGCTTGGTGTCATGTAGCATTACGAAAGCTGTGTTCTCCATGTTTAATTCTCTCTTTCCTAGGCTGCTGTTGTCTGACATTTACAAATGAATGTGCTCCATGACTTGCCCTTTATGTAGCTCCTAACATAAATCCCCTGGCCAACTAGAATTATAGATGGTTTTGCTGTGTGAAACATTTGGTTCATGACTGAGGAAGTATAGAAGTAATTATATATAGGACAACTAGGAATTTTTTTTTACCAAGTGCAAGCACTTTTTTCTTCCTTTAGTCCACTTCTTACTTCTCTATTAAAGCTTATATAGCAGTTTACTATTCTTCAGCTGCACCTTTTTCAATGATTAGAAGCCCAGCTACTCAACAAGTTGATTCTCATGTGCTCCTTAGACATGAAAGACTCAGAACTGAAAGCAGAGTATATTCAGCAGTGGGCCTGAAATCTTGATTCTGCTTCTTTAACTGCCAATTGATTTGATCTGGCCTGTGGGTGGGCACCTCCCAATAGATGGGATCTAGCCCAGGGCTGCCCCTACAGAGCTTCACCTGACGCCAAGACCTACCTTTTCATTACTCCACTGTGCTCCTGCCTGCCAGCTGGGCCCCAGCCAGCTTGTACAGCTTCCTGCTTGGGATGCTCCCGGTGCAGCTGCAGGTGCCCAGGTATTGCCTGGCTCCCCCCACCTCCAGTGGTTCCTCCTCCTCCTCCTCCTCCTCCTGTATTGCTGCAGGTGGGGGGGTGGGGGGAAGCTTCAGCTGTGGAGCTCCTGCCCCAGTGCATGGGGCCATGAGTCCAGCATCCAGCCACCTTCCACTCACTTTGCCCATCCAGCATGATGAGCAGCCATCTGTGGCCATCAGATGGCTGGGAGCTGGAGCCAGAGCCAGAGCTGCAGCCCCACATACCGGGGCAGGGGCTGCCTAGCTGAAGCTTCTCTCCTCTGGAGAAGTGCAGCAGGGACAGGAGGAAGAGGAGGGAGGGTCGCTGGAGGTGGGGAGAGCTGAGCAGTACCTGGGTGGCTGCAGCCACACTGTCAACAACCCCACTGGGATGTTGTGTATACTGGCTGGGATTGGCAGGTGTGGGCAGGAGCTTCACGCAGGCTGCCCTGGAAGGGAGCAGGTGAGGCTCAGCCCGATGCAGAGGAACTGGGCGGGCCAGGAGGGAAAGGCATGGACTTCACCTTCACTGCCTCAGTGAGATCTGTTGGACATGTCCCCAGACCCCACCCCTCCCCTCACCCCGGGCTTGCTCCCAGGACATAGCACACAGGCAGCCCCACTGCACACATGTGCACACCTTCCCCCATATCCCCCAACACATGCACACACCCATATACCCCCCACATCCCCTGCCTTCCCCCTCACATTCCCCTCCCCACACACATCCTCACCTCCACACACACAATATAAAGGAATAAAACTATTTTGATTTAGTATGCATTATATACACTACTAGAAAACCCCATAAATCAGGACAAAAATAATTTTTTGAAATAAAATTAAAATATGTTATAGGAGATGTTTGTTGTTTGGTATATAATTTGTTTTAATCTATAATTTGCTAAAATTGTATCTTCTAAAAGATTGTACATGTGCAGCCCTCAATAACTCACCAAAACTCATTAAGTGGCCCTACCACTGAAATAATTGCCCACCCCTGCTCCAGCTTTAAATATTGTTTAGCATGGAGTTTATCAAACATCTGTTTTCTTGAATACTTTTAAAATTTTATTACCATACAATCAAAATAATGTCATCAGTTATTGGTAGGTACTATTCAGTCATCTTTGTACAGATAGGCATTCATTCTGCATGCAGCAATACATAGTGTCTTTCTAAGTTTCTCTGCTCCCATATTGAAACTACCCTGTGGGCAGTGATTTAACTTCAACTGTATTAATACTGTAGTTTCTACTTCTTCATTCACTCATTTATGCTGTTTGGTATCCGTTTTCTCTTTGATGACGCAGTAAAAGTCACGTAATTAGGTAACAACAACTTAATGTACTAACTACATGCTTGTAAAACCACACAAGAAATTTGTGTGACAGATTTATTGCTGATGCTTTAATAGTGTTTGCTTTCACTTCCTTTATTTGTATTTTTGAAGATTAGGAATACTAGAGCTGAAATCTTGGCCCTGCTGAAGTCAATGGTAAACATCCCTTGACTCGAAGAGAGTTAGTTTGTCTTCAGATTTCTCCATAAAATTAAAGGAGGTATGGCTTCTACATTAAGTATTCCCAAAACCATTTTCCTACATATGCTGACTGTATATAGACATTATGATATGTCTAGCTCTACACAAACACATAGACACACCACTGTATAAAAATAACTTGAGAGTTTAGGAAGTGTGAATCTCCAAGTTGCCTGAGCCCCTTTAATTCACTCTCGTGGTGCTCTTTGTCATCAGGCTGAAAAAGCCCTCAGGAGTCCATCTAGTTTCTGTCTTTTATTAACTGAACAATACTCAAACCCCCAAAAGAGTATTATTCACTTTTTCATGAGATTTGCTATGGTGCCTTTCACAATAGTAATCTGATTACATCAAAAACATTAATTACCTTCACAACACGTATTTAAACAGAGACTATCATCCCCATGAACTAACGCACAGAAACATTAATGTGAAAACATTTGTTTGTGTTTGTTAATTTGTGGTGTCCACAAGATCCAATTTTTCAGAGAACTTAATTTATATAGCAATATAAATGTTCAAAGCACAGCTCCTGTTGACCTGAATTGAAGCCATGAGTGTTCAGCACTTCTTGCTATGAGACCCTAGTCTCAGGACATAGGGGATGTTTACACTGCACACTGCATACCTTAAAACAGGGGTGGGCAAAATATGGCCTGCAGGCTGGATCTGACCTGTGAGGCCATTCTATCCAGCTTGTGGGGTCCCTAAAAAATGTAGAAAATTAATATTTCTCTGTCTTTGATTCCTGTAAAAAATGACAGGAACCAAGAGCAGTAGGACCCCAGGGAAGCCCACCTGGTCCCGCCCCTGCAGCCAGAAGCCCCAGTAGGGGCTTATGGCCTGGGACCATGCAGCTGCAGTGCACCAGAAACTCAGGTAAGAGGCATGGGGGGGAAGGGCAGGGGAGGACCACAGGCAAGGAAGGAGCCTAGCGAAAAGCTGAGCCCAGGGAAAAATGGCCCCTTGCCCACCCTGCAGCTAGTGCTCCCTGCTATAGCTGCTTGCGTCCAGCACGGGTCTGTCCTGAGCAGGCACAGGCAGCCCCAGGCAGGCTGCAAGCAGCTGCAGCAGGGAGTGCCAGCCACGAGGTGGGAGAGGGGCCACTTTTCCCATGCTCAGCACCAGCTTGTAACCCGGCCATGCTGCCAGCCTGGGCCCTGCATCAGCTCTCGGTTTGCCCATCAGGGTATATATACCACAGCAGCAGCAGCTGCAGCTCCCCTGCTTGCTGCATCAGGCAGTGTTTGCTGCTGCTGCCCACCTAGAGCTCGTACACCGGGCAGCACAGAGACAGTGGTGGCAAACACTGCCTGGTGCGGCAAGATAGGAGGGACCGCAGCTGTTGTCACCATGGCGTAGCCCTGACAGGTGAGCCTGGAGCCGGCACAGGGCCCATTCTGGCAGTGGGGGCGGGTTACAAGGTGGTGCTGAGCACAGGAAAAGTGGCCCCCTCCCCTGCCCCGTGGCTGGGGCCCTGCAGTGTAGCCACTCACAGCCTATCTAGGGCTGCCCATGCCTGCTCAAAACAAAATGAGGGCAGGAGGTACCTGAGCAGGCAGCAAACACCTGCAGTGCCCTGCTTGTCCCCCTTGTCCCCCCCACCCTGCTGCCCCTGCCCCCCAGCTCTGCTGCCCTGTGCCCCCCACCCAAAGTCCTTGCCCCCCACCCAAAGCTCCTGCGCCCCAGCCTGGGCTCTGTACCTGTCAGCAGCTACCCAGAACCTGAGCCAGCTGCAAGCATTTGTTGCCTCTCTGTCTTGGCCCTGACTTGTACCTGCTCAGGACAGCCCTGCATAGGCTGCAAGCGGCTGCAGCAGGGAGCGCCAGCCATGGGGTGAGGAAGGGGCTGCTTTTCCTTGTGCTCAGCACCAGCTCATTCCTTGCCATGAAGCAGGGTGTCAGGGCTGCATGCTGCCCCTCACCTGAACCACAGGGCAGGCGGGGCACTGGGACTGAACAGTTGCAAAGGGCCCACACTGCTATCCCAGGGCCAGCACCAGGGGGCCCAGAGCAGGGCGGCAGGAGTACAGGGTCCCAGCTGGCAGGGGCTTTATGGAGCTGGACCAGGTCCCCACTCTCCCTGCTGGTGCAGCCCAACCCCAGCTCTACAGAACCCTGCCAGCCTGTGCCCATTCTGGGCCCCACCAGCACTGGCCCTGAGACATTGATCCCAAAATGGTGACCAGGGGGTGGGGCACCTGTCAAGGGGCGGGGCTAAGCATGTGGCCCTCGACAGCTTGCCGAAACTGGGTAAGCGACCCTCCACCCAAATTAATTTCCAGCCCCTGCCTTAAAACAAGCTAGCTTATGCACTGTAATCAGAATACCCATGGTAGCATCAAGATGGTTGTTGGGTATTTCACCCTGCTCCAGCTTTTCCATAGCTGTTAATGTGCCCATTAACTACAGCATCATAGGTCATCGCTACGGCGATGTAGCATGGGCAGGCACTAACTATGATGTTGCTGCTACTGTATTTAATACTTGCTAAAGTCTGAGCAAGTACTAAATGACTGTTTGGTACCAACTGCACAGTCAGGGGCACATGTAGACAAGCCCAGCAAAACAGGTTTATGCTATAGAGTCTTGGTTTTCACAGGATAAGAGGCAGTACATGGACAGCTACTGAAGAACAGTTGACATATATTAAGTCTTTTATACCCCATTCCCTTTTACCACACTGTAATTTATTCATTTGGTATAAAATTACATTTTCTTTACAAAAATATTATGACTTTAAAAAATATAGAAATTAATTATATATAGTGCAAGCGGGATCCTGACAGTGTGTAGTCACTATGCACTGTAATTATTATTCACTATAATCCAGTTTATCTGGGGCCTGGGGTAGCATGGGTGCATGTTTGACAGCCCAGTGGGTGCAAGTTTGAGGCTGTAGAAGAAACACTTGTGGCACAGCCTGTCAGGGTCTAACAGAATCTGTGAATTATGCTAAATGCCTTATCACAAGAACATGAAAAGGAAAGGACTTAATCTATCTGAAAATCCAACCTTACAGTGCAATTGCTCAATCTGTTCTTTTATACATGATATAAGTCCTGGACATTGATAAAGGCAAATGGAAAAAGATTGCAAGTGTTTGAAAACAAAGTGCTAAGGAAAATATTTCATGCAGTACAAGAAAATAAGGTATGAAGGGGAAGACATAATCAAGAGATTGTGGACCTTGACAAAATACTTTATGTCTTTGTTAGACCCTGACTCCATGCAGTGCCCAGTGACTAGGGAGATGACAGTCCAATTACCTGTGGATCCTGTTGCTCATTAGCCAGAGCAGAGCAGGGAGCAAACACCAACAAACTTTGCTTGCAACAGCTTTATTTAGAATGGAGACAGCTTCAAACAAGGGGTCTCATGCTATAAGAGACAGGGTCCTGCACTGAACAATAGTTCTTTTCACATTTTATACACCTTGGTTTATAAATATTAACAATTACCCTGCCTTGTTCCACCTCCAGTTGCACCCATTTCTCCTCCTATTTCAAGCTCTTTCATTTATGGTTTACTTCATTAACATGGAACATTTATGGTTTACTTCATGGAACATGGAGAGGAGGAGTGTGAGGTAGATTTTAGAAATTAAGGTAGATGGTATCAGACCTTGAGTTAGACCAAGGTAACAATGGAAAGATAAGATAAAAACTGATTTGGAAGGAATAGGCAAAGATGCAACAAGGTGGAAGGATTTGCACAAGATAGTAGTGCAAAGCTGTAGTTAAGGAAATTATAGGCCCTCAAGGTCAATAAGACCAGAGAAAGAGAGATCCACCAAACCAGAAGTTTTATCTGTGTTTCTCTTAGGTCAGGGGCTGGCAATTATTTTGGCTGGAGGGCCACTTAACAAGTTTTTGCAAGTTGTCAAGGGCCAAAAAGATAGCCCCACCCCTTGACAGGTGTCGCACCCCCTGATTGCCATCTGGGGACCAGAAGTCCTGCCCCCTAACCCCTGGCCTTTGCCACCAGAAGTCCCTCCCCTCACCCCAGAAGTACTCCATTTGAGAAGGAGGTTTCCCATCTTTGAACTGGAAAAAAAAAACAAATTATATACTAAAAATCAAACATCCACAATAAAAAAAATTAAAAATATATATTTTTGTACTGATTTGGGTGTGTTTGTGTTGTGTTGTGGAGGTGCTTGCATAAAAGCTCAAAATGAAATCTTACTCATGTATTGTGGGGGCATAGGTAGGTGTGGGGGGTATGGGTGGGTGGGTATGTGGTTTGTGGGGTGGCTGTGGGTGTGTGTGTGTGAGGATGTTTGTGTATATGGGGTGTGGGGTTATATGGGTAGGTGGGTATGGGGAGTTTGTGGCAGGATGTTTGTGGGGATATGTGGGTGGATATGCTTTCACTGCCACCTCCAGGCTGCCCCACAGGGCAGCGGTAGCACTGCAGAAGAGCCACAGGGTAGCCGAGCACGGGTTCCGGGTGGCTGCAGCAGGGAGCTTTTCCCCCATGTTGAGCAATAGTTTCTGCCCAGCTGGCACTGCTGCTGCCACTGTTTAGTGTGAGCACGTGAGTCTGGAGCAGGTGCACAGGGTCAGGGCTGTGCAGTGTGGGTCCCCACTCGTACTGCGGAGCTGGGGCCAGCAATAACAGCCAATGGAAGAAGCTGCCACTGCCTGGTCAACTTAGAAATGCAGTCCAGCCACAGAGCTGACCCAGCCCCTCTGCATTCTCAGGGGGCAGCAGGACACCCCATGACTGGACAGTGCCTGGACCAGGCGGGACTAAAAGACCTGCCACAGGCCAGAAAAAGCTCCTCCATTTTGCCCACCCCTGTCTTAGATGTCAACTTGAACTGCTGTCCACATGATTTTGTTTTCAGGACATGGGCTTTACATTTGGAAAAGTGAAAAAGAAAAGCATGCTATTTCATATTTCATCTTACTCTAAGGCACAAACACATCCTCCCTCTTTCATGATACATATTATGGTTACTGTTTATGTTAGCCAGTACCCACCCTAGTTCAGTTCACATTACTGAAGAGTAAAGAGCAAAAAATGAACTTATTACATAGCTGAGTGACTATTTAAAACTGTGTAAGTGAAACAGGCATCCCGGGTTAGATTTAAAGAGGTGTTTAGATTAGTATCTAATGGGAATCAGTTGAAAAACAACGGGAGTTAGGGACCTAATAAACTTAAATGCTTTTGAAAATCCTACCTTGATTGCTGCTCACTCAGAGCTTTCATCTGTACCCCTGGAGGAGCTAATAGTCTCTTTCAAGTAATGGTTCAAAATTCATCTTTTCAGTTAAGCAAAACATCCATGATTCCAAGTTCTATCTAGTTTATAGCCTACCTTAGACCTTCCAGTACATAAAATCTTAGAAAAGCAGGGGTGGAGAAGAGTTCAAGTGCTCCTCTAGTCCAAACCACTAATCAAGGCAGGATCATTTCAGTGTAAACCATTCCAGAGAAATATTTATTTAACGTGTACTTAAAGACTTCCAATGCCAGAGGTTCTGCAACTTCTATAGGTAATCTGCTCTAGTGCTTAACCAACCTCGTAATTAAAACGGCCTTCCTAATATCTAACCAAAATCTTTCTTGTTGCAATTTAAATCTATTACTTTCTATCCTCTCACCAGAGCAACTGATTGCCATCTTCTTTATACTAACACATTTTGTGTTTGAAGACTTACTACATGGCCTCTCTAAACTAAATCATCCCAGTTCTTCCAACTTTTTCTCATATGTCACGTTTTCTAGATCTCTCTTTATTTTTCTTGCTCTCCTCCATACTCTTTTCAACTTGTGTACATCTTTTTTTAAGTGACGTGCTCAGAGCTGGACATAGCCATCCCTCAGTACTGAACAGAATTAATCACTTCCTGTGATCTTTATATTTATGCTAATACATCCCATTATGCTATTAGCTTTTTTTTTGTAATTGTATTATTATAACTAGCCTATGCAAAATTTAAATTTCAATGAATAGAAGAAATAGGGAATGAAAATATCTCATAAGTTATGCATATTATCTTTACAATGCATATACCATAATTATACATTACATTTTCTAAATTTGTAATACAGAAATAAAGTCATCGCTCATCATCATGCAGAAGGCATAATAATTGATGTAACTGTAAATCAAGATTCAGACTGCAAACACCCTATAATTTGTAATTATAAATTTCATGCGCCTCATAGTTTTACTTTCTCTTAGTATATTTATAGCAGACGAATGATAATCTCCAAGTAATTTTGCAACCTGTTTTCTGATTGATGTTGTAAATATACTTGTCCAGTATAAAGAGGAAGGCATATTGCAGGTATTCCTAGAGATAGGAAAAAATGTTTGTGAGAAGCATGGAGAAACCCTAAAACTACACACAGAACTCATTTTTTTCCAACACAATTACATATACACCTCTCCCTTCAAGGCTTCACGCATCTTCTGTTATTACCTCTTGATCCTTCCGACATCTTGAACTAGTTCACATGTAGCTCAACTATACAAGTAATTCTTTCCTCTTTATTTAATCCATTAGGTCTTTGGAGGGTTGCCATGTTTAGCAATTGAAACGCATCTCATTTATTGATTCATTTGTCAACAGAAACATGACAAGTCACAGATGTCCAAACACTGTAACTCCCTATATCAAGCTGGGATGAGATGAGAGAGAAGTAAATTCAACATGTTATTAGAGGTCAACTGAAGATACCGAGGGAAAAGAATACATTTATTTCTGAGTAAGCACAATGTTCTGAGGACTTTCACATGATTATATATTCTCTTTGTACAGAAATGGTGCCCTTGATTTCCAGAAGGTATTGTTGATATTTTACAGCCCCAGTGCAGGGTTGGATTTCATTAAAGGGAATCATTTATTTAACAAGCCCTCATATAAATAAAAAAAATAAACTTCCAATAGAAAGGGTGGTTTTGGGTTTTATTTAGATTCTACAAATATTTCACTGAGGGTGCAGGTGTACAAATCCAGTAGCATTCTCATGCAAAAGTATCAGAGAGAAAACCAAAATGAATTAAAATACACTCTATGGATCTTGCTTGAGTGTTTATACTGCTCAAATAACATACATATAGTAAAAATACTGTAAAACACATTAATTTGAATTAATAATTATTTAAATGTTAATCCATTAGAGTAAGTTTATAAACAGGTAAGAATTTATATATGCAAAAAGTGCTACAGTGCTCTTCTACCTTCTACAGGTAAAAAAAGTACATATTTGAGTACTGTCTAATGAACAGACATTAAACCTCAAACACTGTATGGTCCTATTGAGATTGGCTTGTATTTACCTCTCACATACTTTAAGGGTCTGTCCTTTTTACACTTTGGCAACCCTTGTATAGCTTCTCATGCCACTAAACTTTTACTGAAGGGGAAAGCAAGGGATGTAAGTGAGGGTTAGGTTTTTACATTTAACATTTTCATTTTAAGACTGGATCTCTTCAATGAGAGTTAAGGACATCTAGGATCCATTCAGTTCCCACTGAAATCAACTGCAAATCTCCCATTGACATCAACAGGAAAAGGACAGGGAGTTGATGGCACTTGGCACTTTACAGGATCTGACAATAAAAAGTATAATTTGGATTTAATTCTTCATAATCTATTCCAGTTTGCTCACTTATCAGACATTCAACTTCCCAGATTTAAAATTTTCAATATGAAAGGACCCCATACAGACTGAAGGGCCTGAAAACAATCTTTCATAAAAACTAGAAAAAAATTCTAAAAATCTCCAAATATACTACAAATGCATGTAAAACATCATTCCAGCACCCACTGACCTTTTTTGTTTTCTGCTGAACCAAAACCTTTCAGGTTGATCCAGTCACTCATTTCAGCTGTCTAAGTAAAGAAAATAAGCCCTGGTTGAAGTTGACTTTATCACTATTTTGCTGTCACTTAAAGTTTTGGAGTTCAACATTTTGAGTGTTTGTTTCTATGTGCCTATTAATAAGGTAACAATTAAGTTCTTCAGTTCAGATAAATAAATAGAGGTCATTTCATTACAGTAAAAGCTCTGTTATCTGGCATCCCCCAGGAATGGGGGATGCCAGTTAGTCAAATATACTCATTAATTAAATGTGCACCGTCTGGTTTACTCCCCGGTGTCAGGGTGCCAGGGGACAGGGAGAGGGGCCGTGCACAGGCTCCTCTGCCCCGGACTGTGGGCCGAAGAAGTGGCAAAGAAAAACTGAGCTTGTGGCGGCTAAACAGTAAGTCCTCCAGAAGTGGTACTTCTGGTTCCACTTTTGCCACGTCCCTCAGATGCCGGTTAATAGAGTTTTCCGGCTAATAAAGTGCAAGTTAAAACAGCTTTTGCTGCTTATTTATTCAGGTTCAGCCAGGAAAAGATCCTTAAGTTTACTTATTGAGTTATACAGTTTACATTTTGATATTTTATTGAGTTGTCACAAAGACTAATATGCTTACTTCTGGACATTTTCTGCTGCGCTGGGAGGAGCAGAGGGTGGTGAGATGGAGGTTGGTTGATCTTGGGGTAATAGATAAAACTCGTAGGGGAAAAATATTAGTATAACTAACCCACAATGTGTTATGGATTTTAAACTTTATATCTTTTCATACTCTTTATCCATTATCTAAAAATGTGCATTTGCATGAGCCCAAGGTGCATGCACATATGTGTTTTATAGCATTCCAAAACTGTGTTCCATTTTTATTATATATTGGAAAATCATCATCAGTTGCAAGGATATTGAATACTTGCTTACATAAAAATGATCTAAGTGTTTATTACTACTTTACCTATTACAAGCCTCTTTTTTATTTCAAATACTATCACTAAATCATGTCCAGAGAGTTAAACATTACAGTTAGAAGAAAGCAAGTGAGTCTGGGACACAGCAGATCTAGGTTAACATTCCTGTTCTTCACCAGAGTGCAACCTTGGTCAAATAAGCTAGTTCCTGTGCCACATTTCCCCACTCTTTACCTCATGAAGCCATTGTGAGTATAACTATAAATACACTAAAATGCACTGGTGATTTTGAGGCAACTGGATAATGCTGCATGTGGGGCTATATAAGCCCCAAAGATAGATAGGTAGACTTTGATAATTATGCCTGCCTGAGACTATATCTAATGCTGGGATATCCATAGAGGTTTAAATGAGTTAGATACTCAAATCCTATTGAAATTCAATAGAAACTGGATACCCAACTTCCTCACACCCCTTTGACAACCCCAGCCAGTACTGCTCTGTAACACTAACTATATATAGCTATATCTGATGCTCTACTTTTATTCTTAATCTCTTTTCAAGTTTTAAGAAAGCAAGTGAAAGTTTTGGGCTGGAATTTCTTTTGGCCTCCAGCCAACAGTTCTTGAACCTGTCATAATATCTGGTTGGGCCAGTTGAGAGAAAATAAAATATGAAATATTGGTGGGGTTTCTTTGTTTTGTTTTAAAATCAGTTTATTTTTAACCATTCCAGCAGGCTCGGCAATGAAAATTTTGAACAGGGCACTAAAGTAGCTTCAGTAATTTGTCAACAGTAATGAAGGTCCAAAGTGGTTCTTTCTCTAAGCTCCCAAGCAGCTAGTTGCACATTCTCAGTAGGCTACATAGTCCAAAGTTGTACAAAATCAAAATGGCAAGTGGAATATAATGATGCCAGACTATCTGTCCACACACTGTTATATGATAGTTAGTACTAGCCCACTAAAACAATGGTTGTGTGGTGCATTGAAACAGCCAATGATCAAACTTGTTTTATGCCACATGCAATGTATTGCAGGAGCATAGCCAAGATTTCTCTGTTCCATTTTCACCATTTTGTGAAAATTATAAATTGTCTAGTATTGTTTCTGAAATTTCACTGCAGTTTTAAAACATTTTCCCAAGATAAATAGAGATTTATGATAGATTTTTGAAGGTCAGTGGAAAATACAAATCTCGATGTTCCAAGTCTGATTTTGAAAAACGACACAAAAATATCTAGTTTTGCTTAAAAGAAAACATGGCACAATAATATTATTATCCATGAGTCAGAATGAGTATACACAGTGCTTTGTACTTTTTAAAAAAGCTTTGCATATTATAGGACAGTTTCTATATTACAGTGTGTGTGTATGTGTGTGCGCATACCTGTAGAGATATATATTATGTTAGAGGATGTATGCTATCATCTCTTTGAGTGGATCCTCAAAAGCAGCTGTAGCCTTTGATAGCAAATTGCCATATTAGGTGTCTGGAGATTTTCTCTTTTGTTTTTTGTTGTTTTGTGTTTGTTTGCAGTAGATTAATACAGCATCTATACCTTATTTGTACAATCTCTATACACAATAGTCCTACTGACTTTAATGGTACTATTTTTGTAAGAACTATTAATTGAATATGGATTTTCAGAATTAGCATATTGTACTGCTTGGCACAAGTTAAATAACCTTCTAAGTAACACAACTCATTCTTTCATATATTATGCATATGTAGTATTCCGACTCTCACATACATACAAGCAGCTGAAAATTTAATATTCTGGGTTCTAGTCTCCAGGAAAGCCACAGCATGTATATCATTTTCTTATTATTACTTTAAGAATTGGAGATATGACAACCCGCATCCATACTAAAATCTAGTCTTCAACCTATTGCTTTAATATCACTTTTTGTACTAAATCAAACCAAGTTCTCTCTCAGAACTCTGTTTAAATAAACTTGTGTCAGTAAACTTGTTTTCGCACATGGTTCCCTGGTGTTGATGAATATACACAAAAATAGCTTAGAGGAATAAATTACTGCTGAATGTAATTATTTCTGTCTTCATACACTTTTAATTAGCTGCCATTTTATCACAGGCTAGGTATGCCCATTCATCACACATACTATTTTATTATAAATTGCTATACAAAATAGATGTCTCCTGATATTTGTGGATACTGATGATCTATTTGTTACTTTATTTGCCTGGCATAGACATAATTATACAAAAACTCCTCCAGCAAATATAATGGTCAATTTCAGGGCTACCACTAGAGAGCACGTAATAAAAATAAAAGAACTCTTCCTATCTTGCTTTGCTTGCCTCTCTTTGCAGAGTTAGGAAATGTCATAGTTACTGTGAAAAATCTGTAGCACAGTAAAGCAAGAATAAACTAATTAATTAAAGATCACAGAATCATAGAGAAGAAGGTCTGGAAGGGACCTTCTGGCTAGGTACAGCAGACATTCAAAAAGCCTGAGGTGGAATTGATCTAAGTTATGCAGTGTTCTGTTAGCAATGTAGTTTAGAGCCATAGAGAACAGCACACACATTCACCTTTTGGTGCAGGGGGCAAATCTTAGACTGGGTTCTGCCATTTTTAAACCAGTCTATGTGCATGTCTACATAGAAACATAGTGTCATCAAAATTAACGTCTGGAAGGGACCTCGAAAGATCATTGAGTCCAACCCTCCTGCTCTGGATAGGAATACTGTCCAGTCTCCTTTTAAAGACTTCCAAGGCTGGGCACTACACCACCTCCTTCAGGAGTCTCTTCCAGATTCTGGTCACATTTACCATAAAGAAGTTCATCCTTACATCCAACCTGAAACCTTTCTCTAATAGCTTATGGCCATTGCTCCTTGTCTTCTTCTAGGGCACTGTAACAGGGAACCCTAGCCCTGTTACTAGAAAGCAGGTTGGCCCCTTTAAGGAAAGTGTTCAGGGCACAGCCTGCCAGAAGAGCAGGAGTTAAAAGGTAGCCCTGCAGGATGGTAAATTGACTGGGGGCTGTCACAGGACCAGAAAAGAGTTCAGGACAGAGCTATATAAGGCCTGGGTTGAGTCAGTGAGAGCCAGCCGACCCAGGCTGAGGCAGAGTGTGGGCTCCTAAATGGCCAGGAGATGGAAAGAAAACAGCTCTTCAGGTTTGGGTATAGGACAGAGTGACCCGGAGAGAAGGAGCCATGGGGAAAGGAGGCACACTGCCTCGATTAGTTTTCTTTATATCCCAGGGGCTTAATGTTTATTTGTAGTTTAAACTAGAGGTTTGAAGGGATGAGGCTTGAAGGGGTGGTTTGGAGGCTTCATTAGAGCCCAGAGGCCAGGGGCAGGCTCAAGGGTCCAGTGAGTATTGAGCCATAGTGGAGCCTGGCAAATAGAGCAAAGCACAGAGTCACAGGGTCCCAAGAGCCTAGTGCCAGAGACAGGGGCCAGGGTCTCAGCAACAGGAAAGGAGGGAGCTGAGAGCACCTCAAAGCTAGGTTCAACACAGTAGGCATAGGCTAGAAGGCCTAGCCACATTAAAGGGGCAATGGCCAAATAGGCTGAGGCCCAAACAGAGGTGTTTCTGAAGTGGGGGACCCAAAACTGAACACAGTACTCCAGATGCGGCCTCAGCAGTGCAGAATAGAGGGAAATAATCATTTCCCCTGACCTGCTGGCAACACTCCTAGCAATGCAGCCCATTATGCCATTAGCCTTCTTGGCAACAAGGGCACACTGCTGGCTCATATTCAGCTTATTGTCCACTGTAACCACTAGGTTCTTTTCTGCACAGCTGCTGCCCGGCCAGTCATCCCCCAGCCTGTACTGGTGCATGAACTGGTTCTGTCCTAAGTGCAGGACCTTGTGCTTGTCCTTGTTGAACCTCATGAGATTCCTTGTGGCCCCATCCTCCAATTTGTCCAGGTCACTCTGAATCCTAGCCTTACCCTCCACAATATCTACTGCTCCCCACAGCTTTGTGTCATCTGCAGGCTTACTGAGGGTGCGCTCTATGCCATCTTCCAGGTTGTTGATGAAGACATTGAATAAAACTGGCCCCAGGACCAACCCCTAGAGCACTCCACTTGATACTAGCTGCCAACTAGACATTGATTATTACTTGAGCCTGATGCTACAGCTAGTTTTCTATCCACCTTACAGTCCATTCATCCAGCCCATACTTCGTTAGCTTGCCAGGGAGAATATTCATAGAATCATAGAATCATAAAAGTAGGGTCAGAAGGGACCTTATAGATCTTCAAGTCCGACCCCCTGTCAGGGCAGGAGAAAAAACTGGGCTCAAATGATCCCAGCTAGGTAGGCATCAAGCCTTCTCTTAAAGACCCTCAGGGTAGGAGCCAGCACCACTTCCCTTGGAAGTTGGTTCCAGATCCCAGTCGCCGTAACTATGAAGTAGTTCTTACAGATGTCTAATCTAAACCTACTCTCCAACAACTTGTGGCCGTTATTCCTTGTTATGCCAGGGGGCGCTAGGGGAAACAATGTTTCTCCCAAACCATTCTGGTCCTCCCTAGTGAGTTTATAGATGGTCACCAGGTCCCCCCTCAACCTTCTCTTGTGAAGGCTGAACAGGTTCAGGTCCCACAGTCTCTCATTGTAGGGTCTGCCCTGTAGTCCCCGGATCATGCAGGTGGCCCTCCTCTGGACCCTCTCAATGTTGTCCACATCCCTCCTGAAGTGGGGCGCACAGAACTGGACACAGTACTCCAGCTGTGGCCTGACCAGCGTCGCATAGAGGGGGAGAACCACCTCCTTGGCCTTACTTAAGCTGCACCTGTGGATGCACGACAAGGTGCGGTTAGCTCTTCCAACTGTGACCTCGCATTGTTGGCCCATGTTCAATAATGACTCCAAGATCCCTTTCTGCCTCCGTGCTCTCAAGAAGGGAGTTTCCCATCTTATTAGTGTGCTGCTGGTTACTACTGCCCAAATGCAACACCCTGCACTTGTCAGTGTTGAAGCACATCCTGTTTTTGCTAGCCCACCCCTGTAACCTGTCCAAGTCTTGCTGCAGTCTTTCCCTCCCTACTAGCGTGTTCACCTCACCCCAAATTTTGGTATCATCAGTGAATTTAAACAGGGTGCTTTTCACCCTGTTGTCCAAATCACTGATAAAGAGATTGAACAGTGCGGGCCCAAGGACAAAGCCCTAGGGGACTCGCTGCCCACTTCTCCCCAGATCGAATATAACTCATCCATCACCACCCTCTGAGTGCAATCTTTCAGCCAATCTGCAATCCATCTGATTGTGTAGGCATCAATGCCACAGTCGCCCAATTTTTTAATGAGGATGGGGTGGGAGACGGTGTCAAATGCCTTGCTGAAGTCCAGAAAGACTACATCCATGGCAACACCTGCATCCAAGGCTTTTGTAACCTGATCATAAAAGGCAATCAGGTTGGTCTGACATGACCTACTCCTAATGAAATTGTGCTGGTTGCTCTTGAGCATCATCTCTGAGGCCGGCCCATCGCAGATGTGCTCCATGATGATCTTCTCAAAGAGTTTCCCTAGGATTGAGGTAAGACTGAAGGGCCTATAGTTGCCCAGGTCCTCCTTCCTCCCTTTTTAAGGATGGGGACCACGTTGGCTACCTTCCAATCATCCGGCATCTGGCCTGAGCACCACGAGCACTCGTAAAGCTATACCAAGGGCAATAACCCCTGTTAGCTCCCTCAACACCCTGGGGTGGAGAGCATCTGGACCCGCTGATTTGAACACATCCAGCCCCTCCAGAAGCTCTCTAACCTGGTCCTCCCCAACCTGAGGTCTGGAGGTATTCCCCTCGAGTCCATCTTGCATCACGATGGGGAAGTCCTGGTCCCTGCCCAAGAAAACAGAGGTGAAGAATTGGTTAAAGAGGTCTGCTTTCTCCTCTGGTGCAACCACCAGATTGCCCAGAGGATCTTGCAGGGGCCCCACATTCCTGGTGCTTTCTTCATCCTCCCTATATATTTGAAAAAGGACTTTTTGTTATCTTTGATTTTGGACACAAGTCCTAGCTCTATGTCAGCCTTAGCTTTCCTGTCAGCCCCCCTACAGGCCCGAGCAGAGGAGGTATGCTCCTCTTTGGAGATAGCAACCCCCTTCCACCGGGTGTACACCGCCTTTTTGGCAATCAGGCATTCCCGGACGCCCTTGGCGAGCTTTCAGGCACTCCTGCCTCCCTTGATTTTTGTTGGGATGGTTACCCCTTGGGCCCTGAGTATCATCTCCTTAAGGAACGATCACTCATCTTGGGCACCGAGTTCCCCTGCTCTTGAAGGCCCCAGCGCCTCTCCCACTAATATCAACACGTTGAAGTTGGCCCTCTTGAAGTCTAGGGCTACTGCCTTGCTGCTGGCCCTTGACACCCTGCGCTGGCTATCACCCAGGTGGTCAAGACGCCCCATATTAGGTCGTCACCTGTGGGGAGGACCAGGTCCAACAGGGTATTTCCTCTGGTGGGACTGTGTACCTGCTGAGTTAAGTGGAGATCCTGTATCTTGGCCAGGAACCTCCTGGAATGGTCTGACCTGGCTGACTGTTCCTCCCAGCAGATGTCCGGGTAATTGAAGACACCCATGACAACTACATCCCTTGCCTTAAGTGCCTCTGCAAGCTGGTCTGAAAATTCCTGGTCCAGCTCCTCCCCTTGGTTGGGGGGTCTGTATAGACCCCCACCGTTAAATCCCTCTCCCTACAGTCCCCATGCATCTTGATCCAGAGCACTTCAGCTTGCCCCTCCTCTGACCCCATTTTGCTGGCAGAGGATATGTATTGCTCCTTGACATAGAGCGCCACACCCCCACCTTTCCTTCCTTCTCTATTCCACCTGTAAAGCCTATAGCCCCTAATGCTAACTGCCCAGTCGTGGGATGAATCCCACCAAGTTTCTGCTAACCCTATTATGTCTGGGTTTGAACTGGCAATTCTGAGGGCAAGTTCCTCCTGCTTATTCCCCATACTATGAGCATTGGTATATAGGCATTTAAGGCCCTGCCTAACTGCATGTGCCACCCCCCCAATTTGGGAGACTGTTTGGACCCCTGTTTCTTACCTGGGCACTCCTAGCATTTGTTACCTGTCTTGGTTAGGTGGTGTCTCCTCATCTTCCTGCAGCCCCCTCCCCAAGCGATGCTAGTTTAGCACTGCATCCCTGTTTGTGAGCAGCAGGTCAAGAAGAGTGGGAGACTATATCAAAAGCCTTGCTAAAATCAGTGTATACCACATCCACCAGTCTTTCTGCATCCACAGAGCCAGTCATCTCAACATAGAAGGCAATCAGGTTGGTCAGGCATGACTTGCCCTTAGTGAATCCATGATGACTGTTCCCAATCACCTTCCTCTCTAAGTACTTAGAAATGGATTCCTTGAGGATCTGCTCCATGATTTGTCCAGGGGCTGGGGCGAGGCTGATTGGTCTGTAATTCCCTGGATCCTCCTTTTTTCCCTTTCTTAAATATGGGCACTATGGTTGCCCTTTTCCAATCATCCAGGACCTCTTCTGGTCACCATGAGTTTTCAAAGAAGACAATGGCTCTGCAACCATATCAGCCAACTCCCTCAGCACCCTCAGGTGCATCCCATCTGGCATTGTGTACATCCAGTTTGTATACATCCAGCATTTCTTAGTAGTCCCTGACCTGTTCTTTTACAACTGATGGTTGCTTAGTCTAGGAGATGACCTTTCCCATGACGACTGAGGCAAAAAAAGCATTGAGCACTTCAGGCTTTTCTGCATCCTCTGTCACAAGTTTGCCTCCCTCATTCAATAAGGGACCCACACTTTCTCTGATCCTCCTATTGCTACTGACATACTTGTAGAAACTCTTCTTGTTCTTCACATCCCTTGCTAGCTGCAACTCCAAATGCGCATTTGCCTTTCTGACTTCATACCTGCATGCCCAAGCAAAGCTTTTATAGCCTTTCCTAGTTATTTGTTCTTTTCTTAACTAGTGTTTTAGTTAACTGAAGAGTTCCCTGCTAAGCAAAGTTGGTCTTCTGCCATACTTCCTAGTCTTCCTGCACATCAGGATGGTTTGTTCCTGCACTCTCAGTAAGGTTTTTTTAAAGTACATTCAGCTCTCCTGGACTCCTCTCCTCCTCAGTCTGGCTTCCCAGGGAATCCTGCCCATGAGTTCCCTGAGCAAGTTGAAGTCTGCTTTTCTGCAGTCCAGGATCCTTACTCTGCTGCTCTCCATCCTTCCTTTCCACAGGCTCCTGAACTCAATCATCTCATGGTCACTGTTGCTCAAGTTGCCATCCACTAGTAAATTCCCCACAAATTCATCCCTGTTTGTGAGCAGCAGGTCAAGAAGAGTATAGCCCCTATTTAACCACTCTAGCACTTGCACCAGGAAGTTGTCACCAGCAGTCTCCAAAAACTTCCTGCTGTATTGCCCTCCCAGCAGATGTCAAGGTGACTGAAATACCACATGAGAACCAGGGCCTTTGATTGGGAAACTTCCACTAGCTGTTTGAAGAAAGTGTAGTCCACCATTCCTCCTGGTCAGGTGGTCTATAGCAGACACCCACTACAACAGCACCCGTGTTGGCTCCCCCTTTAACTTTAACCCAGAGATTTCCAACAGGCCTATCTTCATACTGGCGCTCTGAGCAATCATATGGCTCTTTTACATAAAGTGCAACTCCTCCTTCTCCTCTTCTTCACTAGTTGTCCTTCTTGAACAGTTTGTATGTATCCATGACAGTGCTCCAGTCATGCAAGCTATCCTACCAAATCTCTGTGATTCCAATCATGTCATAATTCCTTGACTGTGCAAGGACTTGCAATTCTTCCTGCTCATTTCCCAGGCTCTGTGCATTCATGTACAGGCATCTAAGGTAACTAGTTGATTGCCCTGATTTCTCAGGAAAGATAAGAACACCTCCTCTGTTGCGAACACCTCCTCTGTTGCTTCCCCTCCTTTTTCCATTTCATCAAGCCATTAGTATTTATAGGTTATGATTAAGTTGTGACTTGTTATCTAGCTTCCTTGCTACTTTGTACATGTAGCGAAGCAAGTCGTTTTCTAGGGAATTGTACTTCCTTGGTTATATCCCCTGATCTATACACCAAGCCAGGCCCCATATCTTCTGGCTAGCTAGACTCATGAATCCTTGTTCACCCCAGCAATAGCCACCTTATTGGTCCCATCCTCCATAACAGCCCCTCACTTCTGGCCAATTTCTCTGCCATATATAATGTTGTACTTCAATTCTTCTCTTTTCCTGGTGTTTCAGGTTTTGGATTACCTGCAGGCCCCATATCAATTCTCAGTTCACATGGGGAGAGCAGGGAGAGGGGAAAAAATTATAGTAAGGAAACAGTGCCTCCTCAGATCTTCACACATACACAAGGGACAGGAAGAGACTTAGATCCAACCAGAGGGGGAAGAGGAGAATTCTCATGATAAGCAGAGCTGTCGGATCCCAGTTTACAAAAGGGAACAGAGAGAGGGACTGAAATGCATACAGAGGGTCTGAACTCACCTTAGGCAAGGGGCGGGCAATTATTTTGGGCAGAGGGCTGCTTACTGAGTTTTGGGAAGCCACTGAGGGCCACAAGGGGAGCCCCTGCTCTTAATAGGTGCCCCACCCCCTGGTTGCCATCTTGAGACCAGAAGTTCCACCCCTAGCCCCTGACTTTTGCCACCAGAAGTCCCTCCCCTTGCCCCCACAGAAGTACTCCTTTCAGCAAGGGTTTGCCATCTCAGAACCAGAAAAATGCCAAATTATATTCTAAAATATAAACATTTACTACAACATTCATTAAGTTGATTAAAAAATATTTTTCCTGCTTTATATGTGTTTTGTGTAGTATACACAGAGGTGATTGCACATTAGCTTAAAAAGACTTCTTAGTCTTGTATATTGCAGGGGGGTGCAGGTGGGTTTGTGGGTGTGTGGGTATGTGGAGTGTGGGGTAGGGTAGGTGGAGGTTGTGTATAGGGGTGGGAGTATATAGAGAGGTGGGGGAGCATATGTGTGTGTGGGTATGTGCTGTGGGTGGGTGTGGGGCTTGTGATTATGTGGGGAGAGGGTGGTTGGGGAGGGTAGTGGCATGTGTAGAATGGGAGGATTTGCCCACAGCTCCCCCATGGCAGGCAGAGCTTCCCGCAGTGCTCCTTCAAGCCTGGGCTCTGTGCTCCTGCTGCTCCTGGCCCTGGGGAAATGGAATGGCCCCATACTCCTGGTCTCAGCCACTTCCCCCCATCTGCCACCAGTGCCCTTCTGTCACTTCCCTGTTCTCTCCCCCACATCCCCAGCTCGCTGCTCTGGCACCATGTCCCAACTATAAGGCCAAGACCACAGGATGCAGCAGGAGCCAGACTGGCCCAGACAGCACCACGTGGGGCCAGCCAAGAATTGCAGGGACCAGGCTGGCTCCTGCTGTGTCTTGCAGCCTGACACTGCAGCCAGAACCATGTGGTGCCTAAGTGACCAGTGTGGGGGGAGGGATGGAGGGGAGTGGTGGCAGCAGTGGGCAAATGGCTGTGGCAGGTTGGGGGAAGGGGCAGCAAGCAAGTGGGCATATGGAGTGCAGCAACAGCTGAGTGGGAGTGCAGTGCCTACGTGGTGCGCTGGGGCCAGCACTGGCAGGGCCCAGAGTGGAGCGGTGGGAATGCAGCACGTGGGCCAGCAGGCCTTTATGGAGCCAAGCTGGGCTGAGCCAGCCTGGGAGAGCAGGAGCCAGGCTGACTTCAGAGCCCTGCCTGCCTGACCCTGCGTTCTTGTTGCCACACTCTCAGCCCCTGCTGGCCCTGGCCCTGGCACACCAGCATGGACCCCATGCTCCCACCCAGCTATTGCTGTGCTCCGCATACCCACTCGCTGCTCCTTGCCTCTGCCTGCTGCTGCTTTCACAGCTTCCCTGCCTGCAGCTACCACCACTCCTCTCCACACACACCCCTCTTTGTGATACAATCACAGCTGTAGTTTGATTCCCTGGGTTTGTGCAAAAACTCTTGGTAGAATTTCTCAACATTAAGAAATTATATATCTTTAAGGCACTGGAATCTGTGGCTCAAAAGTTTCTGAACTAGATCACCAGTTCTCTCCAAATCACTCCATACTTCAAAGATATCTGTGTAAGTATGTGGATTCTAAAGCACTTGTAATAGTTGACCTTCAAAAAGAAAAGCATTCTAAAAGAGGAAGTGCCCTATACATCTCAAAGTAATGAACTCATCAATGTAATGAGAACATCCCATGGAGCTGAATGCAGACTGAAACAATGGTTCCACAGACGTGAACTTCTTGATTCATCTCAGTGGGTGTTCTCATTTCCCGCTTCCTGCTCCACTAGTGTTTGAAAGCCTGTGATATGCATCAAGCCTGTCCTTTCTGAACCTTACACTGCCTACTTCATACCTGTTTCTAACATGAATGCTCACATTTTCCCATGCAGAGGGACAGGAATTTCCCAGATGCCAGTTTGATCCCGGATGGCGCACACATACCAACACTCCTAGAGAGGCAGGGATCTCAAGATCCCACAACACATATTAAACAGGACAATTTTGGCTTCCCTACCCCTAAGTCTACCAACTTGCTTTATCCCTAACCCCACCTTATCCCTCCCCAGTTTCTCATGGCCTCCATTACCTCGATCTTCATCTTCTTCACCTATATGAAGCCTGCAAGCTCTTGTCCCTTCTCTAGTGCCTCACCAAAATCCCATTCTCTCTTAGCACAGCCATTCTTTCTCTGTTCCTTCCAAATCTTGTCTTCTAGTGGGAGCCAGTCTTTTGGACAGATATGCCAGAAATTAGCTCCCATCAAATTAACCCTGCCCAGTGACACTACTATCCCATTCCCTTATATGATCTGCTATTCTGCTTTCTTCTCCCTGCCTTGTGCTCCCTGAGTTCCTACTCTACCTTTTTCTTCTTGCCACATGTTCCCTGCCTGCTCTGCTGCTCTGCTTTCTACTGTCTGCTCCCTTTCCAAACTGCCTTCCATAGAACCTGCCTGTGCCCTGTGGGACACCCATGCTGCAGGTTGGCCCTGATCTATCCCGTAATCCGCCTTACCTCCCTTAATTTATTGTCTCTTTGAAAATACCCTGAGCTCTTTCTGAATTTTATCTTATAAATATAATCTTAAACACTAAGATTATATTTTCTAAAATAAAAACAAATCTTGGGAATTATGTTTATTTCTGGATTTCTGCTAACAGTCAAGTTTGACCTGACACTGACTTTGTAGAGGCCCAGTCTATGGTTACTGCATGTCCCAAAAGATTATCCAGTGCATGTGGGAAAGCCTTTTGGTTATTACTTTCATGCATGCACAGCATTATCCATTTGGTTCATGAGACTAGGTTTTTATCTGTTTTTACTGCCTTTTTTTACAATACCAATATTTAATTTTGCTTCCTTAAATGGACGTGGGGGTCATTTATCTGAAGTAAATGCTGCATGATTGGAATAGTTTTGTATATTTTCAGAATCATGATTGTTGCCAGAATTTGTTGATCTTAAGAATGCTCATTTCTCGGGGACTGTATCTCCACAACTGGCCCCAGGGGATGCCACTGCTGGATCAATAAACTATCCTGCACTTCCAGGATGAATACCATCTTCTGATCAGTCCAAATGAGTGTGTGGATACTTTAGAAAAGCCAGCCTTTGAACAGGAAGGGGTTCTCAGATATAACCACAGCAGAACTCCCATTCCACTATAACAGTAGTATACAGGACCATTTAGTATATTGATTAATGACATACTTGAAAACATTTAGAAACTGTCGACTTATTTAGACTGTAGTTCTGCAAAGATTTATGCATTTGCTTAACTTTACACAACTTGAGTAATGCTTTTGACTTTACTGTGCATATGTCTTCACTGGACTGAGGCCCTATAATGGAATTTGGAATGATTTTACAATACAGAATACTAGAAAGTTTTGTACAATGTTTATATTATTTTCTCCTTTATCTTTTGAAAATGTTTCCCTTCGCCATTCAGTAGTTTTATTCATTGTTGGTGGGCAGATTTTTTATTTCATATCTGAATATATTTCTTATGCTTAATGAATATTAAAATGGAATTTATGATTGCATATTTTATCACGTAAAAGTCAGGCACTTCTAAGGCCTGGCCCTGAAAAGAATTATGCACAGGCTTAACTTAATGCACCATGAATAATTAAACTGGCTTCATTGATACTACTCACAATACTTACGTCTTTATTGGAAAAAGGCCTTAACTATTTTTATATGTCTGCGTAGTTTCAAAGATCATTTCCTACCCAAGAATCACTCTGAATCATTATAAAAT
Source organism: Crocodylus siamensis (assembly GCF_052110815.1). Taxonomy (NCBI): domain Eukaryota; kingdom Metazoa; phylum Chordata; order Crocodylia; family Crocodylidae; genus Crocodylus; species Crocodylus siamensis. The sequence continues at coordinate 113,061,279 of NC_143396.1, read as the reverse complement.
TAAGTATTCATTGCTTTGTTCTTATTGTCCAAGCCTTCCTGACCAATCTTCTAAAGAGAATAAAAATGTAACTAATGGCTCTCACACACGAGGTTCTTGGCAGTACAGGTTTCCAAGAATATCTTGGAGTGAATAAATTGTGTGAAGAAAATAAGAACAATTACTGTACATCTGGAAAAAATAGGATTTTGCCTGTGAATATTTGGAGGATAGTGTGAAGGTCACTGGGACCTATTCACAGTACATAGAGCTGAGCATGCGCGTAAATGTGTAAGTCTGCTCCCTCTAATCCCTGGGGTAGATCCCAAAGAGATGCATCAGCAGCCCTGAAGAGTGTGCCATTTATATTTGGGATCATTTTACTTTATTCAAGACTGCAACCAACAATGTGACCTTCATTGCTCATGGTTACAGAGGCTTGGTTTTCATCAACTTGCTCATGCAGAGAAAGTGGGAGGTGGTAAGAATATTCTGTGGTGTTTATTGTTTCTATGCACCATGCACCAGGTGAGAAGTAATTTTAAGGTGCAAATAAAGTAGTATTGTCATAACAAGAGGAAACAAGCAATAAAACTTTATTGTGACTAACCTGGTCTCTTTCTATGACCAGGTAACAAAAAGCTTAGATGGGAAGGAGGAAGTCAATGTCATCTTCTTGGACTTCCAGAAGGCCTTCAACACAGTGTCCCACCCAATTCTGGTGGGCAAGATAAGGGACTGTGGCATTGACGAATGCACGGTCACATGGGTAGCAAACTGGCTCCAGGGGCACACCCAGAAGGTGGTGGTGGACAGGTCAATGTCAGCCTGGGAGGGTGTGGGCAGTGCAGTCCCCCAAGGCTCAGGCCTTAGGCCGGTGCTGTTCAACATCTTCATTAGCAACCTGGACAAGGGTGTGGAGAGCACCCTGTTCCAGTTCGCTAATGACACCAAGCTGTGGGGTAAAGTGAATACACCGGCAGGCAGGGACCGCATTCAGGCAGACCTGGATAGGTTGGAGAAGTGGGTGGATCTGAACAGGATGCAGTTCAACAAGGACAAGTGCAGGGTGTTGCACCTGGGGAGAGGGAACCAGCATTATGGTTATTGGTTAGAGGCTGACCCTCTTGCCAGCAAAGAGGCAGAGAGGGATCTTGGAGTCATGATTGACTCCAGGATGAATATGAGTCACCAATGCGATGAAGCAATAGGCAGAGCCAACCGCACCCTGTCATGCATCAACAGGGGCATCACTAACAGGTCTAGAGAGGTCTTGCTCCCCCTCTATGCGGCGCTGGTCAGGCCACAGCTGGAGTACTGTGTCCAGTTCTGGGCATCACACTTCAAGAGGGACATGGAGAACCTGGAGAGGGTCCAGAGGAGGGCCACTTGTATGGGCCTCCGTGGCCAGCCCTATGAGAAGAGGCTGAGGTACCTGAATCTCTTCAGTCTCCTCAAGAGAAGACTGAGGGGGGTTCTTGTGGCTGCCTACAACCTTATCAGGGGCCAGCAGCAGGGAAGTGGGGAAAGTCTGTTCACCAGGGCCCCCCTTGGAGTCACTAGGAACAGTAGCCACAAACTGAGGGAGTATAGGTTTAGGTCGGATATTAGGAAGAACTACTTCACTGTAATGGTGGCCAGAGCCTGGAATAGGCTCCCCAGAGAGGTGGTGCTCTCACCTTCCTTGGAAATCTTCAAGAGGAGACTGGATAGACACCTGGCTGGGGTCTTATGACCCCTCTCACCCCCAGTGCTCCTTCCTGCCCATGGCAGGGGGTTGGACTTGATGATCTGTCTAGGTCCCTTCCAAGTCATTGATCCTATGATTCTAAGGTCCCTTCCAACCCTCATTTTCTATGATTCTATGAAGTGTAAATTGGAATTTAAGGCAGGGGGATTAATGCTATGGGGGATGGTGGGTCATAAAGTGAAGAAGGCGGGATACACACCAGACTGCTTTTGTATACTTAAATATGCTGTAAATATTATATAATTAACCTGTCAGGGTCCAGAGACCGACTATGTCTATGATTGTTCTCATAAGCCCTCTTATAAAGTAGACCACCCAAATATTTCAGTAAATGACAATATTCTCCATCTCACTAGAGCAAAGTGTACACTAAAGTAAAGTGTACATAGCACACTTAGGACTCCAGCTAACTTTTTTTTTTTCTATAACCTTATTTCAAGAAATTTCTTAACTTTACCTTGTCATAGTAACATTTCAAATAAGGTGATACAGTTCTTAGTACAGCTGTACAAAGCTTTGGTTCCTGATTCTATTTGGCGCAGATTCGGCCCTATGTGGTGACTGAATCTCTAAATCTGAATTGAATCAGAGGATCAAATCTTTGAATTGAATTGGAACCCTCCAAATCAATTTGGATAGATTCGGAAACATTTGGAAAGATTCAGACATAGACCTAGCTTTAAATGTTTTTTTCTGCATACCTCTAGGTAGCAGGCGACTCAAGAATGCTGTGATGCTGGGGCACATGGAGTGTCCCACAGAAGTGCGCGGCGTTCCCCAGCACACTCAGTAGCAGTAGACCCAGTTGTGGACCAGAAAAACTTCTGGTCCACTTACGGGTCTGCTGGGGAGAGTGCGGGGGCCCCCCCATGCTCCCCTCAGCTCAGCGACTGGTATCTCCTGGGTCTGGGGGGAGACCTGGGGTCCCCCCAAGGTTGATTGCTGAGTGGGTTCATTACCAAGAACATTGGGGGGGAGGGCCCTGTGCTCCTGTGGGGTGCTCCACCTGCCCCAGTATCACAGTGTTCATGAACTGCACTGATACCTTGAGGTATGTAGAAGAAACATTTCAAGCTGTGTCTATGGCCAAATCACTGATTCTCTGAATCAGCATCAAATGTTTAGATTCAGAGTCAGCCAAATCAAATCATGGACGGTGATCTGAATCAACAAATTGAATCACTGTCCCCAGTTTGGGCCAAATCCAAATCTAAATAGAAAAGGGCCCACTTTGCACACCCCTAGTAGGTAGTAAGGTGATCTAGTAGGAAATAAGGTGATACAGTAGTTAGTAAATGATTCCTAACTACTATAAGAAACATTTTTCTTTCCTTAAATTTAAAGGAAAAGAAAGAAAGAAAAAAACCTAGAAGAGTCAGTGACCAATGCATTCCCTGCCCCCCCAACAAACAAAAAAACAAGAAAAGCCCATTTATTAATATGCTTTATTAATATGAACATATGTTTACTTGTGGTGCCTGACACCCCTTGGAATACCATTGTTCTAAAACTTAGGGAATGAAATGTCAAGGAATGTCTAACTCAGACTTCTGAAAATGAGGATAACAACTATGGAACTATAACACTGCCTCTTTAACATCCATTACACACATGCCACTATTCTGTCTTTGAATTATACCAAATATTCACCTGTTCCACATTAAGATAAAGGAAGAACATCACTTTTTCTAAATTTTACCACCCTTTTACCTTCTTTTACAACCTTTTCATGATGCCATGTAACGCTAGACTTTTTGACTTACCCATTGTTAATTTAATGGTCTGCATTCATGTTCTGCTCATCTACAATGTTAATCCCTCCCATTACTTTCAGTACCCCCTACCAGTTGCTTGTGTTAGTTTTCTCAGTCCTATTTATTATATGGCCCTTACAACTCTAACACCTTTCCTGTGGGACCTTGCAGCAGACCCATTGCTAATGTGTACATTCAATCCTGTGACGTATGCTATCAGAGCAGGACATACGAAATCAGCAGAAATCACTTGGGATTTCAAACAGTCAAAACAGTAAATGCCATCACTTGTCTCATCTTCATAGCATTAATATCTAAATTGTTTTTCAAACTTTGATAAAATATTAGCTGTCATGGGCTGTTCACTACTGCAATTTCTCTTCCTTGCCTGTCTCATTAGTTTTTATTCTCACAATTTAACTTCTTAGCCAACAGTCCAGCCTTTCTCAATTGAATCTCTGAGATTAATTTTCCTTTGTTCATAAAACACAGATAAAAAGGGCGGCTTCACTTCAGCATCCAAAGTCTCAGCTCATCCACACTGTCCTTTCACAATCACAGCTCTGCCCAGCAGTTCCAACAAATCTGCCCATCATTCAATCAACTACACTTAGCACAGTAAATGCAGATGGAGTATCCACAGAAGTCTAAGAAAACATAGGGCAGCCCTCACTCTATGAATAAAGTATTTGTCATTTAATGTATTTACTAATATAATACAATTAGATTGGTGAGCCAATTATTTAAAATAAAAATAAAGAGCCAGATAAATTCTTCTGTAAAGAATGTCCTTTGATAGAAATGTTCTGGTTTTGGTTTTGGTTTTTGTTTGTTTGTTTTTGGTAGTTATAGGAAATTCTGATTTAAAAAAAATCTTCCCAAATGTCAAAGCAAAGAATAAATGGCATTTTCCAGCTCACTTTATTACCAACAAAACTAGGATTTAATATGGGTAATAGGGTTCTATGCAATATTTGCAATGAAACTTGAAACTTTGTTAAAACACAACTGAAGAATGTTTTAGTTAAAACTGGAAATGTGAGTTATTTTTGACAAACAATCAGGTAGGTCTCATGATTCTGACATGTAACTTTGACCTTAGTTTCAAGCAAAGCGTTGGAGGATTGGATTTAAATGGTTTCATATGTCTTTGACACCAAAAGCCTGGAACTTTACTTGAGAGTCTGAGTTTCTAAGTCCTGAAATTCAATGTTAAATTTTGGAGTGTGAACCTGTTTGAACTAAAACTGAAGAAAATGTTGGCATAAACCCAGCAGAATGGAACTGCCAAAATTTGGGTGGCTCTGATGCATGTGTTTGCTCAAGGAGAGGGAGACTATAATGAAAGTCAGTAGTTTATCATAATCACAATCAGTGTAATCTGTTTCATCAGACATTTAAGAGTAGAGAAGAAAATTATACATCATAAAGCCTCATGAGCATGGTGCCTAATTTAAGAAACTGAAAGTTTAAATTGTAACCTTTCTCAACATTTCTGAACATTTTGATAAAACCTGGGACTGGTAAAGTAAAATTAAGAGGTATAAGTTCTATTTCCTCCTGGGTAATAAAATGATAAATAACAACAAAAAAGCATGATGTTAAACAATGCTTGAAACCACAATTTCAAAGAAAAGCACATTTAAAGAATTTTAGTGAATATTGTTGGGTTTACCAAGTTTTTATAGTTGCTTTAATTTAGCAGACTAATTAACTGTGCTGAAACAAACATGTACACAGTGAATAGGCAGGAGCCAGACTCCTGCCTGATGACTAGCCACATGGACCGGCAGGCTCAGCACCCTCATGCCCCACCATCGCTACTTGGAGCCTAAGACTAATTCTCTGTGCACTCTGCCAGCCTGGGCCTGTGGCATCCCAGCTCAAATTACTTCTGTCCCAGGCACATGTGTAGTCGGGGTGTGTGAAACAGGCCATATTCAATTCAGATTTGGCCTGAATCGGGGACAGTGATTTGATTTGTTAATTCAGATCTCTGTCCCTGTTTAGATTCGGCTGAATCCAAATCTGAAGATTTGATGCTTATTCAGAGAATCAGCAATTTAGCCATAGACACAGCTTTAAATGTTTTTTATGCATATCTCAAGGTGCCAGGCACGGTTCATGAATGCTGTTATGGTGTGGCAGATGGAGCATCCCTATATGCTTGGTGGTGAACCTGGAAGTGGAAGTATTTCCAGTCCACTTTCAAGTCCACTGGGGAGCATGCGGGGGGGGGGGCTATGCCCCCCTGGCTCAGCGATTGAACATGGGAAGACCCAGGCAGCAGACACTGATCGGGGGGGGGGGGGAACACACTTCCTGGAGGGCCCAGAAGTGGACCAGAAGCACTTCTGGTCCACTTCTGGGTCTGCTGCCATGAGTACTGGGTCTCCTGATTTGATTCAGATTTGGAGATTTGGCCATAAAATCAGGCTTAATCTCCATCAAATCAAATCAGGGACCAAAGTTTGGCACAGCCCTAATGTGTAGATGCTGTACCCGGGAGCAGTTAACTCTGGATCAAAGAGCTCTGGAGTTTATTGCTTTGCCATTTCACTTGTAAATGCACCCTATAAATGCTAATCCTGCTCCCATTGAAGTCTGTCAACATTCCCATTTGCATAAAAGGAAAAAGAATCAGGAGCAGGAAAAATGGTATAAGTAAGCAATTTGTGTACCTATACATAGGCTGAGTTTAAAATACATGGAGTTATTGTTACTAATGTCTATTTTTTGCTCTTGAAAATCTCTCATAAATATATATGTTAATAAATATCACCTAAATGAGTAAAAATGGTGAATCTTTTTTCCAATGAAAACTTTTTTTGGTTTGCTTACATTTGTAGATTTACTTTTAATATTACATTATTTCACTGTCATGGTTTCATGTAGCTTTTGGTCTTGCAGTCTAGTTTATACTTTTTCTAAAGCAAGTTCCCTTTCTTAAATTCTTACATGTTTTAACGACTTGTCAGGCAAATTATCCATTTCAATAGTTGTTTTAACAATTTTGCCAGTATTGCTATATAAATAAATGAATTTGAAGTGAACACTACAAACATTAGATAATGTGGGGGAATATATTTTTTTCTTCCAAGAAAAAAAGATTACAATCTTTATTTCTTGTAGTTGGATATTTCTTTTCAATGTTCTAACTGACGTGTAATTGACATTAACTCACTTTCATTTAAATCTCTAATATTTTTGTTTCCAATAATGTGATCTTAATTGTTCTCAATACCAAGGTATTTTTTTTTTGGTGCTCCCATCAGGTGTTGCTCACTTTCTCCTTCAATTCCAAAATACAAATAGACTATCTATAAACTTTGGCTCTGTTGCTTGTTCCACTATGAAATGGAACAATACTTTAAAAATACATAATGAAGGCATAAGTTAAAACATATTTTTCTTTCAACAGACTGGAATGGGTTCAAGGTTTGAAGGGGCTATTTTGAATGGCACTCTGCACATAAGACTGGTTATCACATTGACACCCTTGATCCATGACTAGTAACTCATGTATGAGTATATACTCCAACAAATATATAGAGTGTATTATGAATTCTATTGATTTAATTCCCAGAAAAATAAACTATTAGAACTTTGTTTTCATTTGTATGTTTTTTTCTTGTTCCTTTTTGTCCTAAATGATTTCCAAAAAGTCTAACATATGGGAGGTGTACTCCCCTGCTGTTTTACAGCAATGCTCCCCACTGACATAGACAGCAGTAATTAGCCTGAGAAACAATGGCTGCATTATAAAACAAGATTTTTTTTCCAGCATAAAAGCCCAGTTAGAGCTGTTTGTTACATTCATTGCTTTCCCAAACAGTTTACTCACTCTTTGCAGCACTTTTTAATTTTAAGTGATGATTTAAAACACTGGATGAATAATTAATTAAGGAACTTTTTGTGCGTTTTGGAATAGGATTAAAAATACGGAAAATAAAGGATTAAGAAGAACTCAATGTTCAGTTTAAGGTTTTGTCATGGGGTCAATGCCTTTCACCTAATAAACAAACTTTAAATTGTCTAAAGCCAACTACCAACCAACACAAAGAAAATCCTATGGAAGTTTCAATATTCTTATGTCTATTTAATATTTTAAGCTTGTTCCATCTGTTCTTGAAAAAAAAAATTGTACATCAGGGAACAGTGTCACATTCTCACCTGTGTACAAAGTTTTCAGTTTTGAGCAATATTTTCAGACAATGTGCATTTAACGTGGTTGTAGTTAATATAATTCAAAATTGACTTCCTTTTGTTTACTTTATGGACAATTTTGTCTGAGATTTGCATACAGTGATAAACAAACTGTTTTCTCTTGTTCCACAGAGAATTAATGTTTCTATAAAATGTTAACCTTCACATCTACATGTGCTTTCTGACTGATAAAGCTGGACAGGACAGGAGAAACACTTTTGAGGTAATCAGAATCACTATCTCTCTATCAGAAGGGCAACATCTTATTGGAAATATTCAGAAGAATGGAAAAGTAGAGGATGTGACAATTACATGACTACTTTTCACATAACTGCCCTCCCCATTTTCCCCATGTTTAATTAATTCCCACATTCTGCTCTTCTCCGTACCACACAAGGGGAAGGAGCAAAGAAGAATTTTAGTGTTATGATTATTACAGCTGTGCAGAATAGTTATGAAAATTTATCAGCTTAGGAAAATTTTCAGTCACCACCCTTTCCTTGATGACTGATGGCAATAACAAGCCTGCTGCTATTTTATTTGCCTGTCCAAAAGAATTACTCAGGCACAGCGAGCAGAATTTTTCAAGGCTGGAATATAATTATTTGCCATATGTTAAGAACAGTACTAAACTAGCCAAAGAAGACATGGCTCCTACTTTCTAATTTTTAAAGGTGAGTAACAAGGTGCTGGATCCCAGGCACCTATGAAAGTCTGGCCTCTAAACTGATTTTTGATTCTAAGCTGATGAACAAGACACATTTTTCTGGAAAACATAGAATAGGATTGCCATATAATAGGTTGTGAGGTGGTATTTGTAGATTTCATGAAGGATGTGACTTTTGGAAAGGGATTTGAAAAAAGAGGGGCTTACTGGAGACATCAGTTCCTGGAGAATGTCAAATAGTGAGAAGATGAGAATCAATGGAAAGGACATTTTCAGAGCAGGAGCAAAGTAATAATTGATTTAGGAAGAAATGGGGTTGCTTAGAGGCTGAAAAGTAAGTAGTAAGAAAGTTGAACTTCATATTGAAGGTGAATTAGGGAAGAAGATAAATTGAAAGAGGGGAGTGGCATGCAAGGAAGATTATTTCCAATGCACCTGTACACTAGAAAATAATACATTGGCACATGTAGCCCATAATGATAGTCATGAACACTTTCCTTAAGCAAATCTCCCTGGTATAATAGTGCTAAATGTTATAAATGCAAAGGAGGATTAAAGAGTGATTGATCTATTACTGGAAGCAGCTTGTGTATTGACTACTGCTAGGATCCTCATCTCGTATAAGTGGTCATAAATCTTGACACCAGCTGAGGATCCAGCCCAGCATCTTAATCTGTAGAATGCAATGGCAATTTTTTTCATTGCATTGTGTCATTTTTACTGTTTCTAAACTGATAGTTTTCTCTACACTGGTAGGGCAGAATTATTTTTTTATTTTCCATAAATATATTTGTTATTTTTAATGAAGGCCAAGATTGGATTTAGGATTCTATTCCTAGTAAGAAATGGCTAAAAGAACCATACTTACTTTCAAGACATGATAGTTTATTATATTTTCACCCTGCTTCCCCACCATGTTGAAATGGAGCTTTTCAAAGGGCTAATATAAACAAAGTATTTAAAAATCACAGCAAGTGCAGTAATGTTTCATAAACTTAACCTCAAAAGAAGGGAGAGTATTAAAAACAGAGTTCTCTCACTGGGTGGTGTATCTCAGAGTGCTACTTAAAATGTTAGTTAAGACTTGGTTCTCAGTCTTTGTGACTATAATAAAATGGAGTATTCTGTTCCATGAGATCTTTTATAAGCACCAGGGAAAACATGGGTTCCTTAGAGTTCCAAAAAGTAAAAATACTTTTAAAAAAGTACTCTTCCACCTTGGTAATAATGGAGCTAGAATACACAGGAATGATTGCTGATTACTTTTAAACACCCACTGGCAATATTTGAAAAGATGCACAGGATATGCTATAGAGAAAGAAGTTGTTAGTCATGTTAGTCTGAAGTTAGGTAGAAGGGAGGGCAGAGTGGCCCCTTACAGGCTATTATACACCCCACTGGATGCATCTACACGTGCACTTTACTTTGTAGTTGACTAATTAGCTCTGCAGTAAAGCATCACTGTCTACACTTGCAATGGTATTAGGGTGCAGTAAATTAATTAACTCTACTGTAAGACAGTACGGTCAGGGACAGTATTATATTACAGCAGCATCATTAACTGCACTGCACTGCATGTGTAGATGGTAACTGAGACACCAGCACTTAGCTCTCATGCCCCAGTCAGTTCCACTGCCGCCTGATGCCACCACCTGGAGCCCAGGGATGACTCCCCACTCCATACAGAGCCTGCTGCCGTCCCAGGGATGCTCTGCCTCTGCTCAAAGTGCAGCTGTCCTGGACACATTTGTAGATGCTGCACCCAGGAACAATGTATTCCACAGCAAACTGCTCCAGAGTTTATCATGTTATATTGATTACATGTATAGATGCACCCACAGACATTCAGAGGGGCATGAGCCTACTTCATCTGGTGCTATAAATAGACCGGCATAAAGCAGGGGCACTAAACATAAAGGGGTAAAGTCATTTAAATACAAAGTAACACTGCAGAAAAGGTAAAAAAGAACCTTCAGTTTGTGATTTGGAGTCTACTGGCATCTAGGGCTGTGCAAAGCTTCAGTAGCCATTCAATTCAGAGGAGATTCAGCCTGATTTGCTGACAGAATCTCCAAATCAGAACTGAACTGGGAGACCAATTAAAAGCTCCAGTAGCAGGGCATATACTCCACTCCCAGTGCTGCTGTTCCCACATCCCATGCCCCTCCACATGGGCTGGCAAGTGGCGACAGGGCAGAGCCCCCCAATCCCAGCACTGATGCAGGCACAGTAGCACTGGGAGTGGGGCCAATGCCCTGCTGCCACCTGGAGTAAGCCACACCTGCATTGTGGTGCCCCCATGCTGGCTAGGCAAGTGGCAACAGGGCATAGCCCCCGCTTTGAGTGCTACCATGTCCACATTCCACGCCCCCACCATCCTGGCTGGCAAGTGGTGGCAGTGCCTGCCCCTCCCCACTGGCTGATAAGCAGCAGCAGGCCACAGTCCCTCCCCCCACTGCTGATGCAGGAGTGGAAGCACACAGAGCAGGAGCTATGCCCTGCTGCCACCTGAAATAAGCCGTGCCCCCCCCCCACACCAACTGGGCTGGGCAGGCAATGGGACTAAGTGGGGTAGCCATGGGGGTATCTCCCGTGGCTCCCCTCACCGGGGCAGAGGCAGGCACAGCTGGAGGAGCCAGGGGAAAAGTCCCCATGGCTGCCCTGCCTGGCCCCAGCCTCCTGGCATTTAAAAAAAAAAAAAAAAAAAAAAAAAAAAAAAAAAAGGTCCTCCAATGACCGGCTCTGGCAGCAGCAATCAGGGCCTCTGGATGCTCATGGCAGAGCTCCCCCATGCAGACCCCACTTCCCAAATCACAGCCCCCCACCTGGCTCCAGCAGTTTGGGAATCAAAAAAACAAAACAAAACCGCACAATCACCGGCTGTAGCAGGGGTTGTGAGGGCTCTGGGGCCACATAAGAGCAGTGTGGGGGGCAGCAGGGATACCCTCCCCTCCAAGCCTGGCACCTGTGTAGCAGTGTCATATCATGCAGAGGTGCAATGTGGCTTGACAGGGTGCCACGTGCTGTCTGGAAGCTGGAGCAGCTCCAGCAGTCAAGTGGAATCTGGCACCATTTGGCCCCAGTGGTCCCAGTTCCTGCCGAGCCATGCTGCACCTGTGCCATGGGGCAGCTGCCATGCAGGTGCCAGATGGGGGGGAGATCTATGCTGCCCCCCACTGCCCCATGCTGCATGGGGGGACTCTGTCACAAGCCCTCAGAGCCCTGATCAAAGCTGCTGGAGCCAGTGAGTGTGGGGGCTATTTTTTTTTTAAGTGTTGAGAAGCTGGGACCGGATGGGGAATGTAGCCAGGCAGGTAGTCATGGCTATTGCTTCTCGTCACCCTAGGTGCTGCTGTGGGGAAAAGGACCCTTCCTATTTGCTGCTGATCTCCCCTAATGAGTTTGTAGGCAGCCACCAAATCTCCCCTCAGCCTCCTCTTGCTGAGGCTGAACAGGTTCAGGTCCCTCAGCCTCTTCTCATAGGGCCTGCCCTGTTGTCCTCCAACCAAGTGGGTGGCCCTCCTCTGAAGGCAGGCCACGTCCTTCTTAAAGTGCGAATTATGATTCACATATCATTCACGATTCACATATTATGAATATGTTCCCTATTTTGATTGGTATTCCAAAAATTTCCTACAATGTCTAGTTTTAATATAATCTGAATAACTATCTTTTCTAGCAAAAAAAAGAAGCATTTCCTCTTGGAGTGCTTCACTACACCATCAGTTTAACTATCATACTCTTTAGACATCAGTTTAAGCAGTACCAGTAATACTACACATATATTAGGAGATTGTAAATATCTCCCATATTATTTCCAATTATTTTCATATGTATCAATACATTTTCCAAACACCTTATCAACTGGAATATGTTATTGATTATGTATTTAATGCAAAATTCATTGAAGTCCTTGGAAAGATTCCTATTTGAATGAGTTTCAGAGGATCTTAACATGCTGAGATCCTTTAAATAAACTATCTGCAAATTTCTTTTGGCTCCTGTTAATATATTTCTTGTCATCCTTTTTTTGTTAGTACACTGCATTGTTTTAGATATGACCATAATGGAAAACTCACTCTCAGAAATACAATTGCATTTGCTTTTTCTGTATTTTACCTTTTTGATGCCTGAAGTATAGGTCATGAATAGTTCATTTTCTCATCTTAGGATGAAAAAAGGGAGGGGGAAGCCAAACAGAGAGAAGAGGGAACGACCAATTTCCCTACAAGTTGTTAGCTATTCCTAGGTATCACCCTCCTGATAAAGGTCAAAAACTGTCTGGCATTACAATGCGTAACACAAAGAACAAACCAGTTATTCTGGGTAACTAGTTTCTTTGATTGTGTTTGTTCTCATGTATTTTGTGTGTCAACAATGAATGGTGCCTGTTATCCTTACTTCTTTATTACTGTGCCTTTGGCTATAACTGAGATTAAATAAGCCCTGTGTAACAATATGTTTATATATTTATTTCAACATAAAGAAAAAATATTTTGAAGTATTGTAGGAGAGTAGTTTAGATGGATACTTGCTAGTTGGAAATAAGGATCAGAAATACAAAAGTGCCTTAGATTTTCCTGTTGAGGTCATCTGTAGGTTTCCCAAGAATGGCTTGTATAGAACTGTGATTCTTTTTATTGTGCACTGTCAAGTCACAGTGTGCATGAATTTTTATTTTTTTTAATTAAAGTAACTGGTTCTTTTTTTCTCCTAATGCTGCATTAGTATAACAGATACAATATATGTTTCTCTTATCCTGAAGCCTTTGATGTTCCAGTTCAATTAAAATGAAATCAGTTCCCTCTGTGCCTAATTTTCAAAACAAGAACAAGAGAAAGTGCTTTCATTTCTGCGTTGTTAATAGCGACTTTGGGGAATCACCATGCCAAGTTGTGAAGGCTTGCATAAAATAACAAATCCCCTGCCAACTGTGTAAGATATGCAAAGAGCAGCTTCCAGCTGAGAAAAGCTTAGCACAGCTACTTAGCCTTAGCCTTAGCCAAGGGAGTCTTGTAGTTTGGTTTGGTTTGATTTTGCTTTGCTTTTTTGTTTATTTTGTTGTTGTTGTTTTTTTGGTTTTGTTTTCTTGTAGCAAAACCCCAAGGTTTTTTTTCTTTTTTTTTTCTTTTATTGCCTTCACTCCCCTTCCCCAACCATTTCTGACTTTTTCTCTCCCTCTCTACTCCCTATAGATAGGTATAAGTAAGCTAAGATGTAGGATAAGCTTTAAACGTTTTTATTTTGGTAGCAAGTTTTTGGTTTTGGATATCCACTGTTTTATATTGTATAATTATTAAGTTTGTATTGATTTTTACTGTTGTATATTGTATTATTATTTTTGTATTGATTTTTATTGTTTGATATGGATATTGTATGGTTTAGGCCTGTGTTTGTAAGTGAACCAAAGTCATGCCAAGTTTCCATTTTATATATCAAGTCTTCATCTTGTATCCTCTGCCCGGGCATCCCCTGTGTGTCACAACTGTATGAGTCACATATCCCTCCCATGTAAATTGGTTCCCCAATGAATGAGTTTGATTGGAAATGATTGAAATACAATGGTAGCAGGCCTCTACTGAATGGCCTGTAATGACTGGGCTATCACCTCGCATTGATTCATCCAGGAACCACAGACCTCACCCAGGAACAGAGACAAGACCAGCATTTGAAAGACAAAAGACCCTGCAGAACCAGCAACTCTCACCATTACAGACACCCGAAATTGCACATCCCTGCATGGAGCACACATGCTCAGTATGCCAGGGGCTGACCCTTGCCTGGGCATGCCTCCTGTCACTCGGATCACACAAGGACGGCCCCTATAAAAAGGGGCAGCAAAGACAGACCCAGTGGGATGCCCCCTCCATCTGGACCAGCACCATGCCATACCACCTATCCACCCAGAGGCCCTGCCAGCAGCCTCCCTCTGGACAACATCTACTGGAAAAGGACCCCTTTCCAGCCTGGGTAGGTAGATATTACCTGCACACCTCCTCCTACAATTTGGACTCTCTCTCTGTCTGTCCCTCTCTCACCTCCTGGACTTCAGTGGACTTCAGCCCCTGCACCAAGCCTCTCTAACGCCTGCTGCCATTGTGTGTGTGTGTGTGTGTGTGTGTGTGTGTGTGTGTGTGTGTGTGTGAACCAATTTGGCATTGTGTCACCATCTCCCCTGTTCAGTAAAACCACTGTCATTTGGGTCATGTTTTACTAAATCCCAATCCCTTCCTTATCTTAAATTCCAGCCTCATTCTCTCTCTCTCTCTCAGCTCTAATCCCTACCCCCTCTGCTAGTTTCCCGATCTCCTCCCAATTCCATCTCCCCTTTTCTGCCACCTCTCAGCTTCCCCTGCTCCTGCTGCCTTTTCCCTGTGACTTTCTCCTGCCTTTCTCTGCTTTCTTGCTGCCTTGCCACCTGCTGCTTTTCTTGTGATTTTCTGCTGTCCATCTCTCTGTTTTCAGGCTTCCCCTGCACCTTCTGTAACCACCCCCTCCTTGCAGCTTCCCAGCTCCTCTTAGCTGTCCTGCAGATTTCTCCAGCTTCCAGCACCTACTGCCACTCCCTACAACTTCTCTAGCTGCCCTGGAGCCATCCTCTGGCTCCCCACACCCAGAGCCCCTCTTTAACACCTACACTTTCCCTTAGTCCCATTTTGCCTCCTCTCCCCATCTACCTTTTCAGCTCCCCCATAGCTCTGGCTTCAGTCCCAGACTCTGCATCAGCATGCCTCCCTGTTCTGCAGGCTTTGTGTGCTGTCTTTTCATCAATTAAGATCAATTAACCTAAAGTTACCCCCGAGCCTCAGTTCTTCAGCCCAGGCCCCTGTAGTCTACCGGTCCTAATCCCAGTCCTGGTAACTTTTACCCTTTACACTTCTACTTTCTTACCTTAACCTTTCCCCAGGTATCCCAAGTAGTCCAAGCACATACATACATGCACATCACAACACTCAACTTAGGAACTCACCTGGGTGTATGTGTAGGTGGATGGTATGTGTGTAAATTAGTGAATACACAGATATATACACATATAGATATCATTGTGTGTGTGTGTGTGTGGTATATAAATTAGTAATCCACATATGTGTATTGGATGTGCAGGTGTTGGTAACTGGTAACTGATTGTGTCTAAATTTGGTGTGTGTAGCCTGTATGTGCTTAAACTGGTGATAGGTGTGCATGAACCTAGACTAGTTATTTTGAACGTGTGTGTATCTGAGTTGCTTGTGTGTGTGTGTGTGTGTGTGTGTGTGTGTATGGCATTTTGTGCATGATATACGAATTAGTGATCTGTACCTAACTTCTGGGGTGTATAGTGTATGTGCTTGAATTGGTGGTAGGTATGCATGTGCCTAGGCTGGTTTGGATGTGTATGTGCCTGAGCTGGTAGTGTGCATGTGTATGCACCTGATTGATTTGTGTGTTTGTATATGTGCAATTGTGTTACACCCTCCTGTCTAACAGCACAATATTGAGATCCCGAGAGTTGGCCTGACCCCACAGGGCAACATTCTGTTTCTCTCAGGGTATCAGTACCTGGCACAATGCAATATAATCACATTAGGGCAGTGTTTGGCTCAAGCTTTCAGGCCATCTTTGCTCCCATTTGACCCTCAGCTCTGGTAATGCAAAGGGAGCACAAACGTGTCAAGCCTTTGGGTAGGAACCTCAGCTGAAGTTCATGACTTCAGCTATGCTAATTGGGAACTTTGCAGTAAAATAGGTCATCAGATTTTCCTTATGCATTAAAAACAATTTTGTATAGCTGTTCCAATAAAACATATCACCTCCAAAACTTTGTTTCTCACTTAACAAAACATGAGTAGGGTACCAGAAGGATTCCCACCTGTTTTCCTTACCAGAAGGATTCCCACCTGTTTTCCTCCTGGCTTACCTGGCTGGTTTCAGAAGCCTAGGGCTGTTCAGAAACAGGAGTCTGTTTTATGGTCTGCCTTAGGGTAAGGATCACAGCTCTAGGAAAAGCCCAGCCATTCAGACTGCCTCTCACTAGGATGCTCTAAGGCTTCTGGTCTTGTTACACATTATGCTGTGAGTTGCATAAATGTTGATCAGTATTAGTGCTATCTCAAGTTTGAAGCAGTCACACTTCAGGCCAGCAGGGGCCTGGAGGACTGAAAGGTAAGAATCCCTCCTCCCATTATGGGCTTTCCCCTCTGCCCCCATCTACTTATATCTCCCCAGATGTCTATCCCAAGGGAGTAAGCAGGGAAGAGTTAACCTGCCTTCACAGCTGCTATTGCCAAGCTGGTGCTCTTCTCAGAGCTAAGCCCCCCAGAGATCAGCAGTGAGGCAGGCAGATTAACCCCTCCCTCCCTGCTTCCCCAGGACAAACAGTGCAGGCAGCCACAAATAAGTGGGTGGAGGGGCATAGTGGGCAGAGATCTGGGGTGCCAGGGAGGACAGGAAGGGGCGAAACTGGGCCCAATCCAAGTCAGCAGGGGAGGGGAGCAGGTGGGGTGTTTACACTAAGGTGTAGCATAAAGTGGCTACACATTAGTATAAAACAAGCTGGGTAGCATGGATCAGAGATAATCCTGTACTGGAGTGGCATAACTTTGACCATATAACAAGTGTTTAAACCCAGTTGTGGATGTTAATGTGCAAACAATCCAAGGGTTAAGAGCTCCAGAAGCTGCCCAAGATTACCATATAACAAAGCCCTTCGATCAGTGATTTTGAACCTGTGGTCTGTGGACCCCTGAAAGTCAATAGACTATATCCAAGGGGTATGTGAAAGATGACCAGGGATCTGAATTTTTCATTTCCCACAGAAAAATGGAGAAAACCATGGATGTCCCAGTTTAATTGGAGAAAATGCAGATTTTTCCTTTTAACAGAGAAACCCGCAGATTTTCCTCAAAGAGCTCTACAGGCTGGCTGAGTTCCAGCCTGCAAGAGTTGTTTGCAAAAGGGGAGGGAAAGTGCCAGCCCTGCCCGGAGAGGGAGGGAGAGGGGGGAAAGGGCAGGACCTGATGCTATCACTTACCAAAGATGCCTCAGGAGGATCAGTCTTCTTTACTCCTGGAGGCAAGTGGGGCTTGGGAGTTGTGGAGCAGGGCTGAGGGGGAAGCTGGCTGGGAGCTGAGGGAGCAAGGATCTGTTGGGGGAAGACATGGAATCCCTGCTGGCTGGTGGGCATGCCTGATTGGGCTTTCCCCAACACTTTCCCCTCCTTCAGCCCAGGCAGGCGGGTGGGCAGACAGGGGAGGTGGGGTACAGAGTATGCCCCAGGGCACAGCGGTGGAGGGGCAAGGGGCACTGCCAGCCCCCCACCTGAGCACATTTTGTGCCCACTCCCAGAAGCAGGGCCGGGGTGGGGTGAGGGCAGCAGTGCCCCTCTGCAGGCCACACATGCGCTGCCCAGCTGGGGGGAGGGGGAAGGGGAGCTCACACATGGCAGCCTCTGTATCTTGCACCACTTGCCTGTGGCTAGTGGTGGGAAAGCCGCACAAGACATGCGGCGTGGTGGTGTCATGGCAGATGCCATGTGAGAGCCTCCACCCTCAGCTGAGCAGGCATGTGAAGCCCGCAGAGGGGCACTGCTGCCTCACCCCTGCTCTGGTTGAGCAACACGGGTCATGGCAGCAGTGGTGCAGTAGTGCTAGCAGCCACCATTGCATATGAGTGGAGGTGCAGTGTGAGGGCAGTGCAGTTGCAGCCACCAGCAGCAGTGGCAGCGTAGCAGTGGTGGCAGCCACTGTGTGCCAGCGCCACTGCACTGCTGCTGCTGCTGCACCCTGCACCATTTGTTCAGAGCAGGGTATAAGGGCAGCAGTGCCTCTCTGCAAGCTGTACATGCCTGCCCAGCTGGGAGGGAGCGGGGGCTTACATGCAGCAGCTGCCACCATGCCACTGCATCCTGTGCAGCTTTCTGGCCACAGACAAGCTGCATGAGGTGCAGTGGAAGCAGTGTGGTGGTGGTGGTGGTTGCTTCGCATCCCTCCTCCCCCCACTCAAGCTGGGCAGTAGTTGTGAAGCCCTCAGAGGGGCACTGCTGCCCTCAACCCCCTGGCCCTGCTTCTGGGAGCAGGCTCAGAGTGAACCAAGGTGGGGGATGGGGGGGGGCACTGCAGTGTGGTGCATGGGGCTGGCAGTGCCCATTGCCCCTCCGCTGCCATGCCCCGGGTCATGCTCTGTTTCTTAACTCTGTATCTTAATCTGCATGCAACACAACTTGACACCAAGCATTCTTGTAAAAAATAAATCATTTATTGTCAGCCAACCTGTACCTCCAAGTGATGCTGGCACATTTTCAATAAGCACCCAGTGGAGATAGATTAACATCATTATAATGCTGCCATTTGCTGCATGTTTTAATTTCCCTATGCTATGAATGCAGTTTTCAGCTTTTTCACAGACACAAAAGGAAAAATAGTTTTCAAGACTTCATAGAGAGATCACGTAGCATTAGATATGTAGGTTTCTAGCATAAAATGAAGCCTTATTCATGTTTGTATTGTTTCAGATAAATATCCCAAATCAGACATTCTCTGAATTTATCCAAACACTTGTTCAGTCTATTCCCTAAGATGTCTAATCAAGATAGGCTTCTTTCCAGAGAGCAATTAGAAAGTCTAATATTTTACTTTATTTCTGCTACTTACTTAACACCTACTTTTAGAGGTTGGCTTTCCCATTGGACCAAAACTGTGAGGTTTTTTATTTTTTAAACCAAGGAAATGATATATTCCCTATGTTTGGGTAATAAGAGACAAAGGTTGGTCTCAAAAGGCTAAAAGTTGTCTTTTTTGTACTTTGCCTAAATAAGATCTATTCCTCTTAAAGAAAGAAGCTCAGCTATGTCAACTGAAAGTCAAACCTCAAGTCTCTCTCCCATTCTTCCTCAACACTCACCCACCACACCTCCCCCTTCAGACTTCTTACCCAGCACTCACATTTTTTTTCAAATGATCAACTCACCATCTGGGTCACAGAGGAATGGGGAATTCCACAGGGCTCTTAGACACCCTACTTAGTTGCCCTTTCCCATAGTTAGGAATCAAATCTATTGCTGCACACCTACTAATTGTAACACTGTAAACATTTTTAAAAAATCCATATGGAGACTGTTTAAGGGTGTCTGAATCTGGATACTAACTGAGAAAAATTATTAATTGATTATTTTTAGTTCCCTAACCAGCGGTACTAGCATTTTTAAGGCATTTAAGACATGCCGAAAACAATTAAATTCCAAGCACAACCAAACCTTATTTCTAATACTTCTTGGTTTCATCCAGATAAAATATGTAGCTTTTCCTCTTGGCTAACATTTATTTCACTGTCCTGGACCTCAGCAAACCTAAAGTTTATCATTTTGGAGTAGAGGTTCAAATTAGCTCCTATCTCAAGACATAAGGGTGGTGAAGTGGAGTAGCTTGGTACCAATGAAATAGTTTAGGTTTTACCTAGATTTGTTGGTCAGGTTTTTATATCAAGATCAAGGAGGAGTTGAGTCTGGTTTCCATTTTATTTGAGCACTGATATGAAAGATTGAAAGTAAGATAAATTCTTTTGATTTTTGCTTATCCTGAGTACTGTAAATCACCATTTTATGCAAGATTGCAAGTCCAAGAATATTTAACCTTGTTTGAAGTTGTTCAGGTCTTTTCTAATGCAGCATAATCAGAAGAGAAAGAGGAATACAAATCTCCTTGTCTTAACAGAAAGGGAATCTCTGATTCAGAGACAATTTGTATCACTTCAACCTTCTGAACTATATGTCATCGGGTTTAAATACTTCTTAGTTAAACTTCATATGTTCCCATGGGGTAATTTCCTACCCCAGATGCATATTTTGTGCAGTATCTTAAAGTTAATTAATTCTAAAATTTTTATGTTTAGGACATTGCTACTGTCACTTACATGAATGGTTTTCTCACTGTTGATGAAAAATTGCCCAAGGTAATATGTATCCCAGGTGTGAATATTTTTCCACATGGGGTAACAAGTTACCTCAAACCCATGTTAACGTATTGAGGTTATTTGTTACCCCAATGAAATTTCCGTATAAATAACAGGCCTAGACCTGTTTGGCCACTTCAGGTGGATGCATCTGAAAGGTCAGCATTCATTCACAATTCATTTACGTCCACTTCAGACATCCATAGTAACTAATCGATGGCCTTCCTCCATCGTGCTTTTGCAGAAGATGTGGTAATCCCTTTTGCTAACCACTCTGTTTGCAGGCTGCAAGGTCATCAAAACACCCTGCCCTTTGCCAACCCCCCCCCCAAAAAAAAACCCTTCGTCACACCCAAATCAACTTCTACTCTCTTTTCTCATGGCAGAACTCTGCCTCATCTGCTCCTTTCATAACATACAAGCTAGTTTATGCTGCCTTTGTTGGAAGTGAGGCCAAGGAACAAAGGAGCAACAGAGAAGAACTAGAACATCATACTGCAATACAGAGTACGCTATGGAGTCTCCCTCAACAGTAAGGGCTTGACACTTCCCATTCCCCTGTTACCTGCTCTCAACAAGCCCCTGCATCTGTGGTTTTCAAACAGCTTCCATACACATTTGTCTTGCCTACACAGGGTGGATGCTTGTCTCTGGCTTCTGTGCTAAGGAGGAGAGGGTGTTACCTGAGCTACCATAGGACAGGGTGTAATTGTTTCTGTGACAGCACAGGTGGACAGGATTGTCTTTGATTGTTATTTATATGCATTCAGCAGTAAGCATGTTTTTCTTTTTTTCTGCAGTCCAGGATGAGAAGGCAGCACATATTCAGTGCTGAAGCCTGTCTTGCACAGGTAACTGGGGATGACAGCGACACATCCACTGATGAAATCTTATCCCAAGGCAGTAAGGATGCTAATTTTGTTCCAGAAATGGGAGATTGTTCAGAACAAGAAGATCGTGTGTCTATGGAAGCTTTATTTGGCTCAGATGAGGAGGAGTTGGTACCACAAGCAGAAGTGATGCCAACACTTCCAATGGGAAAGGGACCAGCCCGGGGCTGCTGTGGAAGACTGAGAAGAGCTACAGCAGAACATGGATTAGAGCCACTGCCACAACCCCCCAAAAATATTGCAGATGATGACACCTTTAGAGGAAGGAATGGCAGAGCGTGGGAAAAAAGTCCACAGCTAATATATCATCGGAGAACAGTCAAGGATAGAGTCCATGAAAGTGCTGGGCCAACAAGATAAAGTAATAAAGACACAGGGGTGGAAATGTTCCACCTGTTTCTTTCTTAAGACATCCTGACTGTTATGAGAAGAAAAACAAACAGAGGCAGAAAGAAGATTCAGGGAGTGGAATGACAGCCATCCTGAAAATAGAAAGGAGTGGAAAAAGCTGAACGAAACAGAACTGAAAGTCAACATTGGCCTCCTACTGCTGAGTGGTCTATCCCACAGTGGTCATGAAGCACTGGAGGAGTTGTGGGAGCTATGCACCGGGTGTCCTTGCTTCTGTGCCCTGTGCCACTTTGAGTTTAAAATGATTCCATCAAATCACCAACTACCTGAGATTTGACAACAAAATGACACGTGAGGAAAGGAGAGCTGTGGACAAGCTTACTGCCTTCAGAGATATTTGGACACTGGAGCAGCTCAGGAAATAGTATACACCTGACAGTTGATGAGCAGCTCATTGCATTCAGGGGTCGCAGACAGTGTATGCCCAGAAAGCCTGCCAAATATGGCTTGAAAATTTGGTGGTGCTATGATGCAGCAACATCATTCTTCCTGTGTGGAGACATCTATCTGGGCAAGCAACCAGAAGCTTCATGCCATGGTAATTTTTGTATGCAGGTCATTGAAAAACTGGTTCATCCCTGGTACAAAATGGGAAGGAATATTGTGGGTGACAATTTATTCACAAGTACTGACCTGGCAGAAAGACTGCTACAGCAGGAATAGATCTATGTAGGTACAATTCAGAAAAACAATGTCGATATCCCAAACAAAATGCAAGCAAACTGAAGAAAGGAAACTTTTTCGTCCATTTTTGCTTTTGATGGGGAACTCACCCAGTTTCCTATGTTCCAAAGAAGTCCAAAGTGGTGCTGTTGTTGTCAAGCACACACCATGACCTGTCAGTGGGTGGGGAGCAAAGAAAGCCAGACGTTATCCATGACTACAATAAAAACAAGGGTGGGGTGGATGGCCTTGACCACTTAGTCCATAAGACCACCTGTGGAAAATCAACAGGTGGACAATGACACTATTTTTAAATATGCTGGATATGGCTGCCATTGCCAGCCTCATCATTTGGCTAAGCCACAATGCAAACTGGAAGGAAAGATCACATTTAAGAAGATGGCACTCTTTTTTTTTTTTCAGGAGCTTGGAAAACAGTTGATTGATGGACAAATAAAGCAAAGAATGACAGATGCACATAATCTTTCTGAGTCTGTCAAGTCTGGTACTCCCCTAAATTACAAACAATGCACCCCATGAGAACTTTCTGCAAGCATGAGTGGACTTTGTGCTTTTTGTCCAAGGAGAGATGACCGCAAAACCCAGAAAGGATGTGAAGATTGTAAGCGATTTACTTGTGTGCACCGCAGTACATCACTGCTGCTTTGTGAGGAATGCAATATTTAGTTGAAACAGTTAAGAAATGTTTTTGGAAGTAATTGTTAGTTTGAAAACAGTGTGAACTGCAGGCTTAGCAAATTGTTCATTCACATTTTGAAACTTTAAAAAAAGGTTACATTTTGTTCATCGTTCTAGTTAAATAATATTTTGGTTTCAAATCATCATAAATACTCTTTTAAACAATCTGTATGTTTAATAAATAGTTTTGGTACATTTATACTGTTGTCACTGGCACCATTTTGTCCATGCAGGTAGGGTAACAAGTTATCCCATGAGAAGAACAACAGTTATGGTTTCATGAGAATGAATGAGGGTTAATCTCTGCAGCTCAGCTTTGCCAATTGATCTTTGCTTTCTTTTATTCTAAAACAAGAATAAAGGAGATAATAAAGAAGGAAAAATATCAAAGAACTTCAACTATTCATCAAATGTGGCTGTCTTAGCCAAAAGCTTTTTTGTATTTCAAACTTCCTCAAGACAATTAACAATTTACAGCCATCAGTTCATGGTACTAAAATGTAAAAAATAAGAAAGCACAGAGAAACTTTGCAAGAAAGAGAATTCTCATGTAATCTTTTTTTAAAGCTAAAAAGCCATTATTAGATATCAGAACTGGATTATGTCATAATTGCCACCAGCAGAAGGCTAAAATGGTATTTCATCTTCTTTGGGAGAAAAGTACCTTTTTATTTTTTTTTTCCCCCTTTTAATACTGTAGTTTTTCAACCAGGATCAAAGCCACATTAAATACCTATACATCTGCCTGAAACCATATCTGTGAATTAACAGCAAGTGAAGAAAACTAACCCCTGGAAATTATAAAATGAGAAAGAACAGATCAGCTGAATAAAATGGAAATAGATTTTATACATACTTACTGGGATTTCTGGCCTTAAAAACAATAAAGTGATGTTAATTAGTGAATGAGTAGAGACTACTAAAAATTATTTGAGGGTGTTTTAACTTATAATTTATGTTAATAGAGAATCTACTATCTGTTTTTGTTCACAGGATGAAGGGAAAGTCTATGCATGTATGATTTAGATATTAAAGGACAATGATTTAGGTTTTTTTTTCAGCATGGGATATATCTGGGTTAAATTATGAACAATATATGGTTCTATGTGTTGAACTTGATCTAGAGCAAGCTCCACGCTTTTCTCCTACCACCAAAGCCTTCTCAGACTTCGCTGGTCCCCAATCCTGTCTTCACTCTAAGTTGGCCTTCTTGGTCCATACATGTCCCCAAGGCACCTGTTGCCTTATGGGCTGTTCACACCCTCTGAGTTCCCCTATAGCCAAGTCCATGCCTCACATGTCTAACTGTATAGTTTCATCCTTTGTAGACACTTCATCTTTCTTGGCTTCAGACTCCCTTTCCTCTGGCTGCAGCCCTTGCCCATGAATTTGGATCTGGCTCCCTCATTTCAGTCCTATCAGTCAACAATGCTTCTGTGCCCCTGGCCTTTGTCTTTCTCACTCTGGGCCCAGAATTCAGCCTTCTGGGCAGCTGGGACCCTGATCCCTGGTTTCTGCCCTTCTGGGCTGATGTTGCCCCACCTGGGCTACAGGTCCCTGTCTCTGACCCTGTTTCTCACCATTTGGGGACTTGTTCCACCTTTCTCAGGCTGCAGCTCCTCTGATCCTGGTTTGCACCCTGCCCATGCACTGGGCCCCTGGCCCTGTCTCTGCTATTCACTGTTTGAGCCTGATCCCTGGTTAGGCTAAAGGCAGCAGCATGCTTCTCAGGCACAGCTGAGACCTCCACCTCCCCAAACCCAAACCACTAATTAAAACTCAAACAGAAAAACATAGGTACGCTGGCTCAAATGCATGGGTGGGCAAAATATGGCCTGTGGGCCAGATCCAGCTCACCAAGCACTTTCATCCATCCTGCAGCACCCACCAACAAATTGTGCCCTTCCCAGCCCTTTTGCCCATGAGGGTGGGAGAGATACACCCATGTGTTCACACAGCCCCAAACATATCCTATTGACTCACTTCCACCTTTGTGGAGGGGGGGGGGCACCTGGCCAGGATGCAGTTTCCACACAGGGCTGCTGCTGCTGCAGACCCCAGGAACCTTCTCTGCTTCTTTGGTCTCCTGCAGGCTCTGGGCAATGGAT
Source organism: Crocodylus siamensis (assembly GCF_052110815.1). NCBI lineage: Eukaryota > Metazoa > Chordata > Crocodylia > Crocodylidae > Crocodylus > Crocodylus siamensis. The sequence continues at coordinate 113,036,227 of NC_143396.1, read as the reverse complement.
AGGGAAGCAGCAGGAGTGGGCTATAGGTGGGCAGGAGCATAAAGCATGGAGCTGGCACTGGTGGCAGCCTGGAGCCCCTGCTCAGGGGACAGAGGGTGACAACAGTGCAGAGCTGGGGTGGGCAATATGTGAGTGTAAGGGAGGGTGGGGGATATGGGGATGTTCCAACACTTCCCCCATGGTGTACAGCCCTGGGAGCTGGGGCTGCAGAACCAGAGAGAAGTCCAGCATGCTGGAGCTGTCTGCCTTCCCTGCCACCCAGGGGAAGGCACCTGAGCCTTCCCTCCCTGGCAGGGAAGGCAGCTGGCTCTAGCATGTGGGGCTTCCCTCCTGCACAGCCCCAGGGGGGAAGGCAGCTGACTCCATCACATGCCATGAGGGGAGCATGGGGGGTCCCTGCCCACCCACCCTCCCTCACACCCACACCCTGCCCCCACAGCTCCCCACATATACACAACCTCTAATGTACCCTTTGCTCCCCAACACAGAGCCACAACCCATCACAACCCTCTCACACACACCACACACCCCACCATACACACACACCTGCACAAACACCACACCCTGCACCCCCACACATGCCCACCCCCACTATACACACACTGCCTCCTGCAATGTACAAAACTAAGACTTTATTTTTGAGTTATTATGCCATCACCTCTATATACACTACACAAACACAAATCATGACCAAAATATTTTTTATAATAAAGTTAAAATATGTTTCAGAATATGTTTGACTTTTGGTGTATAATTTGGGTTTTTTCTGGTTTTAAGATGGCAACTTGCTCCTCCCCCCCCCCCAAAGGAATATTTCTGGGGGGTAAGGGGAGGGACTTCTTATGAAAAAGGTCAGGGGTTAGGGGTGGGACTTCCAGTCACAAGATGGCAACAAGGGGGCAGGGCAAATGTCTCAGGGCAGGGTTTCCATTGGGGCCCTCAACAGCTCACCAAAACTCATTAGGTGGCTCTCTACCTGAAATAATGGCCTGTCCCTGCTGTAACACAAACTCTCAGCCTGCTAGCTATCTCTTAAACTCTTTCTTCCTTTTGGGTCTCATTCTCCTGTCAGTCCTCAGCTCCTTACTTGCTGTTCTCAAGCCTACTGGAGGCTCAGTCAATCATCTGGCCAGCCCTCTTGCAACATAACTCCTGCCCCTTCAGTCCCTGGGGCTAGACTTGCCTGACCTGACTCAAGCCCTGTGTTTTTGTATCTCCCGTGCCTTGCCTCTTTCTGGTGTGGTGGCTCACTTGGACAGGCTATAGGTATTCCCTGATTAGGCTTGCTTCATGATCTCAAGAGTAGCTTGCTGTGCTGGCCTAGCCTTGTCTCCTAAACTGGGTACTGCCTTACAGTACTATTACTGAGCAGCTAGCACAGCAATCAGCGCTCTGCATTCTTGGCTTTACTGTACTTCTGCAGTGCAGCTTGCTCTGTCATAGGCACTCCTTGATAAATACCTGGGGACCTGTTCTCCTGCAGTTCATAATGAGCGGCTTTCCCCTCCAGAGGATCTCCCTGTTGCAGTTTCACCCTGCAAGTGACAGGTGTCTTAGGTTCCCTGCTACAGGTGGTACAACATTTTAATTCAGGATTATGTCCAGAGTTTTACCCAAGCCCATAATTTGAAACTGCTAGTTACTGAATCTCTGATTCATTCCATTGGAGAGAGAGATTTTATAGGTAGATTTCAGATGGGTGTGGATTCTGGAGTTTGACTCTTCCACAAGATACAGAGTGTTGAGATTCAGGATTCCAGGAAAAAAAAACTATCATTGTTAATTTAAATAGATAAATTCCAGTTCTCTGATGTGAAACTTATTTTAATACCATTGAAGGAAAAAGCCACACAGGAACAGTAGAACAATTTGTATACTAAACAATCATCAAGTAATAAGAAAGTAATATAATTTTAAGAAAGAGAAGTGTCAGCAAACACAAGTATGCAACATGGGTATTATGGATCATTATTAGAGGTGTGTTAAGATGCTATAGGTTTTTAAGAGTTTTCAAAACCAAAATCCAGACTGAAATTGTACATCTGGTCCTGCTTCTATAAATAGCTGAACCAAAACACAGATTAATCTCCTGCCTTAAGTTCTGAAGGCTTTGAAATACGAATAATTATTTTACAATTCAGACCCATCTTTAAATTTGACAGACACACATACTATCAATTTCAGATGTTGAAAATATGACCAGTCCGTCAGTCACGACAACTGAAGCACATATTTAGTAAGCACACACATTTCCTTAATCACACATGGTTTTGGATGCCCAGATGTGCCAAATGCAAATAAAATATCACTATTTAAATTTATTCAAACAAGTGAAGAAGGAAAGAGAATTCAGATGAATTTTGTCATCATAAATGTTGATAAACTAATAATAATCCTTGTAAAAGAAACATTGGTAATTAATAATTAGAATGTACTATTAGGATCTATTAATCTGAAATGTCAAGTTCAGCCATGGAATAATATATATGTATCTATATGTATGTATGAAATATTTTCTCATTCTTAAATCCTGGTTCATATTTTCCAGCTGTCACTGGGTTGGTGGCCCAAACGTATTCCCACCTCGCACATGTGGCGCATCTGGTACTTAGTTCCTTTTTTTCTGATGTTATACTCAATGGAAATGAGAAAAGACTGTGAGATTAATAAAAAGAAAAGTGCTAATGAGCATCTCCTCAAAACAAGACAGAATGTCAGGAGAGAACTAAACTTTGGTTGAAATGCAAATGCAGGACTCAATAGTGCTGACTTTGAGAAAAAGTAAATACCAGACAAGAAACCAAGTGCATTGTTCCGAAGCAATGAAGTTGCCTGTAAAATAGTTACAAGTTTTTCATTATCTCACAGTCATCATCAAAATATGTGTCTTGGCTTGAACAAATGGCCCACCAACAATATAAGAAAAGGAAGGGGAAAAAATTTCCATTCCTCCATTGTAGTGTCTTTGTGGTCATGTCCCCAGCTGTCAACACTCCCCTCTCCTGTTGAAGGATTACTAAAAGAAAGGGTTCTGGCAATGCCAGTGGCCTCAAGAGTTTCTAAAATAATCAAAATGGGCCCAGAGGGAAATTGCAATATAAATATTGGCTTGTGAATAGGCCTCAGAAAAACCTTTGGTTTAGGGTGCACATACATTTCAGTCAGCTTTACCAGCAGATAGGCATATTATTTCACAACCAATAAGGAAAAAACTCAAGTCAGAACTAAGCCAAGGCCATGAGAACTTTGCAACATTTATTAGGTTTCCTGAAACACAAAAACAAACAAACAAAAACCAGCAAGACTTACCTAGAATCCTGTCATCTTATTTCCTTCTGTTCCTTATATGTGTTTTCCCTATGCATCTTTTGATGGGAGAAACTGGAGCCTTTTAGAAGATGGCTGAAGGGTAAAGATGATGGACACTGAGCTTCCCCTGCAAGACAGCTAAAGGTAACATGGACATCAAACATTATTCCTTTGCAAAAGATTGCAACATTTTTAGGGTTTTGCTTCCAAACCAAATCCTTCAATTGTCTTAAAAGTTTATACAGTTCTAAATCACAACCAATTTGGCAGTTCTAAATTACATCCATGTAAGCAACGCCTTCCAATAACACGTAGTATAGAAGAAAACCATACATTCGCTATTTGGACAGCCTATTTCCTAACTGCTGTTTCTTCCATTGATACAGCATTCATGGCTACTGTTTCTGCTTTGAGGAAAGTCATACTGTACATTATGGGATATGTGCATGGGTCAACATAACTACACACCTCATTCCTCCTTTTCTACCTGCATAGCTATTTCTTTTTCCCAAATTCATAATGATAAGAACAACTGGTTGAAATTTTGTGATATTTTTATTTTAAAAGCAAACAAACAACACCCCCCACTACCACTCCCACCACCCCCACCACCCAATTTTAACTTTAGGCAAAAAAGAAAAACTTTTAAATGTTTTCCTTTTTTTTTTAAATAGTCCTAATCAAAATTATTTCTGAAAATGTTTCCTTTATTTTATGTACAAAGAAATTGACTACATTTCCACAAAAAACACGGTTTTTAACCCTCGAGATGATTTTTTTCAATGATTAATCAGTAGGTTAAAGGCAATTAAAGTGATTCTACTAGTATCCAGAAGTATGAGATGACTAAGGAAAGTGTGGGCCCCTTACTGAAAGCAAAAGGCAATCTACTTATGGATGATGCAGAGAAAGCTGAAACATTTAATGCCTTTTTTACTTCAGTCTTCATGAATAAAGTTAGCTACCAAATGAAAATGCATTTGACTGCAAAAATAGGGAAGGAGGCAAACAACTGAGAGTAGCAGAATAAGTTAGAAAAGTCAGATGGCTTCAAGTCATCAGGACTAGATGGAACGCATCCTAGAGGACTGAAGAAATTGGCTGAGGCAATTTCCAGGCCATTGACTAAATTCTTTGAGAACTCACGGAGCTTGGGTGAGGTCCTGGATGACTGGAAAGGGGCAACTATAGTATCCATATTTAAGAAAGGGAAGAAGAAGGATCTGGAAATATACAGACCAGTCTGACCTCTATTATGGAGGATTGTGGAGCAGGTTATCAAGGAATCTATTTCAAAGAATCAGAAGGAGAATTATATGATCAGGAAGACCTAGCATGGATTCACTAAGAGAAAGTTATGCTTGACCAACTTGATTTTTTTCTATGATAAAGGTACAGGCTCTGTAGATGGGGGGAGAACAATGGATGAAACATCACAAGTTTCCTTAATAAGCTAAGGCAATACAGATTAGATAAAAATACTGTAAGGCAGACACATACATGACTGGTTGGATCATCATGTTCAATAAGTAGTCATCAATGTCTAGTTGGGGTGAGGGATCAAGTGGGACTCCCAGGGGTCTGTCTGGGTTTGGTATTGTTTAAAATCTTTATTAATAATGTGGACAATGGGAATGACTCTTGTTCCAAAAAAAAGAAGCCAACAACATTCTGGGTGGTAATAACGTAAGCGTCACTTTCACATCAAGGGAAGTGATTCTTCCACTGTATTTGGCACTCATGAAACCTTACTTTGAGTACTGAATCCAGTTTTGGGTCCCACAGTTCAAGAAAGATGTGAACAGACTGGAATTAATTCATCAAAAAGAGACAAAAATTATTAGAGGCTCCATAAAAATGACATATGAGGCCAAGAACTTAAGTTATTTACTCTTGAGAAGAGAAGACTGAGGGTGATTTGATAACATTCTTGAAATACCTGAAGGGTGATTACGGAGAGGATGGCCATAGCAGTCGAACCTAGGAACAATGGTCTCAAAGAGCAGCAAAGGAAATATAGGTTGGAGATTAGGAAGAACTTTCTGACTATGAAAATGTTTAAACATTGGAACAGGCAACCTAGAGAGGGTGTGGAATCTCCATCCTTGAAAATTTTTAAGAACATGTTAGACAAATACTTTGCTTGATGGTTTAATCCAGCCTTGAGCTGTGGGGGAGGGGTGGATTAGATGACCTCCTGAGGTCACTTCCATCCATACTTTCCTATTATGTTATGATCCTAAAATTAGTTTGCTTCCTTTTTTGTTTGTTCTTATATAATCCAGGAACAGGTTGCAGCTTTATCAGAAGTGTTTTATGTTGAAAATGATCAGTCCAATAATTATGTCAAATAATTAACATGTTACAGGTTATGTATTAATTATTTATTGCATGGTATTCCATGAAAGAAATCCAATAAATGGTTAATTTGTAATGGAAACATAAATAGTAACATAGTATTGTTTCCACTTCCTGGTTGGAGAGTCCTTTTGCCGAACTACCAAATGCAGGGTAAAATATCCTACACGGAACAGGCTAGTTCCATCTGTAGCCAGCCTCCTATCAGAACTTAAACTAATTACTAAGATACATTAGGTATCTTTATAGTGTATGCTTCAATAACTGCAGTGTAGACATACCTTAGAGTTGTGTTTGATGTTAATTCATAAGTTCAGAATTCATTTTATATAAGTATTCTTTAATAGTTGGTTAAACTTATTATTTCTGTGAACATTTTATTATTAAATTAATTCCTTAGTATATTAATAAAAAACAGACATAAAAGAGCCACCCACAAAACAGAAGTAAAGTGAAACCAAATATTCATGGAACATTTTTTACAACATTTGCATAATTCTTTTCAGTCACTTTAACTGTAAGCAATACTACATATCTGAATGATAGCACAATACTTCTTTGAAGTCATATAAGATTCCTGACTTGACTGATGAGACTTCATTTCTGGCACTAGAAATGCTATTTTATGGATTTAATTTTTCAATGCCTATTCATGAATAGACTGCCACTGGTCTTTATAGTTCTGATTAGCCAAATGGCAATATCATCCAACGTAAACTGAGAGAACAAATACACCAGCTTAAATATCAACAAAATGATCACAGAAAAAAGATCACACAGAGTTTTATACAAACCCTTGTTCCATCTCTTGTTTAGCAGAGACCTGAGGAGGGTACCATGGTACCCCAAAGCTAGTTCAAGTCTACCCCAACTACACAGTTAGTCCAATAAAAGGTAGAATCCATGAACATCTTTGGCTCTAACAATTTTAATGGGGAAAGTTTGTTCCTGCTCTTTCCCACATTTAAGGGGGTTTTTCTTGATGTTGTGAATTTGCTGTTCTGGGGAACTTTTCCTCTTTTGGGCAGATGTTCTTGCGTCTACTATTGCCACATTATACCATGCTCTTTATCTTAATTCACTATAATATGGCCAACTGGCTTTGAATTAGGATATTGATTTTGAAAGGCCTTTGGTTGGTCCCTACAATTACCTAACACTTGCTCTTTCAAGAATCTTCTATCGCATTTGGAATTGGGAGATGACTGTATTTTTGCTGTGGTGAGAACTGCTATGGTAATACTATATTTCCCCTAAAATCCATTTCATTGAAACTCTCCCCTACAGGTTGGGGAACTCCCCTCTTGTCAGCACGGAGGCAGAAAGGGATCTGGGAGTGATCATTGACTCCAAGATGAACATGGGCCGGCAGTGTGGAGAGGCAGTTAGGAAGGCCAACCACACCTTGGCATGCATCCACAGATGCATCTCGAGCAGGTCCAAGGAGGTGACCCTCCCCCTCTATGCGGCACTGGCCAGGCCGCAGCTGGAGTACTGCATCCAGTTCCGGGCGCCACACTTCAAGAGGGATGTCGACGGCATCGAGAGGGTCCAGAGGAGGGCCACTCGTATGATCAGGGGACAACAGGGCAGGCCCTATGAGGAGAGGCTATGGGACCTGAACCTGTTCAGCCTCCAAAAGAGAAGGCTGAGGGGGGATCTTGTGGCCTGTTATAAACTAGTCAGGGGGGATCAGCAGGCATTGGAGAAGTCACTGTTTCCCCGAGCACTGCCAGGAGTGACCAGGAATAACGGTCACAAGCTGGCAGAGGGTAGGTTTAGGTTAGATATCAGAAGGCGTTACTTCACAGTCAGGGTGGCTAGGAACTGGAACCAGCTTCCAAGAGAAGTGGTGCAGGCTCCTACCCTGGGGGTGTTTAAGAGGAGGTTGGATGAACATCTAGCTGGGGTCATTTGACCCCAGTACTCTTTCCTGCCATGGCAGGGGGTCGGACTAGGTGATCTGCTCAGGTCCCTTCCAACCCTACAAACTATGAAACTATGAAACTATAAATAAGAATATTTTTAAAACTTTCTAATTTGGAGATGTTTTTAGATTCTTATTTTCCCTGATTTTAAAACTGAACCTATGCTTGTTTGAATGTGTTTGTATGTTAAGAAACTAGTATTTCATATTGTATTTTTATTATACAGCAATCTTTTGATCCTGTTGTATCATTTCAAAGCATTTCAACAAGTGGAAAAGAGACATTGTACATTGCAAATAACATAATTATTTAACTATTAGAAATGTTAAAGTGTTACTCAATATATTGAATACTACCAAAGTTCAATGTGAAACTGTAATGTAAAAAATAAATTTGTGCTGCTCAATTTGTGCATAAATTTGTGCTGCTACTTTTTGCCACAGTGCACCCTGCCCTGTAACATGTGGGGCAAACTGCCCTGCTTTGAGGAAGCTACTGTTTCCCTGATCCTCCCAGCTTCTGCTGTGCGGGAGGAACCAGGGGACAACTAAAACAGTGGACATACTCTGGCCGGCAGCCAGAATGTCTCCTGGGAGGACCCAGCCTCCATGTTTCCCATCACATGTGCCTCTCACATGCACTACACTGCTTTTTTCCACACCAGAGTTTTTTTGCTGCTGGAAGCAAATTTTTGGTAGCAAAATTTACTGATAGCAAATTTTGCACCCACATTGAAAATTTGCAATGCAGGGCATGCTTTAATGCATGTCTGGCCTGGTCGGTACTGATGCAAGTGAAAGGAGAATCTGACCTAAATTGTTTCCCATGAAGAAAGATTTCAAAGACAAACTATATGGCAGCCAGGAGAATACATGCAGGTCAGCTAATTCTAGTGCAGAAAGGGAATACATTTTATAGGGACTACAGCAGCAGTTCTCAGGATCGACTGTAATTTCTGTGCTGAGAAGTTGTCTATTATTTTGTATAAAATAACAAACTTAACATAACAGCCACAATGACAAGTAGGAACAGTTTCTATAAGCTATGGTTTTATTGCTATACTTTATTTGAGAGTAGTTTTAGAGAATTATAATTCCTCAGTCATTACTTTTTTCCTGAAAACAAAACATTTTTTATTTTAAAAGATTATAGTTTTATTCTTGTGCCACCATTTTGTCACTACTACAGCAGCACAGCAGCACAAGGTGGTTACTATTGTTTTATTTAATAAAATAGCCTCATAAATTCCAGATGCTGACCATGTGTTTCATCTTTTTTGTGCAAATTTTCTCTTATTTAAACAATCCTCAACCCATGTGCAAGTACATGTTCTTACAAGTCTTCAAGTTTTATGTTTGAATGGCACATAAATCTTGACTGTAACTTAAGCATAAAAGATCCATTGAACATGCCGCAACCACTTTATAATTACTGCATCCTTTTTTTTTTTGTTTAAAACAAATTAGACTTAAAGAACCAATCAGGTGATCATTAGACTCATTTTTTTAATACTCTGCCATAAATAACCTTTGAGATAAATGGGGAGATATGGAATTGCATGCTCAATCATAGGCAATTTGGAAAGAAAAAGATTTACCCTCACATCTGTTGCTTGAAGAGAGTAGACAGTTTCAGTACTCTATAAAGTGAATGGTAAAGGGAGGTAAGCTTTCTTCAAATTGAAATAGAAAGCTACTAAGATTTCCATAAGGAATATATAGTGACATATATATATATATATATATATATATATATATATAAAACTCAGTGAATACAATGGCTGCCTTCCTGAGGAAATACATAGTCAACTCTTCTTCTAGCTAACTCTACCAAATTCATTGTACCTAGATTAGTAAGGAATTTTGACTTATTTCTGTTTAATCTGTAGTCATACCAGATATGACATGAAACTGTAGTCAAACAGTCATGACTATCTTGGGCATGATGTTAAATTGCATCCTCTGCTGCCTTGTGGACACTTCTTGCTTAAAGACAGGCTAAGGGGCCTAACCCGACAGAAAAGGTGCTCATGCTAAAGTGATAGGCAGTTAGCAACTTTGTTCAGGTTGCTCTCTGGCAGCAGCTACAACCTCTGTGTCACTGAATGTCCAGACTTATTCTGGCCTTTGGACTTTGGCTCAGTGGTCTAAAAGGGGCATGACAGGTCTATTGCAGGCTCTGCTCCTCCATAGGTCAGCCTAGAAGTACTTGCTGAAGATCTTGGCAAGATGGTCACAGGGATCCAAAAGGGATATAAGAGCACTTAGGCAGCTACCAAGATTTTCAAGCGGCCCTGTTTAGGGATGGACTGCTTGCCCTGCATGAGGGTGGTCCTAGAAAAGGTGGGTCAAGCAAGCCTTGTTTCACTGCTTATATCCTGGGTCAACTGATTTTATAAACAGAATTGCTTGTTGGAATATTTGGACTTGGACCCTGGATCAGATTTTGATCCGGATTTAGAACTGAGAAAAATGACTGTGTTGAATAACAAGGTTGCACATTTTAGAATTGCTAATGCAGCTCCTCTGGAAACTCGGCTCTCAGACACAGGCTTCATAAAGGAGAAGGACTTCACCATTTACTGGCAAAGCAAACCTGAAGGAGTAAGGAGAGAGCATGGTGTAGGTCTGCTGTCAGAAATGAACTTATGTCATTGTGTGATGCCCCAGTTGCAGAGTCTCTACATACCACAACACTTTGAGTTAGACTACAGAAGAGATTCCTCAATCTTGTCACTGTCTATGCTCCAACTCTGCAGGCTAGTGATGAGGAGAAGGGCACCTTTTATTAACAGCCAGGAGAACAAGATTCCATGGAAGGAACCCATCCAAGTACTTGGAGACTTCAATACAAGAGTTGGGTCCAATGCTAACATCTTGGCAAAACTGGCTAACTTCAGCCATGACCTCACCACGATCCGCTGGCTGGGAATTGGCTCTGTGGGAGGACCAAAAGGGTGGTGGTTGACAGAAGTCAATCACTGTGGGTCCCTGTGACCAGTGGGGTCTCTCAGGGCTCTGTCCTAGGGCCCTTATTTTTTAACATCTTCATCAATGATGTAAACCATGGTGTTAGAAGTGGGCTGGTCAAGTTCGCCAATGACACCAAACTCTGGGGTAAAGCATCCACACCTGAGGACAGGAGAGTGATCGAGGCAATTCTTGAGAGGCTCATGAAATTGGCAGATGAGAACCTGATGGTGTTTAACACCAAAAAATGCAAGGTTCTCCACCCTGGGAGGAAAAACCTGCAGCATCCTTATAGGCTCGGCAGTGCTACACTGGTTAGCACTGCAGATGAAAGGGACTTGGGGGTCATGATTGACCACAAGATGAACATGAGCTTTCAATGTGATGCCGTGGCTAGCAAATCAACCAAAATGCTGGCTTGCATCCATAGATGCTTCTTAAGCAAATCCCGGGTCATCATTCTCCCATTGTACTCGGCCCTGGTGAGGCTGCAGCTGGAGTACTGCATCCAGTTTTGGGCTCCACAATTCAAAAGGGATGTGGAGAAGCTTCAGAGAGTGCCGAGGAGACCCATGTACATGATCAGAGGTCAGGAAAACAGACCTTATGATGAGATGCTGAGAGCCATGGGACTCTTCAGCTTGGAAAAGCGCAGGCTCAGGGGTGATCTGATGGCCACCTATAAGTTTATCAGGGGTGTTCACCAGGATCTGGGGGAATGTCTGTTCACCAGGGTGCCCAAAGGGATGACAAGATCGAACGGTCACAAACTCCACCGCGACCGATTCAGGCTGGACATAAGGAAAAACTTCTTTACTGTCTGAGCCCCCAAGGTTTGGAATAGGCTGCCGCCAGAAGTGGTTCAAGCACTCACTTTGAACACCTTCAAGACATATTTGGATGTTTATCTTGCTGGGATCCTATGATCCCTGCTGACTTCCTGCCCCTGGGGCAGGGGGCTGGACTTGATGATCCTTCAGGGTCCCTTCCAGCCTGAATGTCTATGAAATCTATAAAATCTGTGAAGAAGCCAGGAAGTCTTTAGTCTTCTGAAGACAGAACCTGGAACAATAAGAAACTGTCAACTAAAGTGAAAACACATATTTATGAGGCACGTGTTTTATCCGCTCTTCTATATGGCTCAGAAACATGGATGACCTATGCCAAAAATACCAAAATACTGAACAGATGCCTGCATAAAATTCTTCAAATTTGATGGCAAAACAGGGTGACAATGTGGAAATGTTAAATCATTTTGGTATGTCATCCACGGGAACACTGATTAGTAAGAAACAACTCAGGTGACATAGTCATCGCAAGTGAATGCCAGATCACAGGACCCCGAAGAATGTGGTGTACTCTGAAGTTCATGAAGGGTCTACAAAGAGAGGCAGACTTCAGGATACTTGCAAAGATGATTTAGCATCCTTTAGAATCTCTGTGGATGATTGTGAAAGGAGTCCAGAATGCTATTCTGGTTGGTAGAATCAGCTTGCAGATGGAGCAAGACACTGCAAGGTGGACTGGATCAAGTTTTGTGATGACTGGCATCAGAAGAGGAAAGAATCTGCTAGTCAGATTTGGAGCTTTGCTAGTGCATTGGTGTGCCCTACCTGTGCGTGAAACTGTAACTCACACATTGGACTCAGCAGCCTTCAAAGAACTCATTGGCATATACACCATGCTATGTAAAGAACAATGGTGCCAAATAATAAGGGCCTAGATTCACAAAAGAAAACTAGATGTGGCAATGCTGAGTGAAGCCATACCTAACTTTTAGGCAACTTGCCCTCAGAGTAGAATTCACAGCTCTGAGTTACATGCCTAAATTCCCTATATACTGCATGGGAAGAGTTAGGTACATAAAGATGAGAAATATGAAAACAAACAGCAAAGAGGTGTCCACTCTAGCTACCTGAAATGCTAAAGAGAAGGGTGTACATCTACCTGGGATTCTTTGAGGTACTATGCAAAATTTAAAGTTAGATATGCTAACACTTTTACCAGATTCACAAGATAAACCCAGAAATTTTCAAAGGAGCACCTTGAATAAGGTCAGTGATTGACCTTAGCATCTTCTTGTAGCCTTGAGTTAAGCAACTGATATTCATAGTTTATAATCCTCCCAAACCCCAAATTAAGCACCTAATTAAGCAAATTAAGCACCTACATTATCCTTTTGGACACAGAGGACTACCTGTAATACAAGTAAGAGGTCAAAGAGGTACTTCTCACCGTTTAAATAATTGCTCCTTCTCCTGGCTTTCATCCAAAAAGTGAGAGACCTGGGCTAAATGCCAGAGGGTTTGAAGTCCGCTGGGACAAGTGAGTGAATTAAAGCCAGGTTTTCCTCTTCCCAGGTGAGTGCTATAACTTCTGACCATTTAAAAAAAACAGATAGTAGTTCTAATTGTGTTTTATGAAAGGCCCAATCCTGTCTGGGCATGCATATTGGATTGGGCTTTTCAAGGACACAGGTGTGATTCTGCCTAGTTTGGGGATTCCAGTGTGCTTAGGTGGAAGCAAGCCATGTGCTTCCTCAGACTGGGTAGATCTGGCTATGTGCACAACACAGAATTGTGAGTGCCTATGAAATTTTTTAAAAAGAAGGCATGAGGCATGGGCCAGACTCCAGGTTTGGATGGCACACACTGCTGCCATGTGCACCACCTCGCTTTTTTTAGGCAGGAGTTTTTTTGACACTGGGATATCCTGGTATCAAGCAACACCTCTCACCCCCATGCTGGAAATTAGCAGTGTGCGGAATGCCTGTTTGTTCAGTCCATGTGTTGTGAAGTGCTGCAGATGGATCTGCAATGCCACATACCCATATATGTGCTCATCTGAATGCATCCAGTGAGTTTTTGGTGCTTCCAAGATTAATCAGCTTCTGAGAAGGTTTTTATTGAATCATGAATCCCCAAACTGGAATCTCCAATTGAATACTTAGGCACCAAAAGTCTACGTAGGTCCAGTCCTATTTTGGATCTGGCCCTACCATAAGAGCCATGACTGAGAAAAGAAGAGGTGCGACCCATTCTGTAAAAATACTTGTAAGTTAGGATACTTGGAAATACAAGGATTCAATGAGCAAATTAAGATTTAATGCTCTGTTTCCAGATATGCAAGGAAGGTCTGATGTATTGGGCCAGAACTGGGTAATTTTTTTAGAATTTTGTTTGAAAAAAAAATCACAACATTAATCAAATAAATATGGTGGAATTATTGACACAATGTTATTACAGTAAAAGCTGTTATCTGGCACCTTACAAGCTGGCACGCCCTGTTAACCAGCATGCCAGCTTGTAAGGGCTTGTAGAGGCAAAGTAAAACTGGAAATGTCCACTGTGGCACTTCTGATTTCATGCAGCCCCCATGGTCTGGGGGAAAGCAGCCTGCGCTGTCAAGCCCCCACGGCCCAGGGCAGCCTGAGTGGGTCCCCCCTTCCTGTCCCTCAGGGCCCACAGGGCCCTCAAAAGGGGTAGTGATACAGCAGGTGGGGTGGCAACATGGCCAGACGGGTAGTGACACCCCAGACGTGGCAGGACAGGAGGCGTCCTGAACAGGCAAAGATGCCTATTCAGGCCACTCAGTTAACCAGCATATTTTGTTATCTGGCATCCTCTGTTCCCTGTTCCCAACCTACACAGCTGTGATTTGCCATTAGAGAACTGGTGGACAGGGACTGGAGCTATAGTTATCAGCTGCCACTAGACCACAGGTGAACCAGGACGGGGTTGTAGTCCTGCTCTAGGTGGCAGGGTGTGAAAGATGGATTGAGAGGGTAGGAACATGAAGCTGCCAGGCAAAGAGTTAGTAAGATGGGGGATGAGTAAGGAAATTGGATGGAAAAAGAAATAGGAATGGGGGGTTGGTGGTGAAATGAAGGAAGCCAGCCAATAAAGGATAAAAAAAATTAAAAAGAAATAAAGAGGAAGTAAACTAAAGAAGGGCTCATGTTTTAATAAATTAGGATTGGGGTATTAAGGGTGCTGGTTGTGCTTCCTGGGGTGGCTGAGAGCAGTGAGGGAAGGCACTTTTGGGGGAGCTACTGCTTCTGCCCTGGAAAGGAAGCCCTAGGTCATGGGCACCCAATCCAGCCCCCTACCACAGACACATCTATGACTTGCAACCTGGATATCTGACATGTGCTCTGAAGGCTGTTTGCACCTCTGAGGGTGAAAAGATCACACCCCCCAGGGGTGGGAGGTGAATTGGGTTGGTGCCAGAAACACCTTCCTGGGCAGTAGAGTTCAGGGGGTGGAAAGTTTATCCACATAAAATAGGAGAGTGGGGGGGGGGAACACTGAATCCTGTGATGCTGGAGGACTGCAACTTGGGCAGCTCATCTGTGGGGAGTAGCCACATATTAGTGGAACAAAAGCTGGGTAAAGTAGATCAGAGATAAACCTGCCCTGGAGTGATATAGCTTTAAGCTGACTGAAGTGTGCTTAAAACTAGTTTCAGGCATTAATATGTAGATAATCCAGGGATCAGGAGCTTCCGGAGTCACCTAAAATTAATGTTTAACAAGGTCTTTAGAATATGGGCCAAAATGTTGTCCTCAGGGAGGCTCAGGGTGCTACTTGAAATTAATATTAATAGATGCCAATAAAAATGGTTTTCCCCCCCTCCTCCCCTTTATTTAGAATTTTCACAAAAAATCTGTATAAATATATGAATAAAGTGCACAGAAGTTTTCAGTTATTTAAGTAAACCAAGTGGATAATTTCAGTTCTGCTTTTCAGTTTCCCTCTCATTCCCTTTCTCCAATTTTCATCACTAAAGTAAGAAACTCTACAATTGCTGAAAAGTCAAAAACTGAAAAAAAACCAATTTTTTAAAATGTGGGGGTTCAAGTTTCCTAAAGAGAAAATGTTATTTCATCAAAGTTCAATTTTAGTGAAAAATAACATTTAATTTAAAAAAGTCTAACTCAGTATAGATGTAGTATATTTGAGAATCCGTCTCTTATTCTTTCTATTTGCTTCAATGATTTGGAGAATCTGATAGCAAAATGAAAAAAAGTGATTTTAAAGAGTTTAAATGCAACTTCTTTTCTGTAGGTGCCACCCTTCTCTGCTTTCTGTCTAGTTATCAGGAATGTAAAGCTGTAAGGTGAATTGTCACAACCTCACTTTATCACTGAGCATTACAGGGTCCAAAGGAAGGGAATTAATGTATTATTGTCAGCAGGTGGTATGTGCATAGCTGTGTCTTCCTGAGTTCTACTGTAGGAGGGGAAGATATAGTTTCTAGTTGGGGCATCCAGTTAGGCATTAATTTTTGGCCTCAGACAATGGCACACATTTTTTCAGGGGCCTTGGCCCCAGTGTTATAGTTTTGCAGTGGGTTAATAATGGTCCATAATGTTATGTCATGATGGAGAGATATGAAGA
Organism: Crocodylus siamensis; assembly: GCF_052110815.1. Lineage (NCBI taxonomy): Eukaryota > Metazoa > Chordata > Crocodylia > Crocodylidae > Crocodylus > Crocodylus siamensis. Next base: position 113,020,264 of record NC_143396.1, on the reverse strand, counting down.
CATAGCATTTGATAAAATAAATGGAATTTGCTCATTAAGAAGATCATCAAATATTTTTTGTCAGATGTACTGAAGTCCAGCTCTGAATCAGTTCTTTTGGGTCATTTTTATAATGATAAGTTTTTTGACACTTGGGGTAAATTTAGAAATACAGAGGGAAAAATAATATATGAGCTTTATATGTGTGGGTATTATATGTGCAACATACAGTTGAACTCATTAAGACACAGAAGATTTTTGAGTTTCAGGTATTTTCTATGTGTCCCTTATGTATCTGTGGTGTTATAAATTTCATGTGGTTTTCTGTATTCCATGTCTTCCATGTCATGTATTTCATGTGACAGTTCATGGGGACCCAATCAGGCCTCCTATCTTGTTCCCCCACCTCCTCCCCGCTAAACCCCACTCTTGCACGTGTTTGTCCAAGGACAGACCAAGGACTGTCCAAGGACCCTTTTTTCATTTGAGTTAAATCTGCTGTGCTGATTTACACCAGCTGATAAATCTGGCCCATAGCTTTTGTCTTTTTGAAGTGATATAAGTAATTTTTGGGGGGGGAACAACTTTCAGAGTTTCAACATTGTTTTAACATAAGCGGAATAGGATTTAATAGGTCACTCACCATTATTAAAAGGTGGAAAACAAGCCTTTTTTAGTGGTGACGCATTTTGTTTCTCAGCAACAGTGTGAAATTTCACTAATTATCTCCTACTTTTTGGTGAAATCCTTGCAAAGCAAACCCCAGCAATTTTGCACATCTGTTAATTTCTCAGCCCCCTTCATTCTCACAGGAATCTGGCCTTCTTCATTTTTTTTTCACTTGAATTGAAACAAGTTTTCACGAACTGTTCCACTCCAGAGGAATCTGATATCTTAATTTTATAAATATCCATTACCTGAGGACTTAAACTAAAACAATACAAAAATTACAGTTTATCTTCCATTAGATTTTTCCCACTGCAATCTCATTGACTAAGTTACTCTCTGCAGCCTATCTGAAATCAATAAGTAGTACAGCAACTATCATCTATTTCAGTTCTATTGAGAATTTTTAACTTTGTAGGATTTTTCTTTCTTGTTCTTTCAGAGAAGGCATATTCTCACACAAACCATAGGTGACTAGTGTCACCTTACTCAGTGGGGTCACATGCCCTCCCCAGTGACCAGTCAGTCACTGATCTTCCTGATCTTGCTGACCCGCAGGGGGTTCCTCCCGCAGCTGATCTCACCAACTGGGGGGCGGGTCCCCCTGCAGCCAATTTCACTCATTGGTTTCCAGAAGTGGCTGCGGTGCTTCCGGAAGTGGCCACAGTACTCCCACTCCCTGGCCAGTGCTCGCAGGGGGGGCACCGACTCTCCTACCCCTCCGCCCATTGCCTAAGTGAGGAGTGTGGCCTGTCAGGGGATGCACCAGCACTCTCAGGGGGTGCACGCGTACCCCCGTGCACCCCCTATGCATCGCCACTGACACAAACATTGGAGGAGTTTTTATTTTTTATATTGATATTCTTGAAAATCTAGGTGTATGTGAACCACTGACATGTTTGACACACTGACTTCCTATTTTGTGTCAGAAGTTCTTTAGTTAGTCAAAACATGGGACCAATAATGCAGAAAGATTGAGGAGTCTGTCTCACCTCATCCTTCTGAGTGGGCACATCCACACATGCCTATGCTGTGGGGTAGGTTTACTCTAGAGTAAACCCACCCTGGGCAGGCATCTGGTGCTGAGATTAGGAAGCAGATTTGCTGCTCCTGGCAGCAGCCTATTACCACTCCCTCCAGCCCTGCACTGGCCCCCTGAAGCAGCCAGAGGGAGCTCTAGACTTCCCTTGGATGCTAGGCCAGAGATTTGCAATGGCTGGGAGACAGTTGTCTTCTGGTGGGGGTTGGGAGATTGCTCCCTGCTCCCAGGAGCTGCCTGCTGCTGGGGCAGGCTCTAGTGGTGGAGCTGGGGCTGAGACAATGTTCCCCTGACCCAGCACCAGAGAACTCCCTGACCTGATATTCTGATTGGGAGCAGGGCACTTGGAAAGAGCTGCAGAGGAGGGGCAGGCCTCAGCCGCCTGTTCTTTCTGCTGGTGGGCTAGCTATCAGAGAGCCACTCATTAGGTGGGGATTCCCCTCCCAGCCAGCAGCTTGCTGCTAGTTGCCTCAGTGGATTGGGGCAGGGGGCTGGGGCCTGCCCCTCCCCTGAAGTTCTTTCCAAGCCCCATGCCTATATTGCCTACTTGACCAGCCCCAGGGTTCCCATGGGAAGTCTACATGTGCAGCCTGGAGCCGGCTGGGGACTGCCTGAAATTGGACAGTCCCCAGATATCTCCAGGATGCATGTGCAGAATACCTGTGCAGCCTGTGTGTCAGGGGCAGGCCCCAGCCAGCTCCAGCCTGGGTGGGGAGCTCTCCCTATATAGGAAGCTCCTAGCCTCCACTCCATGATTGTGGAACAGGGCCTAGAAACTCCCTGCTGCCAGGACAGGGGGACATTGTCTCCACCTGGGCTACAGTGACAGAGCCTGCAACCTCAACAGGCAGCTCCTGGGGGCAGAGAACAATCTCCCACCCTCTGTTGCCCAGCTGACTGGGAAGTAATTTGCTTCTGGTGGGCCATCTACATGTGCCCTAATGCTCAGTAATTACTCAACAGTTAATTTGCTACTTGCATTTGCAGGTAGCAAATTAACTACTAAGTAGAGGAAATTACTGTATAGTAAGGATCAGCACGTGTAGACAGTGATGCTTACTATGTAGTGATTAGCTCTACTGAACAGTAAAGCATCTCCTGTAATTGCACCCAGTATTTAGAAAATATTCTCATTAATACACAGCTACTAAAGTCTGAAGTAGTAACAAGTACTGTTATATCTGGGAAATCATTAACCCTGTCAAATTTTCTTAGGGTTGTCAGTGCCCCCAAAAAGGCCAAAAAGCACTGGGAAGCTTAACAGTTCTCTTCCATGAAAAAACCCAACCCTCATTATTGTGAGACTCTCACTTTTGAGAAAGCCTCAAAGGGAAATGCAGATAGGGGAAGCCTTATGAGAATTTAATGAAGAGTGGGTTCAATATAGATGCTGGGCATTGTCAAAGAAGAGAGAACAAAACATTAGTAGATCTCCTACAGCAGAGGATGAATTTCCTACAGTAGTAGGATTTCTTTTTGGCATCCTACAGAGAATAACATGACAGTGCTTATTATTATCTTCCTGCATCTCTGAGTTGCTCCTTAGGGTACATACAAGCATTACATTTAGATTGCCCTACCTGGACTCAGGGCAATCTAAATGTTTGGGTGTGTAAGTGTTTGAAGGGCATAGGTCACCCTAAAAAGGTTGTGCCCAATCTAATGTTAGTTGTCATCTGACAAAAAATAACTTTAGATCAACATTGTTAGATGAACATCTTGCTGGGGTCGTTTGACCCCAATACTCTTTCCTGCCATGGCAGGGGGTCGGACTAGATGATCTGCTCAGGTCCCTTCCAACCCTACCAACTATGAAACTATGAAACTATGGTTTAACCTACAATGGGTTAGCTTGATGAAAATGTCTGCCTAAATTCCCAGCATAGCCCCAGGGCTGGGAAAACCTAACCACACTCCACAGTTCTGCTGGGCTGTGCTGTTTTTACTTTCTCCTCCACCCTGCCCAGGCTATTTTTCCTCTCCCCCCATGACCAGCAGCTCCCTTACCCCACACCAAGCCCCCCCACTCCCAAATTACTTGCCTCCAGCTAACTGCACCTCCTCCTGGCAAGCAGTGAACCAATGAACAGTGTGGCGATCCCCTGATCCCAGATCCCCTGATCCCAGGTTTAGGTGGCTGAAACTAAACTACCTAAAAATGAATGAGCCGGGTTCCACAATCACTTTTTAACACCCTCGGAAACCCATTCAGATCCTTTTTTTTCATGGTAGTGCCCAATTCTACTGAATCCTAAAAATAAAATAGCAACTGAACTCTGCACACATGAACAATCCTAGAAATGATGAAGGTATAGGGCTCAGGAAACAAAACCAGCAAATATCAAATCCATAGCTAGGTGCATTGCAAACATTTAATATGGGCAACATTTTAAAAAATAATTGACCAGGGAATAAGATACTTGGGTGGGTTGCATATATCTCTCTTTCCAGAGACATTCTGAGCCTGCACTTTCATAGGTATATTATTGACATAATATCTTGGCCTTTCTTTAATTGACATAACAAATATATTACAGAAGACAGAGTAGGGGTGGACCTGATAGAGTAACTAAATCAGAGATGGTATCAAAGGACATGCAGAAAGAAGGCAATCAAATAAAGTGATTTGAAGGGAGGGGGATGAGGGAAGGTGGGGAGAGGTAGTGCTGAGAGGGGCAAACAAGTAATAAATCCACAGGGACAAAGGGGTCAAAAAAGTTAATCCAGGTAATTGGATAAGAACTCATAGTCGCTGTTTAGATCACACTTAACACAATCCAATCTGTGGATGATTTCTTGTTCTGCAATTTCACATTCAAGGCAGCTTTTAAAGTTCTGCTGTTTAACAACAGCTGCTCTGAACTGAGTGATTAAATGTCCAGGAAGATTAAAGTGCTCTGCCACAAGCTTGTGTGTGTTTCTGGACTTGATGTGCCATCATTCTTTTACATACATATCGCCCCTTCTGTCTAATGTAGACAGCAAAGGGGTACTGTAAGCAGGTGATGGTGTTGTTTATGACACTGGCAGAGGTATGAAGGAATATACCTTCCATGTTATAATCCATGTTATTTGGTCCAATGATGGTATGGTCAGTATTTATGAAGGAGCACAGCTTGTGTGTGGGTCCACTGAAAGGGCTGATACCTTGGTGAGAATAGGCTGTTGCTTGAGAGAGATTGCTTATGTATCTCTGATTCAGTTAGTCTATAATGTGCATCTCTTCCTTGCCTTCTGCCTGACTTTAGATTAACACTGCTAACTAGCTCTCTCTGCTCATAAATATGTCACGGTTACAAAACAGCACTTTCTGATGACATCTGCTCACATTTTCAGTACTTTGAATTGGAATAAACACTCTACCTCTTCCATACAGTGACAGTTAATGTAAAAATCACACGCCATGCATTGCCTTAACCAGAACTATTCCTGGTCTTGAAATTTGGGGTAGACTGTAAAAAACAAGATTTGTTTATTCTGCAGTTCTCCAATAACCTATTTCATGATTATCACCAGGGATCCAGGTTTTCTGTTTACTATGGAAAAATGCAGATGCTCTTCTTTAAAGGAGAAAAATGCAGATTTTCCCCTTTAAAGGGAAATAACCTGGGAAATTGTGGGTTTCCCCTTGCAGGCTGGACAAGTTCCTTGCACGTTGTCTGAGTTCCAGCCTGCAAGGGGCCATATGCGACATGGGGGTCATGTGTACACATGCACATGGTAGTCAGGCAACAGTGGAGAGCAGCTCCTGCAGCTCCCTCCAGGTAAGTCTATGGATGTGGGTCACAGGCAATGAGGCAGAGGGGGCATAGATGCAGCCCTGCGCCCCAATGTGGGTGCAGAAATGTGGGGGGCAAGTGCCTTCCTTGTTCCCACATGCATCTCCTTTGCCCCCCACCCCTCTACACATCGCCTATGCCCCTCCACCCTGTGATACGTTTCTTGTGCCTACACCCACCCTTCCCCACATACCCACCATCTTCCTTATACACTTGGGAGCTGGGGGGCAGGGAACAGCAGAGAGTGAAGGCCACCAGAAGGGCTAGGGGACTGTGGATTGGAAGTGATGGGCACTGCAGGGCTGGGGGGAGAGGGTGGTGGGTCAAGAGTGATGGCAGGACTAAGGGGCACCAGCAGGACTAAGGAGCTGTGTGCTGGAAGTGAGGGGCACCAGTAGGACCAGTGGCCTATGGGATGGGAGTAAGGGCCATTGCCAGGACCTGGGGTCTGTGGGTCAAGAGTGAGCAGCACTGACAGGCCTAGGGTAGCTGTGGCTTGGGAGTGAGGGGCAACAGCATGCACAAGGGCAGGGCACTGGCATATTAGGGGTGCTCAGCTCCACAAAGTGGAGGGGGGCAACAGCCATAGCTGGACTCGTGTCCTGGTGAGCGATGGGTGCAGTGGGAACTCTGATTTCTGTGATTAAAAAAACAAAATCAAACACCAAAATATATAGGCTTTTAGATTGTATTGTATTATACTGATTGGAAGACTTCCAAATTGCTTTAAAATTATAAACATATCAATAAAACATTGTGTTCCACTGGTGCGCGCACATGCACACACACACACACAGACACACATATAGGCGTTTAATTTTAATCATGGAAAAACGCAGATTTCGGGTTTTCTAATCAGAGAATTTGTGACTTTTTTTTTAAATCAGAGAAAACCAGGATCCCTGATTATCACAGAACTGGCTCCAAGATTGAGAGACAATGTAGTGAAGTGATTCCCAAGGATGCTTTCCTAAGTTAATTGACTTATCTGCCTAACTGATTTAGTGGATGGTGAGAGGGAAGGATTTTCTTTTCCTTGTGTAGCAGAAGTGGACTATAGCTGTTTGCTCTCCTCCACCCTAGCTACTGGTTTACATTTTTTCAATGCTTTTCTTCCCAGTGAAAAGTTCAACAAACTTTCTTTTCTTTTAAATATGTGCTGAGATTCTTTTATAGTCTTAATTCCCCCAAATCAGAGAGGAACAGAGACAAAGCCTGCTCACACCACAACAACTGGGAATAAAAACAGTTACTGATTATAATCATAGACCTGAAGACCAAAGAAGTAGACAATGTTTCAGCCTCTTCATTGCCATGTAAAAGTATCATGAATGCATACACTTAGTCCATTCTTGAACTATCACATTCAATCAAAGTAAAATGTTTAGCTAGGTTTAAGACAGGACTGCAAAGTAGCACAAGGAGTAATAACAAGAGACAGAACTATGTAGTCTGACACTTATTGGATGATCTTCTCTTAATGGTAATGGCAATACTTCCTTCACAGGATTTCAACCAGATTACATGCTGCTCTCAAGGAGTGGTGTCACATTTCAGATGCCTCAGTTTACAACAAATGATCTAGGAACAGATTTTTTTTCCTAGAAGGTTAAACAACACTAACAAATGTGCGGCTTTAAGAACTGTCACCATTTATTATTACTACTAACAAAAGCAAACTATGGCAGAGGTAAAACATAAAGATGGTTATTTATCCTTGAATATAACCCATTATCTTAATATCCATGTACCCTTACAATAGAACATTATGTTGACAATTAAACATGGAAATTTTGATATTAGACCAATATCCTGTTAGTGTGTGTGTGTGTGTGTGTGTGTGTGTGTGTATTTAAGATTAAGATGGAAATTATATATATATACACACACACACACACACAAACTAACCATAAATATGGGTGTATGTGTGTGCGTGTATGGTGGGTGGGTATGTATATGAATATAATTTCCATCTTAATCTTAAATACACATGCACACACACCCACTAACAGGATATTGGTCGAATATCTGAATTTCCATGTTAAATTTCACACACACACACACACACACACACACACACACAAAGCTTAATTCTGACCTACGTAGATTTAGATATGTATATTTATAAGTATAAATCTATGCAAGGCAGAATTAAAGTTCATTGGTTTAAGTAACAAATAAAAAATTGTGAGACCCCTTGATAGAAGATGGTGAAGCTTTTTCCATATGTTAATAAATTAAGTCTCAAAACAGACCTGTGTAGTAGCAAAATGGATTCCCATTTCATACTTAAGGAAAATGAATGATATGTAAGCTGAAACATAGCCTTTGACCTATGAATATAGTCTTAGACTTACGAAAAAAGTCATACCCTCCTCACTCACTCACTCACCACAACCTAGAAATGAGGCAGTACTCTCTCTGAGAGTCAAGAAGCATGTGAAATTAGTGCTGAGACACACATCCAAGGCCTCTTAAAGCCATTTCTGGGCTTTGGTGTATGCTAATCCAGGGGGAGTAGCCATGGCATGTTTCTTGGCAGTGCTCCTGTGTTGGCCATAAAAGGCAACATAGATAAGATGATGCAGCAAGCAAAGTTCTATCCATCACCACAGTACCTCAGTATCTTAGTCATAATTAAAGGTAAGAAAGTATAACTAGCTCTTACTTTGGAAACTGAGGCATCAAGATTTAGCAACTTGCTGAAGGTTGTAAAAGAAGTCTGTAGCAGAGGTAGAAACCAAATCCAATCAAAGCCTTTGTTTGACATCTTGAACACAAAACTATCCTTTCTTCTAGATCATGTGCTTTTGCCAATGGATTTAACTAGTTTTTCCAAAATCAGTTAAAACCCCTGACTAATAACTCATAGCCTGCTTGTTGCATTTGCAGACAATCAACACCACCAAATGTTACTAGCATGGAGATAACAGAAAATCATGTTTGATTGTACATGACAGACAACGTAGAGTGACAGGCAGCAAAGTTTCAGCACCATTTACAGCAGAGGAATGACCTATGTCACATGATTCTTCAGCTCTTCAGGAAAGTCTGTTAAAGCCGTGAGCAGCAATGTTACATGCAATAAGAGCTGTATATCATTCCTCTGGTACCATATGTCTTGTTACTGCTTAAAGATGAAAAGGATCTTTGATGCCAAAGAAAATCCCTGTAGCATGTCTTGTGGATAACATCCCATTTTAAAAAATAAAAACATGCTGGAGTCAAAGCACTTTCTGTCTCTCTGCCTTATGAGTTGAAAGGCCCTCTGGGAAGCTGCCTTCATTCCCTAATGAACAAACTCAGAAAATTATAAGGATATATTAATTGAAAAAATAAATGGCTCACAGCATGTCTGGGCTATCTCAATCCAAACAACAAAGCAATGCTGTTTATTTAGGGAGGAAGGATTAGTGGAGAAAATAGTTATCAAACCACAGAATGACTAACTGGGGACATCCCTGCTAAGAGATTTTCTTTTGAAATAAAATGGGTGACAGCATGTGGTTTGGTCTTTGTGCTCCTAAAAGCTGTACTGGATGGGGTGAGATAGGGTAAGACACTATAAATCTCCCCTGACTTGCATCCAGCAGTCTAGCCTCTTAGCATAATATGCACATCTACACATTGCCCTACAGCAACCTAGTGACACGCTACATCACCGTATGATGCCCTGTGGTTACATAGCAATCACGTGTCTCTACATGTGATCGCTAACTACATCACCACTGCAGTGTGGTCCCCAGGTATAGTGAGCTGCTGTAGCAACATAGAGGTGAAATCTAACCATGCGCCATGCACATGGATCAGTAAAACCACCCATACTGCACCATGCTTTTGTACCTCCAAAAGGAAATACTAAGGCACAGTGTCATAGCAACATCACCGTACAGTGACATGTAGACACGCCCATAGAGTAGCTATCTACAGATTCCAATGGGTTGGTCTAGTAGCCAGGATTAAAGGTCTCTAAACGTGCGGGGGGGTTTCTAGTCACACTTCTGTTCTGGGACAGTGAGGAAGGATGGCATAAATGCTCTGGGAAGATTTGCATCACTTTAGGAATTCCTGGAACTAGGGGAAATGTTTTAATCATAGTAAAATCAGTGACCTAAATATTTCATAATCTATAAGCATATATAATATCATATGAATCCCATATATACATATAGGAAGATAGGGACAGAAAGGAGGAGCAGAGAACTTTATCCTTGTACAGTATTACCTCATAAATCCGGAAACCAAAAGTCCAGAATTATCAAAAATCCAGCACTTCCCCCCACCACTCCGGGACCTGCCACCACTCCCCCCGTCCTCCTGGATGCAAAGTGAGGAGCTTGCTGCTGCTGCCATTCACCACCCTCTGCCACCACTCCACATGCAGCCGCTGCTCCAGGATCAGTCACCACTACTCCCCTACTCCATGACTGGCTGTCACACTGGTTTTACAAATCTGGAATTTTCACATTTCCGGCAGGTGCTCAGCCCTAAGCACGCTGGATTTATGAAGTTATTCTGCAATAGTTATATGCAACCTAATGCAAGGGGATTTTCCCAACCATTTTGTTGACTTTAAAAGACCTTTCTGGTATTTGGTTTGCTTTGTTGGAAAAATGCATTTCTCAGTTCCTTTCAATGGCTGTTCTGTTTCCCTGAAATAGTTACATATTATGGGCCTCTGAAAAATGAAGATTTATTTAGAGAAAAGCGCAGCATTTAAATCATTCATATATAGCATTGCCCATTACATTTACATGGGATGACAATCTAATTATTCTATTCTTTATCAATATATCACACAAACTAACAAACGTGCAAAGCATGCTGTCCTTTTACTGAACATCATAAAAATGCTACTCAAAGCATTCAACAGAAACCATGTTTATATAACTACTCACACAATCCATACAATATAAGTATTCTGGCCTGCCTTTTTATATCTACATATATAAAAATGTTTGCCAAAATGAAATTGTTTTTCCAGAGTAAATTTATTCTATATAAACCAACCAAGTGCTATATAGTATGTTGTATCATCTGAAGCTATTTCTCAAACTTGAGGGGAAATACAAAGAAGTAATATTTGAGGAAGCAATGGGGCTTATAGATTTCTAGATAGCAACCCAACAGTGTAAAGGATGTTATTCCCTATATCAGAAAGCCAAAAAAGTCACAGGTCTTCAAAAGTAAAATAGTAATTTTCATGATGTTACATGGAGACTAATTTATAGATACATGGAAGATATGGATATATAACATATATTTTAAAAATCCATCTGTGTTAGAAACAATTTAGAAAGTGAAAATAATCTCCCTCTCATTTCCAGAAAAAAAAAAGTTTGTCCAAAAGGTGGCAATATCCTTTCAAAATTGTTAATATAATCCTGGTTTTCAATGTGAGACTTAAAGTCATGGTCTTGCACTCAAAAGACAAACATAATGTCATATAGTATAATATGTACTGTAATGTATTTGACAGTATCTACACCCAGTTCATTCCCTGAGTTTATTCTTTTCTTTCTTTAACAGTGGAAATGAAATAAAACAAGGATAATAACAAAAATCAATATATATTGTTAACTTCTTTTAGCTGGAAAAACAAAAAACGCTATGGAAATTTTGAGTGGGAGGGGAAGCAAACACAAAGTGGAATTTTCAGTGAAAAATAATGGTCATTTTTGATTAATGATGTTATATTCAGAGTGAACTGAGACCCTAAACCCCATTTTCAAAGACAATTTAAGACTCTTAACTCCTGCTGATTTTCATTTGTGGAAGGTTCAATAGCTCTAACACTAGCTTTAAAAATGATACAGAGTTGGGAAATGAAAGATGGTCACTCTTCTACCCTTCCTTCTGGCTTACCACAGGAGAAGCTTAGTATCAAAGAAGCCACACTTCCAGAGTCTAAACAAAAAAATATGCATGTTCCCAAGAACCTGGGAAACAGCCAAAAGCAAACCTTAAATGGGTATGCATGATACCCACTGAATAGTGAAGAGCATGGATGTTTTATAGCCAAAACCACAGAACCCACTTACCCCCAGGTCAAGCAGAAATTCTTACAAGATTTATCATCACTTCATGGTGATCTAGTTCTTCAGGCATTCCATTTTAATATAGAGTAAGCATTTGAGATGATTAAGAAAAATGTGTAGCTGAATTATTTTGTTGTTGAGTGGCCAGTCATAACATCATATTTGCTAGTTAATGCAAAAGTGTATCGTTTCAGAATATGTGTGGTTACCATGTGCTCTGACATTTAGATTGATATAGTAAGTCCTCTGACATAACCCATCAATGTTATTTCATGCCTTTGTTAATTCCTCTAGCCACTCTACTTACTATCATAATATCATGGTCTTTTCCTGTTTTATATTTCTCTTTGGCATAGAATCCTACCTATCTGCAATATAAAACTGCAAGCAATGAGAGGCTGTAACTAGATTGCAGTCTCAATCAAATGAGATCTGCAGTTCTCATGGTCAGATAGTGTGAGGCCCTGTATTCAGACAGAACATGTTTTTGAGGGAAGAATGAGACAGGAGACTTAAATCACTGTTTGTGGCATCATTCATTTTCATAGATTTCATAGATTTCATAGACATCAGGGCTGGAAGGGACCTTGGGAGATCATTGAGTCCAGCCCCCTGCCCAAAGGGCAGGAAGTCAGCTGGGGTTATAGGATCCCAGCAAGATAAGCATCCAATTTACTCTTGACAATGTAGGTGCTTGAACCACCTCCAATGGCAGACTGTTCCAGACCTTGGGGGCTTGGACAGTAAAGAAATTCTTCCTTATGTCCAGCCTGAAATGGTCTGGAATTTGTGACCGTTCGACCTCATCATCCCTTGGGGTGCTCTGGTGAACAAACGTTCCCCCAGATCCTGGTGGTCAGCCCTGATAAACTTATAGGTGGCCATCAGATCACCCCTGAGCCTACGCTTTTCCAGGCTAAAGAGTCCCATGTCTCTCAGCCTATCATCGTAAGATCTGTTTTCCTGACCTCTGATCATGCGCGTGGCTCTCCTCTGGACTCTCTCAAGCTTCTTCACATCCTTTTTAAATTGTGGAGCCCAAAACTGGACACACTACTCCAGCTGCGACCTCACCAAGGCGGAGTACAAGGGGAGAATGACGTCCTGGGATTTGCTCGAGAAGCATCTATGGATGCAAGCCAGCATTTTGGTCGCTTTATTAGCCGCAGCATCACATTGCAGGCTCATGTTCATCTTGTGCTCAGTGATGACCCCCAAGTCTCTTTCTTCTGTAGTGCTATCCAATGTAGCACTGCCGAGCCTATAACGATGCTGCAGGTTTTTCCTCCCAAGATGGAGAACCTTGCATTTTTCAGTGTTAAACACCATCAGGTTCTCGTCCGCCCATTTGCTGAGCTTGTCCAGGTCAGCCTGGATCACCCGCCTATCTTCTGGCGTGGATGCTTTGCCCCAAAGTTTGGTGTCATCGGCGAACTTGGCCAGTCGACTCCTGACTCCAATGTCCATATCATTAATGAAGATGTTGAACAGTATGGGTCCAAGGACAGAGCCTTGAGGGACCCCACTGGTCACAGGGCACCATGATGAGTGACTGCCATCAATCACAACCCTCTGGGTCTGACCACAGAGCCAATTTCCCAGCCAGCAGTTCATGGTGGAGCCAAGGCCACAACTGGGCAGTTTGGCCAAGAGGTGATCATGAGATACCAGATCAAAAGCTTTTTTGAAGTCAAGATATATGACATCAATCTCTTCTCCCTCATCCAGGTGATAGGTCACCTGGTCATAGAAGGAAATGAGATTGGTCAAACAAGACCTACCCGCAACAAACCCGTGCTGGCTGTCCCTTAGGATGTTAGCCTGGGCCAGTCCCTCAAGGATGGCCTCCTTAATAAACTTTTCTAAGATCTTCCCCAGGATAGAAGTCAGGCTAATGGGTCTGTAGTTAGCCGGATCCACTCTCCTCCCTTTCTTGAAGATCGGCACCACATTGGCCTTCTTCCAGTCTTCGGGCACTACACCAGAGTGCCAGGAGTTTTCAAAGATCCGTGCCAGGGGCTGGGCTATGACGCTCGCCAGCTCCTTGAGTACCCTGGGGTGCAGATTGTCAGGGGCTGCTGACTTGAAGGTATCCAGCTTCTCAAGATGTTCCTTCACGAGGTCAGCATTTATGGAGGGTAGGGGATCCCCATCACCTGGATCTCCCTGTCCCATAGCAGGCATGGGCATCCCATGTGACTGATGAAAGACTGATGCAAAGTACCTATTTAATAGGTTGGCTTTTTCCTGGGCGTCAGTTGTCAGTTGCCCCATCTGGTTTAGCAGGGGTCCAACATTGCCCTTGCTTTTCCTCCGGCTCCCCACATATCTGAAAAAGGACTTTTTGTTGTCCTTGATGCTTGAAGCTAGTTGGAGTTCAGTTGTGCCTTGGCTTTCCTGGTTTGTTCCCTGCAGGACTGGGCCAGTGCAGAATCGGAGGTGAATCCTGTCCTCAATCCTTTGTAGGCTTTCCTTTTTAGCCGTAGGAGGTCCGCTAGGTCCCTGGAGAGGGCTGCTGTGCCTTCTTGCTGCCTTTCCTCCGTGTTGGAATAGATTTAGCTTGTGCATTGAGGATTGCTTCCTTGAGAAGCAACCACTCTTCTTGAACTCCCATCTCCCTGGGGTCATGGTCCCTGAGGGCCTGACCGACAAGCCTCTTGAGCTTGTCAAAGTCAGCTTTTCTGAAGTCAAGGACTTCTGTGTTGCTGACTGACTTGCCAGCTTTATGGCGGATGGTGAAGGTGATCAGCTCGTGATCGCTGTCACCCATCTTCCCATAGATCACTAGGTCGCCGATTAGGTCGTCCCCCGTAGCCAGTACCAGGTCGAACAGCACTTTGCCTCTTCTTGAGTCAGGTAGAGGTCATCCATGCATGAGAGAAAGCTTTGCGACCACTTGGATTTTGCTGAGTGATCTTCCCACAAGATGTCCGGCTAATTGAAGTCACCCATGACAACCAAGATCCTGGAGTAAGCGGCCTCAGTTAGTTCCCCGGCGAACTCCTGGTCAAGCTCAGGACTTTGAGTGGGAGGTGTGTAGTAGACTACCACCGTTGTGTCCCCTGTGCCATATTCCCCACGAATTTTTACCCAGAGGGTCTTTAGCTGTCCATGCTGGTCACCAACATCAGCTTGCAGGGACATGTAGCTTTCCTTCACTTAGAGAGTTACACCCCCGCCCCTTTTGTCAACACGATTCCTCCTGTACAGGGTATAGCCCTCTATACCCGTGGTCCAGTCATGGGTGGAGTCCCACCAGGTCTCCGTTATCCCAATGACATCATAATTCTTTGCACTGAGTAGGAGGATGAGCTCCTCCTGCTTGTTACCCAGGTTCCTTGCATTAGTGTACAGACAGGCAAGTGTCCCCTTGGGGGCTCTTGCCTTGCCCACAGATTGTGCCAGGGCTGGGGCAGGGGTGGCCTCCCTTAAGTGCCTTGGTCTGCTGGCTTTGCAAGGGTTGCTCAGTGGGCCAGCAGTGGCAGTAGTCCCCCCATCCCCCAGCGGGCTTAGTTTAAAGCCCAGTGGAGCAGGTCAGCCAGCCTGGCTGAGAAGAGCCTCCTCCCCAGGGGACAGAGGTGGAGGCCATCTCGCATGGGATAGTGATCTATGGGCCGGAGGAGCTCTGAGATCCTCTCTGCAATGTCTTGGATGTGGGTCCCCAGGAAGCAGCAGACTTCCCAGGCTAAGGGGTCGGGCCGGCAGATTGCCCCCTCAGTCCCCCCGCAGGATGTAGTCTCCCACAACAAACACCTTTTGTTTTGTCTCGGGGAGAGCGGGGGCAGTAGCTGTGTTTGAACCTGGGTTGCCTGCGGGAGCCAGCAACTGAGCAGGCTCTGCTGGGGCTGCAAGAGGTGTGAACCTGTTGCTAAGCTCCAGCAAGGGAGGGGCCTTGGTGCGGCGGGCCTTAGGGCCCTTGACCACCTTGGTCCATGCCCCTGACTGAGCAGAGCAGGAGGTCCCAGAGTCCTCCTTAGTCCTGGAGGGAGACGGTGCTCTCCCCTGCGGCTCCTGGGGGAGAAGGTCCTGGCAGTAGGAGTCTATCTCCTGCTCGCAGTCCCTGATGGCACGCAGTCTCTGAACTGTGGCCTGGAGCTCCTCCAGTTGGCGCGCCAGAGACCCTAGTAGGGAGCAGACCCTGCAAGGGGAGGTGGCCATGCTCCCAGGCCCCAGAGCCTGAAAAAGGGACAGGCAGCCCCCACAGCCAAGAGCCAGGGGCTCCGTCTGCATGGAGCCTGGAACCATGGGCTCCGTCTGGGTGGCCATCTCTGAGGTGCCCAATGGGGGGGCCGCAGAGCTCGAGGGGACCCTCGGGGTGTGGCGCATGCCCATCCATGTCATGCCTCTGATAGGCTGGCTAAGACTGGGACCGACTACTCTGGGGGGTTCACAGGCAGGGTCTTGTGCCCTCCCACGCCCTCTCCTGCGCGAACTCCGTGCTAATTCGAGACCTGTTTATGTAGCCTGTTCACGTGGCTCCGGTCGCATGGCTCCCTGGGGGGCTGGCCTAAGTAGGGGCCTGGGTGGGGGCTTGACCCAGCCCGGTTCCACGCAGCCACCTCCTCCCAGGGAGCGAGGAGTTAACCCCTTCCCACCATGAACCCACTTACCTCCGGCTGTGCTGGGGGTCAGCAGGGGCTCTGTGGCTGCTGAGGGGGTGTCTGGGGGGCTTTGGGGGAGCAGGGGTGCAGTGGGCTTTCATCCGCGTGTCTCTCACCACTCCAGAGCCTAACTGAGCTTTTTTTCCCTGTTTGGCGGGCCCTTTTAAACTGCGCGCAAGCGCAGTGGGCCTGCCATCGGGGAAAGCTGATTTCTCAGGCCAGGGGGGGCCCTGCCTGAGATTTGGGGGGCCCTGCCCTACAGGAGGGGGACTGGTGAGTACCCACTCCTTCTCTTCTATCTCCCTGGGGCAGCTGGGCCAGGTAGGGGCCTAGGTGGGGGCTTGACCTGGCCCGGCTCCACGCAGCCGCCTCCTCCCAGGGAGCGAGGAGTTAACGAGGGTGTCTGGGGGGCTTCGGGGGAGCGGGGGCGCAGCGGGCTTTCACCTGCGTGTCTCTCACTGCTCCGGAGCCTATTTGAAGAAATAAGAGGAAAATGGATCTGTCCTACAGCAGAAAATGTTAAAGACTAGGCCAGTGAGGAAAAAAAACAGGTTGGCTTCTCTTTAACAACTGTCTATATACTCCCTACCATATCTATATACTGTCCTACTGTCCTATACTTCCTAGAGCTAAGACAGACAAAAGCCTCTGGCAGAAGCACTTTAACTATCACATTTTACTTAAAGTGCTATGTTAGAGTACGAGTGAACCAAACAGATGTTTGGTATTCCATGTGGAGAACAAGAAGCCTGCCCACACTAGCCACTGGGGATGCTCCTGCATGCCCCTCAGGACGCTGCCAGAGTGGCTTCTCTCCCCAGCCCCATCTCACACCAGATGGTGACTGTCAGCAGCAGCTGGTGGGGAGAGACCCTGGACATCTTCCCCTGAAGCCAAGGGGCCTGGGGCTGCTGTGAGGAGAGATACCCCAGACCCGTTCTCCCATGCCCCACCTCAAACTGGCAGGCCTGCCAACCAGCCCAGGAGAGCTGCAGAGGGAAACAGGCTCTCTATCCTTGCAGCAACCCCAGCCAGGCAGTGGTGTGCCACAGGGCCAGGGCTGCTGCAGGGAGAGAGACCCTGGTCCCCTTTCCTCATGTCCTCCCCACCTGGGCTGCTGTGGGGCCTGAGAAGCTTCAGGGAGAGAGACCCCTTTTCTCCCCTTCCTTTCCCCCTCCCATTCCTCCCCCCCCCCCCCGCCAGCTGTGGCTCACACCTGGCTGGAGGGAGGAGACAGGGCTGGGATCAGAAGCTGTCACTGACTCAAATCAGCCAATGGAGCCAACCCAGAACTCGGGTAGAGAAAACAAGCTCTGCCCAGGGCTAGAGAGCAGCCCTGCACAATGCCAACTGGGATGGCAACAATCATGCTCTAGGTTAAGCTTTGATGAAATCTGGCACAAATGTCTGATAAAGCGCTATAATAGAAAGCAGAAGTGATGGGTGGTGGTGATTGGAGACTCCCTTCTGCAGGCAGTACAGGCATCCATCTGATGGCCTGATCAATTGCCTGAGCAGGTCTGCTGCTTGTCCAGAGCCCACATCCCAGATGTCACAGAGGGATTACCAAGATTCATCCAGCCCTCTGACTACTACTTCATACTGCTCATCCATGTGGGCACCAATGATATTGCCGGGGTGACCCTGAGTAAATCAAAAGTGACTACAGAGCTCTGGTTGCAAGGGTGAAGAGGACAGAGGCTCAGATGATCTCCTTTCAGTCAAGGGGAAAGGTCTGGTCAGGAGTGGATCCTGCAGATCAATGCACAGCTGTGCAGATTGTGTCACCAGGAAGGCTTTGGCTTCTTTGACCATGAGATGATGTTCCAAAAAGAAGGATTGCCTGGAAGAGAAAGGATCCACCTGGCAAAGAAAGGGAAGAGCAACTTCACAGACAGACTCGCTAACCTAGTGAGAAGGGCTTTACATTACTTTCCTCAGGGGATGGAGACCAAAGCCCTTAGCTAAGTTGGGAAGTGGGTGACCTGGAGGAAGCATAAGCAGGAAGGGGAAACAGGGGAGGCCTTCTCATTCTTTCTGAGAAAGTAGGGCAACTGGCTAGTTACTTCAAGTGCCTATACATAAATGCATGGAGCCTGGGAAACAAGCAGAAAGAATTGGAAGTCCTTGCACAGTCATGGAATTATGACATGATTGAAATAACAGAGACTTGGTGGAATACCTCACATAATTAGAGTCCAGTTAAGAGTATAAACTGTTCAGAAAGGACAGGCAGGGGAGAAGAGGAGCAGGAGCAGATAGAAGAGGAGTTGCATTTTTGAGAGGTGATTTAATAGCAGCCTTCAACTACCTAAAGGGTGGTTCCAAAGAGGCCTGAGATAGACTGTTTTCAGTGGTGGCATATGACAGAACAAGGAGCAGTGGTCTCAAGCTTCAGCAAGGGAAGTTTAGGTTAGATAGTAGAAAAAACTCTCTCACCAGGAGGGTAGTAAAGCACAGAAACATGTTACCGAGAGAAGTTGTGAAATCTCTATCCTTGGAGGTTTTTAAGACCAGGCTATATAAAAACGTGGATGGAATGAACAAGTTGGGGATAATCTTCCTTTGCCTAGATAACGTCCTGAAGTCCCTTCCAGTCCTAATTTTCTATGATTTTAAAGTGCTTTAATTTAATACCTCATCCATTGAGGGTTAACTTAGAGTGTGATCTACCATTTTTAAGTGCTCTATGGGCTGTGAATGTCTGTTCAGTTATGGCTTTAGAGCACTTTCTGTATTCTTAAAACATGATAGGTGTAATGTCCGTACCTGGTCTGGGTGTGTTTTAGGGCTGTCCAAAGCTTTGGGTGCTGATTTGATTCAGAGGAGATTCAGCCTGATTTGGCAGCTGGATCTCTGAATCTTAATTGAACCAGGAGACCAATAAAAAGCTCTCCAAATAGATTTGGAAAAGATTTGGACAGCCTTGGAGACTTGGGCAGTCCTGACTTGCTGCTGCAGGGAGCTGGCTCTGGAATCTATGCCAGTAAGTAAGGAGTGGGGGGACTGGAGGAGAGGGGAGGGAACCATGGGGGGACCCCCCACCGGACTCTATCCCCTGCCTGTTCCCCCCAGCCCCCGTGAGTGCCCCCCAACCCCAGCCTGCCCTCCTGGCCCGCGCTCCCTTCTATGTCTGCCCTACCCAGGCCCACAATCACTGGCTGCTGCCAGTGCATGGTGAGGCTCTGCACTTTTACTAATGCATATTAGTAAAAAAAAAAAAATCCTCCACTCACTGGCTCCTGTCAGGTGGGGGACATGATCCCCACTGCCCCTCACTGTCCCACACTGTGCGAGGGGCACTGCCATGAGCCCCCATCCCCCGCCCACTCTCCTAGACCCACCCCCATGGCTGCCCTGCCCAGCCCCAGCTCCCAGTTCTTTAAAAAAAAAAAGCCCCCACACTCGCCAGCTGCTGCAGTGGCCATCAGGGCTTCTGAGGGCTCATGGCAGAGCCTCACCAAGCACTGGCAGCAGTCAGGGATTGTGGGGGTCTTAAAAAAAAAAAAAAGAGTCAGGATGCTGGGGAGTTCATGACAGAGCATCCCACACAATGCAGGGCAGTGGGGGGCAGCGGGGATTGCCCCCACACCTGGCAGCAGCCAATTTGGCCAATTCAACAGCAGCTGAATTGATTCAGGACAGTGACTCGAATTACCAAATTGGATCACTGTCCCCTGAATCAGCCAAATTTGAATCCAAAGTGAATACTAGCCAATTCGCATGGGCCTAGTGCATTTGTACTACTTGAGTAAAGAATAAAGGTGACAATCAAATTGTATTTCCCTGTTTTACTTTATTGCCTACTACTTAATTTTATCTATTTTTTTCTATACTTTAATTTTGTTTAAATTGGAAGAACATGCAATCTTGTTATATGCATTCAGCAAAAAGTATACATTATGTAAATTACATATATGTACATATATATAATTCATTTTATTGAATTGTTTTACTGAAAGCTATAAATAAACTCTTCTACTACTACTGTATTTCTCTATATTGGAGATAAATTGGTTTTATTTACTTAAGAAAACACCAATTTTAGTAATAAGCTTTGATAGGACTCTACACTGTGGGTGTGTCCACACATGCATATTTACTCTTCAGTAACTAAAATTACTGTGCAGTACTGGTGCGTGTCTACACATGCATGCCCATTCTGTGCAGTAAATATGGTGACTTATGCTGATTTGAGCATAAATTTACACCCAATTAGTTACTGCACAATTACACATGTGTAGACGCCTTACACACTGTATATGTGCACTGGCTTGGGACTAACTTTAGTCCCAAGTCAGTGCACACACATCATTAATATGCTTTAGGCCTATCCCACTTACTGTGCAGTAACTTTTTGTGCGGTAAATTTAAGATGGCATAAATGCACGTGTACATAGACATGCCTGTTTGTTTTCTATTAGAAGCCACATGGGTCAAAATTAAAGATGTGTAGAATTATATGCAGGCTGCAGACACGGAGATGCAGAAATATCTAGGAATTAAGGTTCTTTTTTAATAGTCTTTATCTATCCCAGGAAAGCCTGTGTGCATTTACCACATGTCATATCTGAAAGGAATATATATTACCTTTCATAATCCCACTTTGAATTTTTTTTAACATGAGCCAACTCAATGAAATTCATAGCAGAAACTCAATAAAACAGCCTATGAATAACACTTGAGTGAAAAAAGGTACATCAGTCAAGTTACAAAATGCTGATCCTAAGATTTTATTTTCATTGCTAACAATGTGCTCTGGATAATAGGCACCACACACATCCTAGTAGAGAAAAGGGATTCCCCAGTTATTTAATCCAAGTTGTAGCAAAGAAGTTGAACCCCAATGCAGATCCACTCAAAAAAGATACATATGAAACACTGTGAAATTCTGTGTTTACAGTAAGCATGCCTTCAGTTGAAGATATTTTCCCCTGCAAATTCAGCCTAGAGTCAAGAAGGGTTCTTTGCAGATGGCTGATCTTCAAAAACAAATATTTTACCAGCTTAAGTTAGTTAAAAATGTTGTATTTATCATACCAGGCACAGAGCATTGCATACTATAATATTGGCCACAATATAAAAACCTAAATAAAATAAAAAGTGGCTCCCTTCTCCTTCAGCTGTACTATCACTTTGTTGCTTAGCAAGCAAAAAATAGCCAAAACTTATTTTAGTCCATTAAATCCTAAGTTATTTTATATCTTTGTTTAGATTTCTAATGATATGTACATAAAATCTATTGTTCCAGCTGCTGGTGACAAAATATAAAAATATTGCTAGTAACCATCGGTGAACTATTACCCCAACAAAGTATTCCATAGTCTTACTCAAATTAGAGCTTTTAATCCACATAAATAAATCTAACCATCACCTGTGCATGGAGTTCCTTAGAGTTCCCAAAGTGGGCACATCTACACGTGCACTTTATTGCACATTAGTCTATTTTAATGTTCATTGGAGTGCTACAACAAATCTGTACACTTTCATTAACGTATATTAAAATAGCTAATGCATCTTTTTCTAGTACCTCACAATGGAGATATTAACTTTAATATGCATTAGTAGAAGTGCATTAATAAACATGTAGACGCACCCACTATCTCTCATTTCCATGATTCATCACATTTTTCCATGTTTCATCATATTCATCACAATAAGCATTTAAAAAACTGCTGGAAAGCTGAGAACAAGCAGGCAAGCAAAAATGGAAGGAAAGCAGACGCTATCCAATGCTTCATCTTATAGAATTTCAGTGTGCCACCCTTATCAAAATCAAGGAATGTGAAGATACAACAAATACTATTATTTCATAAGGACAAACATACTAGCTAGGGACAGACATTGCACATAAATCAAGTTAAGTGATCAGACACTGCGTTAAACCTGTAACAGAACAGATGTCCAGTGCACATAAACCAGTTTGAAAATGGCTGAAAATGGTTTGAGATAAACCTGGCTGAATGTATTATTAGACTTAACTGATTTGGATCAAACCAGTTTATGCAATGTCTGTTCCAGACCTCTTGCTGGTTTAAGTTAAATCAGAGTCCCCCAGCATGCTCCCTGGACTGGGCGGAGCTCTCTGTTTCACAACAGACCTGGCCCCTCCCCTCTGCTCCCTGGCCAGAGGTCCGGCAGAGACTTGCAAGCACAGAAGGGTCTGCTGGCTTCCTTGTGCCCCCTCCTTCCACACCTTCACCACCCACTTCTTAAGCAGGGATCCCTTCCTCCTCTCTGCCACAGCATGAATCATGACCAGTATGTGGAATACTAGCTAATGCTATGTAAGGCTCCAGCAAAGACTGAAGAAACAGCAGGGTCTGCCTGGCTTCTCCCTGCCCTACCCCCTGCCCCCTTGCTGCTCAAGCAGGAAATCCCCCCTCTAATCTCCCATAGCATGGATCCCAGGCCCACCGACCCTAGGCATGTGGTATGCTAGCTAATACTGAGAGGTGTCTGTGTGTGTAAGTCTCCAATTTCACTGGGGCAGGCAGAGAGAACAGTGACTGCTTAGGGCTGTTTGGAGCTAATCACAGGTCAGATGGTAAGCTGTTTAAGAAGTCTGAAGTAATGGAGAGAGGCTATTCTTTTGCTAATTGCGTGATAAAGACTGTTATCACTATCACCGCCCCACCACCCCACTGGCTTGCCTGCCTGTCAGTTTACTGCAGACAGTATGATGAAGCAAGGAGGGAGATTGAAAAGCTCTGTATCATCAACAGATGCATGCACTGAACACCTTCCCCCCCAGACTGTGCAAACAGACCTCCCTAATGAGGGAGTCCTGCCAGGGCCTGGTCATGCTCCCCTCAGTTCAGTTCCCTGAAGAAGGGAAGGGAGGGCTTCTGTAGAGGTCCTAGGGCTGGCTTCTAGCCTGAGCCACTGCAGGCATGTGCCTGAATTTCCTCAATCCAGAGAGAATGTCTGTCTGGTTTCAAACCAGTTCAGCCTAGCCAAGTTAGACTAACCTATCAAGACTGAATCAATTTAGGCTGTTTGAATGTCTGCCCCTAGCTATTTTGACTCAGTTTGGAGTAGGGCTGAACATTCTAAATTCATATACTAAATTCATTGGGGGGTGGGGAGGCAGCAGGGAATAGGATTTCATAGACATTAGGGCTGGAAGGGACCTTGGAAGATCATCAAGTCCAGCCCCCTGCCCAAAGGGCAGGAAGTCATCTGGGGTCATAGGAGACGCTCAGTTTGCCAGAACATTCCTTGGAATAACCAGGAACAATGGCCACAAGCTGTTAGAGAGTGGATTTAGGTTCAACAACAAAAATAACTTCTTTACAGTAAGGGTTGTCAGAATCTGGAAAGAACTTCCAAGGGAGGTGGTGCTCTCCCCTACCTTGGGGGTCTTCAAGAGGAGACTGGACAAGCACCTGGTTGGGGTTCCAGCACCTTTTCCTGCCTAGGCAGGGGGTTGGACTCAATGATTCTTTGAGGTCCCTTCTAACCCTAGCATCTATGAATCTATGAATCATGACTATATTCTGTCCAAATTAACTTTCTCATCTCAAGTATTAAATCTTACTATACCACAAAGATCTGCTATTGTGTGTTTTCCAGAGGATTAAACCCCTGGAAGACTTCTCTCTCAAACTAGCAGTGGCAGTACTGGTTCCTCTAGCTCTTTTCATCTGCTACACAGCTGGCAAAAAGAATCGGCACATCACTTACAAGAAGAAACAGATGAAGAAAGGAAACATTCATACTTAGCAATACAATTAACTCCAAATGAAGCTCACTTTTATCAACAGCTTTTATTCATATCATTTATATTAAAAAGGATGGTATTTGCTGGATCTGTGGAGTTAAAAATACAATAGTGGTGGGATTGGACAAGAAAGGGAAATCAGATGGAGCTTGGATTCAGTTTAACATACAAAAAATGTGTAATCAAAAAATACAACTTGCTTTTAGTGGTTTCAGTTGGCAAATAGATTTTAGAACAGAGTAGTGGGTCTACTTTTCTATATGTTCCTTTTGCATTCACCAGCAGAAACCAACCATGGTGAAAACCCCAATTATCTCATTCTACTTCTAATCTTGCCCTTTTTACTGCATTAGTTAGTGCATAATTATTGTAATTTCCACTTTACTGAGAAGAAAAGACAGCCTCTCTCTGCCTATCTTTTAGGAATTATGTTGAAAGAACCAGGGTGGATTTCCCTGAAATGCAGACACTATTAAATGAATTTGTGATTAATTAACTCGTAGTAATCTCATCACCTTTCTCTTCTCAAGTCAAGCATGCTCTTATTATTGGCCTTAGAATATTTCTGAATATAGTTATGGAAATAGGTAAATATAACATATTGGATAAAGAGGCTATGTATAGTAGTTTGTGGTTGCTATATGACTTGGTGAAAATATGATGGCCATCTGATATGGTATACATTTGAAAAAAAATTTTATCAAACTTGACATATATAGATATTATTTTCCCCCTATTACTGGCCATTGAAGTAATTGCATCACTCAGTAATATCTTCATTGCTATGGTAACATCAGAAGGCAGGGAACATATTTTCCCAAAATAGATTTTTCTATTCCTTTCTTTACCATTTTTATCTCATTTTTGCCCCCAAAGGGGTCACTTTTTCCGAAAAGCCATAATTTATTTTTTTTACTAACTGTAAAGAAATACAGAAATTTCTGGTGCTTAGGAAATACATGATCATTGCAAGTAAGTAGTGGAATTTGAAGGGTCAACAGGTAGAAACGAATCTTGCAAGATTATTTTGTCAGACTACTGCCTTTCCAAGGTTTTGGCAATTACTTTCCAAAATGGGTGCTTAATCTAGGTTCAGGAAGTTTGGCAAACATGTTAATGATAAATGTATGGGTAGAAAAAGAACTATTTTACAGCCATCACAGACAGAGTGCTGATACTGCACTTTGCTGATATAAAAAGGACAATGTTGACTTTTTAAAATAACATTTAACAAAATGGAAGGACTTCAATAGTTCTTTCAAGCCTGGCAGAAATGCATTTACTGTTCCTTCTCATTGCTGGAAGCCAAGCAGATTCAGACAGCATGAAAAGATTTCCAGGTTTACTAATGATCTCATAGGAATTGAACAGTGAAATGATGTCTGCCCCTCTGAGGGTAGAGACTGACCAAAGCTTACACAGATCTACTTATTGCATTTCTTAAAGATAAATTGCAGCCTTCGAGGCGTCTCATAATCAGTTATCAGAAATAACTCCATAGGCATGAACTTTCATTTTTCTACAGTACAAAGATATATGGGCAGTATTTTAACAAGGGGCTCTCATCAACATATTCCCTTTAATTTGTGATATTTTACTATGCTGCAGCGGTATACATTCTTGCAAAGAAAAGGTGTAATGGAGGAAATTAGTCATTTCTTTTTTTACATGAACATCTGAAACTTGTATAAAGAACAACCCAAGAAGAAAACAAAACCACTTGACAAACAATCTTCAGTTCTACATACCTGGCAAGACATGTTTATACTTCATCCCTAATAAAATAGCTGTAATGCAATGTTTAGCCTATGCAGTTTAAAATTGAGAGGGGAGTATAAGGGTGGCCTATCCCCAGAAATTTAGAAAATACCTCCTACTTCATGCAGACTGGTCCATTCAAAAGGCAGAAAAGGGAATAAATTAAAGTATATTCATGAACACAGACATAATAAGCATCTATGCCAATGAGAAGAAATTCTGGGCAAGATAGTATTACCGTGACATTGAGAAGCACATTACTCCATGAGACGTCTCATTATTTACAGTCAGATGGTTTAAGTTACTACTCAGAAACAATAGAGTTGGTACAATCTTTGATTTCTTCTAGCCAAAATGATGCTGCTTTCCATTTTGTGACTGGTACCTACATTAGCTATTGTGGTTACAAACCCAATGAAATCATCCATGTCTTCCTTCAATTGGGTTTCAAAACACAGAATTTACAATGAACTGGTGTGATTTTTTGTCTGGTAAATCTTTGCTTCAGTGGTTTTAATACGTTATCCCCGCTTTGCATTGAAACCTGATTGTTCATTTTTACATTGACAGTGATTCTACAGCAAACTTATTGAAAAAATATTTTTTTCCTGAGAAGTATAAGATATATCCCTAGGTGTTTTAGAGGGAGATTGAAAATGAAAATTAACTCCCATCTTATTGACTTAAAAAAATTATTAAGATTTGAAGAAGGCATCTATATAAATTTTAAGGGTAAATATGAAACATTCAGGGTTTTTGTCTCTTTTAGCTCACTGGAACATGCTTATTTAAAGGCACAGTAGAATCTGGTCTGCAATCCCAACAATCATGCCTCCTGGCATGTCACATGTATATGGCAAGATGCATGATTTTGGGACTGGGGATTAGAATCAAACCTTTCCTATATAGCCAGTGCAAGTAAAACCCAGGATCTCAAGCTTCCCCTGCACTAGAAAACTGAAAGCTGGGTGCATACAGGTCCCAGGGCAGGCTAATCATCAGCTCCACCTCTGGACTCACTACACATTCATTTTAAGGTATCATATAAACCATCCATAAGGATGTTCTACATTGTAAGTAGAACATCCTTATAGCTGTATGCCATTTTATGGCACCTAAAATTGGGTGCATATGTAGCACCCTTGCCATTTATACTGTGATTAACATGTTAATTCCAGCATAAATGTAACATGTAGAGGGGGCCTTATTGATCTATTTCACTTCAAAGTTCAGGGCTATTCTGAAGTTTAACAAGTATTGTTCATGTCTTATTTGACTTTTAGAAAGAACCGATGTGGAAACTATTGCTATGACATGACTACCCATCCTGAAAATGAGCACTGATCCCCGAGACTAATAATTAACACGTAGTCACCCGTTATTAAGGAGACTAAATATTTCAATAAAGGAGCCTGCTGAGATGTCTTTTGTTCTGTTCAATTGCAAATTGAAATAATGAGGTTTACCTCCACTGATTAAAAGCTAAAATAAAGTAAGTCCATGGCTCTGGATACCCAAATCTTAAGCAGATTTTGATTTTGAGGATATAGCTTTCCAGGCACAGCCAATAGAGAGGCCAATTTTTGTAGACTAGCTGGCTGATTCTGTTTCTCATGACTTCGGTGCATTTATGTAGCACGTTCTAGAAGGAAAGGTGCTTGAAATTTAGATACTAGTTGAAAGAGAATGTGAGGGGAGCCAAGAGGTGCAATTAAACCACAGGCAAGTAATTAGAATGCTGAGCTCCCTCTGATTAGTAGTTTGCACTGAAACGCTCTATGGTGCCAGGGAGGCATTTTCACTGAAAAAAGTAAAAGGAAAGTACCCTAAATAGAACATACTACACACAGAGAAATGGTACTGATGTGTGAAAGAATGGGTGAAAATGAGAAAAATATAGAACAAACAAACCAAAACAGGTTAAGCAATACACTTGACAGTGAGTTATCTATGTGTCCTAAAGCTATGACTCAGGGATACAAATTGTAGCCATGTTGGTCTACAGGCAAAAGGGATCAGAACTCTTGGTAGAAATGATATCTTTGATTAAACCAAATAGATATTTGAAATAAAAATGTCTTTATTTACAAGCACACTCTTCTTTGGGCATAGGAAAGTGCGCAGATAGTAAAATTTTTCCTATGTTGAAATGAAATATGAAGCTTGCAAATAAAAAACCTTTTTTCATAAATACCTGTTTGAGCTAATAAAAGATATCATGTCTACCAAGAGTTCTGATTCCTAGAGCTATGACAGTATTCACAAGCATTTAAAATGCCTATAATATGATCTAACCTAAGCATAATAGGTAAGAAAAATTATTGTGTGGGGGGAAAGCACCTGTTGTGGAGAAATGTAAGAAGTCATAATGGGTGTCATGCCCCAGGGCAGTCGTGATGCCCCCTGGTAACCACACAACTCCTGCCCTGCTCAGGGTCCTAGGATACCCTCCCTCTTCTCCTGCATGGCATGCCTTGATTTTTATTGGTTTCTGAAAAGAGAGGCTACCCCAGGGTTCCAGATGCAAAAACATCTAATTTTGGAACAGAAACAGGTTGGATATTTGGAAATGTGAATCAGTTAATGCAGGTGTTTTCAAACTTTTAAAATGTGTATACCCCTGGTGGCTGGATTTGGAGTGGAGGGGTGGAGGTGGAATGTGGCAGGATGCGGAGCGGCAGCAACACAGGGTGGTGGGTGGCAGTGGTGGCTGACTGTGGGCTTCCGCTCCCCCCCTCCCTGTATCTGGCCAGCTGGGCAGCATCAGTGGCTACTGCTCTATTGCCACCCCCCCAGCCCCGCTCCTGGGAGGCACCAGCCTCCATCCTCATCCACAGGGTGGTGGGTGCTGGTGCCCTATCCCCACCTGCCCATGCATACCTCCTAGGGCCTTCCCAAGTACCGCTGGGAGTGCACATATCCACGGTTGACCACCCCTGAGTCAATGCATCATAGTACATGCTCTTGCCTCCATATCATCTTTTTATTATGAAAATAATAGCTGGAGATTATTGAAACATTGATACTCATGAATAGTTGAATCAATTTATGTAGATTTGCATAAACAAATACCATGAATAATAAAGCAAGCCCTTTAGAGAAATGAGAAATTACAGGAGTAGGACTCAAGACAATTTTGAATTTAAAAAATTACCAGAACGTTGCACAAGCATTGAAATAATTTTACAGTGTGAACGTACAACACCAAATATTATGGACATTACCTATTATCAGTTTAGTTTTGTTTCAGTGGTATCAAAAGCTCAGTAAAGTTAGTGGGAATCAGGCTGATTAAAATATCTAAAAACGTTTTCTTATTAGCTTCAGTGTATATCCAGTTCACTGCAGTCACTGAAGTTCACCTCGTCTCACATGGACACATAATAGCCTTAAGAAAATATGAGTCATCCTTGCCTCCAAGATGTATGCACAATATATTCTATTATAACACCCTAATATTTAGAAATGACTACCGGCAGATCTATGTTTTCACCTTTAAATTATGTATTCCTGTAACTTTATGCAGGATAGCAGATTCAACCATGCATTGGGAGACTAAGTATAGTTCTGGCTACCTCTATGTTTGACAGCTATAGAAAATGTGCATGTTAATTAGTGAGTATATTATTTTTTTATTTATTCTAAATAATGTTCCTCTAAAGAACTGTAACCTCCCAATGGTGAAAGGAAATGAGATAAATCTTGGAATAAATTTTCCTAGTATATACCAGACAGCTGAAGTTCTCATACATTCAAACTACCAGTGAATCATAGATCTTGTAATTTTTTTAAGTCAAAGTCACATCCAACTTATTAAAAGGAACTTTTATTTGCTTGAGTTCCAGTAGATTCAATGAGCCACAAAATATATATAAATGAAAAGACTTCCAGTTTAAATAAGAGTGTGAATTGTTTATATCTTCTCTTCCAGACTGAAAAAAAATTTGTTTTTCTATGCCCAGAATATCTGGGTCTTATCTTGCCAACTTCCGTGAATATCTTTATTTGCAGTGCTCTGTAAAGATTGTTTGTATTTACTGCTCAATACTCTTATGTTCATGTCTGAGGACTGCAGACCATCATCAGTGTGGACCAGCAGGGAATATTTGGAGCAACATTCCCTGTCCTAACATTTAGTGAGTATCAGATTTCCAGACTCAGGATCAATATGGAATCTGTCATCAACACCACTGATGATAGTGTAGGTAACAAGAGCGTTAGCTCCCTAAATTTAAAAAAAAGAAGTCAGAAGTCAGATCAAGATTTTTTCCAGGTAAATCTTTTGGAAATATTCAGTACAATTAACTCTGATATCTGTCAGTATTGTTCAGATAATTTTCCTTTAAAAAAGGGAGATCAACTCTCTCTCTATATATATATATAGTTTTTCCACAAAATTAGGCCAGATAGTTGCAGTTTTACAGGATTTTTGGTTGTTAACATATCAAATCTTGATGTTCACCTCTGAAGGCAGGATCCTGATGCTGGAGCTAAAGGATAAGATATTTGGTGGCTTCAACATTTTCCCTTATGACTAGCCACTACAACTGGTCATGACACATGAGCCAGTCTTCTGGGAGGGATTTTCAGAAATACTCTGTATTTGTTTAACTTCACTACCATTGACTTTGATTTCATAGATTTCATAGATTTCTAGAGTTGGAAGGGACCTGGTAAATCATCGGGTCTGACCCCCTGCTCCAGACAAGAAAGAGTGCTGGGGTTAGGTAACCCCAGCCAGATGCCTGTCTAATCTCCTCTGGAACACCTCCAGCATAGGGGAAAGCAACGTCTCCCTTGGAAGCCCATTCCATATTTTGGCAACCCTTACCATAAAGAATGTCTTCCTTATGTCCAATCTAAATCTGTTCTCCTTCAGTTTGTGGCCATTATTCCTGGTAACCCCGAGGGGTGCTGTGGTAAACACAGTGTCCCCTATTCCCTGCTGACCTACCCCCCCCACCCCGGATGAATTTGTAGGCAGTCACAATATCACCTCTCAGACTTCTCTTGTGGAGGCTGAAGAGATTCAGGTCCCTCAGTCTTCACAGGGTCTTACCTGCAGGCCCTAAACCATACAAGCAGCCCTCCTCTGAACACTCTCAAGGTTATCCATATCTCTCTTGAAGTGTGTCACCCAAAACTGGATGTAGTACCCCATCTGTGGCCTCACCAATGCCTCAGAGAGGGGAATTATCACTTCCCTAGACCTGCTCTTGATACTCCTGCTGATGCAAGAAAGAGTGCGGTTAGCCTTGCTTATTACCTTGTCACATTGGCAACTCATGTTCATTTTTGTGTCAGCCTGGACTTGGAGATCTCTTTCCACTGTTGTGGTGATCAGAATGGTACTCCCCAGTCTATAGGTGTGTTGGAGAGTCTTTTTTCCCAGGTGAATCACCTTGCATTTATCCTTGTTGAATAGCATCCTGTTCTGATTGGCGCACTTCCCCATTCTGTCCAAATCTGACTGAATTCATTCCCTGCCCTCCAGCATGTTCACTATGCCCCACAGTTTAGTCCAAATTGCTGATGCAGATATTAAACAGTACTGATCCAAGGACACCACTGCCCACATCCCTCCAGGGAGAAACTGACCCGTCCACCACCACTCTCTGGGTGCGTCCCATAAGCTGTTTTTTCACCCGCCTTACTGTTAAAAGAATCCATATTGCAGCTACTCAGTTTTATCTTAGTGCTTTTAGTGCTTTTAAAACTCCCACTCCTACATTTAGTTGTGTAAAGATTGTTTGCAGAGGACACCGGAAGGAGCACAAGGTGCCCCCGGCATCCCCCAACCCCTGAGACAGCAGCAGCAGCAGCAGCAATTGGCAGCTAAGAGACAGGTGCGGTAATGAGAAGGTAAGCCGGGGGAAGGGAGCAAGAGGGGCCAGGTGTTGGCGATCAGGCAGAGGACTCTTTCCCCGCCTGACTCTATTTAGCTGAACCGGGTAGGAGCCACACTGCTGAGCCATGCGAACAGGGAGCATGCCAGAGTTTGCACCAGGGAGGGAAAAGGTTAGGAGCTTGGAGGCCTGGGAATCGACTTACCAGGGATCCCCTGGTGGGATGAAGTTCTGGCCAACATGCGGGGTTCCCACAGGGGGTGGGGCTGAAGGCAGACACAGCTGATTGACTGGCTTAGCTGACTGTCTGATTGGCCCTGCTGATTGGCCTGGGAAATTTGAACTCAGATTAATTGGTCAGCCAGAGCACTTGGCTGAGGATGCTGGAGGGAACACATGATGCCCCCAGCATCCCCCGACCCTTGGGACAGCAGCAGCAGCAGCAGCAGAAGCAGCAGTAGCAGTGATTGGCAGCTAAGAGAAGATAAGCCAGGGGAAGGGAGCGAGTGGGGCCAGGTGTTGGCTATTGGGCAGGGGACTCTTTCCCCTCCTGATCCTATTTAGCCACACTGGGCGGGAGCTGCACCGCATGAACAGGGAGTGCAAACAGGCGTGCTCTTTAGGGGTGCACCACAGTTTGTACCAGGATTCTCACAGGGAGGTGCGTGAGAGAAGCTGCAGGCAGCAGAAAACCAATGGCGGTGGCAGCAGCAGTCGTCTTCAGGTAGGTGCATGGGGGTGACAGCATGGGAGTTGTCATGCAGAGTGCAGCCAGGGCTCCTGCCCCACAGCTGCCTCCTAGCCCGGGGACTAGTGAGGCTTCAATGCAGGTGGGGTCACCTGCCTCTGGGGGCTGCCTGACTCGGTCTCTGGGACCGTGGGTGGGGGGACATGGAGGCAAAGGCTTCTCTCACCTGTCTCACCTGTGCCAGGATTGCAGTGCTGGAGGGGCAGGTGAGAGAGCTCCAGGCAGAAGTGGGCAGGCTGCGGGGGATCAGGGCCATGGAGGACAAGATTGATGGGTACTTTCTCTCTCTGCAGGGCCCATCCCCTCAGGCTATCACCACCCAGGAGTCTGCGGGAGGCAAATGGAGGATGGTCATCTCCAGGGCCAGGCGGCACAGCAGGCAGCACGTAGCTGCATCAATTGTCACCCCAGTATAACTGGGGAACAGGTATGCGGCCCTGGCAGCACTGGAGGAGACTGGACATGAGGAAGAAGGAAGGGAGGAAGGAAGCCACACCCTCATCCAGCAAGCTATCATCTATACAAAGGCCTTTGACACTGTCTCTCACCCCATTCTCATTAAGAAACTGGGGGACTGCGGTGTCGACACCTACGCAGTCAAATGGGTCACCAACTGGCCAGAGGGCCACACCCAGAGAGTGGTGGTGGATGGGTCATTTTCAACTTGGAGGGATGTGGGCAGTGAGGTTCCTCAGGGCTCAGTCCTCGGGCCCGCACTGTTCAACATCTTCATCAGTGACTTGGATGAGGGAGTAAATAGTACCCTGTTCAAATTTGCTGATGACACTAAGATGTGGGGGGATGTGGGCATGCTAGAAGGGAGGAATAGTCTGCAATTGGACCTAGACAGGTTACAGAGGTAGGCAGATGAGAATAGGATGGGATTCAACACTGACAAGTACAAGGTGCTGCACCTGGGGAGGAAGAACCAGCAACATACCTACATGCTGGGGAACTCCCTTCTTGTCAGTACAGAGGCAGAAAAGGATCTTGGAGTCATCATTGACTCCAAGATGAACATAGATTCATAGATTCATAGATGCTAGGGTCGGAAGGGACCTCAATAGATCATCGAGTCCGACCCCCTGCATAAGCAGGAAAGAGTGCTGGGCCTACATTACCCCAGCTAGATACACATCCAACCTTCTCTTGAATACCCCCAGGGTAGGGGAGAGCACCACCTCCCTTGGGAGCCCGTTCCAGACCTTGGCCACTCGAACTGTGAAGAAGTTCCTCCTAATATCCAATCTAAATCTGCTCTCTTCTAGCTTGTGGCCATTATTTCTTGTAACCCCCGGGGGCGCCTTGGTGAATAAATACTCACCAATTCCCTTCTGTGCCCCCCTGACGAACTTATAGGCAGCCACCAGGTCGCCTCTCAACCTTCTCTTGCGGAGGCTGAAAAGGTCCAGTTTCTCTAATCTCTCCTCGTAGGGCTTGGCCTGCAGGCCCTTAACCATACGAGTGGCCCTTCTCTGGACCCTCTCCAGGTTATCCGCATCCTTCTTGAAGTGCGGCGCCCAGAATTGCATGCAGTACTCCAGCTGTGTTCTGACCAGCGCCCGATAGAGGGGAAGTATCACCTCCTTGGACCTATTTGTCATGCATCTGCTGATGCACGATAAAGTGCCATTGGCTTTTCTGATGGTTTCGTCACACTGCCGACTCATGTTCATCTTGGAGTCCACTAGGACTCCAAGATCCCTTTCCACTTCCATGCCACCCAGCAGGTCATTTCCTAGGCTGTAGGTGTGCTGGACATTTTTCCTCCCTAGATGCAGCACTTTGCATTTCTCCTTGTTGAACTGCATTCTGTTGTTTTCTGCCCACTTGTCTAACCTGTCCAGGTCTGCTTGCAGCTGTTCCCTGCCCTCCGGCGTGTCCACTTCGCCCCATAGCTTAGTGTCATCTGCAAACTTGGACAGAGTACATTTCACCCCCTCGTCCAAGTCGCTGATGAAGACATTAAAGAGTATCGGTCCAAGCACCGAGCCCTGCGGGACCCCACTGCCCACACTCTTCCAGGTCGAAACCGACCCATCCACCACGACTCTCTGGGTGCGACCCTCCAGCCAATTCTCCACCCACCGGACTGTGCAGTCATCCAAGTCACAGCCCCTTAACTTGTTCACCAGTATGGGGTGGAATACCGTATCAAAGGCCTTCCTGAAGTCCAAGTATACGACATCCACCCCTCCTCCTGCGTCGAGGCGTTTTGTGACCTGGTCATAAAAAGAGACTAGATTGGTCAGGCACGATCTGCCTGCCACGAACCCATGCTGGTTTCCCCTCAGCATAATTTGTCCTGCCGGGCTCTCACAAATGTGAGCCTTGATGATTTTTTTCAAAGATTTTGCCAAGGATGGAGGTGAGACTGACTGGCCTATAGTTATCCGGGTCCTCCTTCCTCGCCTTCTTGAAAATGGGAACCACATTGGCCCTTTTCCAGTCCTCCGGGACTTGACCCGTGCGCCACGAGCGTTCAAATATTCCCGCCAGTGGCTCTGCAATGATGTCGGCCAGTGCCTTCAGTACCCTCGGATGGAGCTCATCCGGGCCTGCCGACTTAAAGGCATCCAGTTCTTCCAAGTGACCCTGCACCACCTCAGGGTCCACGCATGGAAGTCTGGTGCCTTGCTGCTGCCTCCCTACACTCCCAGTGAGAGATTTGTCATGCCTCCCGCTTAGGAACACTGAGGCGAAGAACTCGTTGAGGAGTTCAGCCTTGTCCCCTCTGTCCGTCACCAATTGTTTCTGCCCATTTAGCAGGGGTCCTATTCCTCCCTGGGCCTTCCTTTTACTCCCTATATATCTAAAAAACAATTTCTTATTGTCTTTTACTTGGGTTGCCATCCTCAGCTCCATGGTAGCTTTGGCCTGTCTAACTGTCTCCCTACAAGCACGAGCAGAAGAGGTATATTCCTCTTTGGTGATCTCTCCCTGTTTCCACTTTTTATGTGCTCCCCTTTTGGCCCTTAGTCTGCCCTGGATTTCTCTGGTCAGCCAGGGAAGCCTCCTGGCCCCTTTCCCTCTTTTACCTCGCACGGGGATCGTCTCGCTTTGTGCTCAAAGGATAGCTTCCTTAAGGCACAGCCACCCTTCTTGGGCTCCCATCATTTCAAAACTACTACTCTGCAGTGCGTCCTTCACTAATCGCCTGAGTTTAATGAAATCAGCTTTCCTAAAGTCCAGCACGTTCACCCTACTGGTTACCTTACCCACTCGACGCCTTATGTTGAATTGTACTTTTAGGTGATCACTGTCCCCCAGATGGTCAGAGGGGACCAACAGGCATTGGGGGAGTCCCTGTTCCCCCGTGCACTACCAGAAGTGACCAGGAATAACGGTCACAAGCTGGCAGAGGGTAGATTTAGGTTAGATATCAGGAGGCTCTACTTCACGGTCAGGTTGGCTAGGATCTGGAACCAACTTCCACGTGAAGTGGTGCTGGCTCCTATCCTGGGGGTCTTTAAGAGAAGGCTGGATGTACACCTTGCTGGGGTCATTTGACCCCAGTACTCTTTCCTGCCATGGTAGGGGGTCGGACTCGATGATCTGATCAGGTCTCTTCTGACCCTAGAAACTATGAAACTGAGCATCATCCAGTGACCCAGAGAAAGAGATGTTGGATCGACATCATAGGGGACTCCCTCCTCAGTGGAACGGAGGGATCCATCCACCGCCCAGACCCCAATGTAAGGGAAGTGTACTGTCTCCCAGGAGCCAAGATTGGGGCATCACAGGGAAGATCACTGACCTAATCCAGCCTTCCGACTACTATCCTATCATCTTTATCCATGTGGGAACCTATGATGCGGCCCGGAGTAGTCCGGACCAGATCAAGGATGACTACAGGGCTCTGAGGGCCAAGCTTAGAGAGTCGGGGGCCCAGGTGGTTTTTTAATCCTTCCTTCTGGTGAGTGGATGCCATCATTGGCAGAGCGCCTGCATCCGTGAGGTGAACCGGCACCTCTAGAGTTGGTGTCGTCACGCTGGATTTGGCTTCCTGGACCATGACCCACACTTCAGATCAGGGGGCATCCTGGGGCGTGATGGTCTCCATCTTTCCCCCAAATTTAAGAGTTTGTTTTCTTACAGGCTAGTTGACCTCCTCTGGTGGGCTTTAAACTAAGTTTGTTGGGGGATGGGAATCCACAGGAGCAAGAAAAAACTCAACCAGGTGTAGGACCTGCCTAGGTAAGAGCCAGGTATATACCAAGGGACCAGTTATGTCTCAGGTAGGGGAGATGCCCAGGGCTCCCACGGGGGGATTAAGGTGTCTCTTCACTAATGTAAGAAGCATGGAGAACAAGCAGGAGAAGCTTGCTTTCCTGGTTGCAAGTAGTAAAATTGACCTGGTTGGTCTAGTGGAGACATGGTGGGATGAAACATTTGAATGGGCATTAGACGTAGAGGGCTACAGGTTGTTTAGAAGACATAGGAAGGGGAAAAAAGGTGGGGGGGTTGCACTCTATGTTAGGGAACAGTATAGCAGTTCTACCTTCCAAATGGGACCAGAGGAAGGCTTAACTGCGACCCTGTGGGTCAAACTTCAAGGAGGGTGGGGGGAGAGGGATCTTGTGGTAGGTTTTTACTACAGGCCACCACATCAGGAGGAAGAACTGGATCTGGAATTTTCCAGGCAGCTTCAGGAGGCCATGCATGCAATGGATGTTGTGGTCATGGGTGATATGAATTACCCTGACATCAACTGGGAGGAGCAGTCGGCCAGGTCTAGCCACTCACGAAGGTTCCTGATGTGCGTACAGGACCTACACCTCATGCAGGAGGCACTCATCCCCACTAGGGGAAATGCCATACTGAATCTGGTGTTAGCCTCTGGGAATGACCTGGTGGGGGATGTGCTAGTACAAGGGAGGCTAGTGGACCGTGATCATGAAATGATCCAGTTTGCTATTCAGAGGAAGGTGGGGAGGGTAACTAACACAGCGGAAATGCTTGACTTGAGGAAGGCCAACTTCGATGTGCTCAGGGCAGTAGTCAGGGAGGCACTCAGAGCCCAGGGGTAGCTAGTATGGGGGTCCAGGAAAGGTGGTCCTTCCTCAAGGAGGCTATCCTTGGGGCACAGCAGGATGAAATTCCAGTGCACAGGAAGGTGGGAAAAGGGTCCAAGAAACCTTCATGGCTGAGTTCAGATATCCAGGCTGGCCTGAGGGCAAAGAAAAAAGCATACTGGCGGTGGAAGCAGGGGGCAGGGACAAAGGAGGAGTACACCTCCCTGACCCGAGCTTGTAGGGATTTGGTAAGAGAGGCTAAAGCAGCACTGGATCTTAGATTAGCTTCTGGGATTACAAGGATAACAAAAAGTCCTTCTTCAAGTATATAAGTAGCAAGAAGAAGTCTTGAGGTAACATTGGACCCCTACGGGGCAGGGCAGGGCAGGGCAGTTGGTGACGGACACTTGAGAGAAGGCAGAACTCTTTAACAAGTTCTTTGCCTCCGTGTTCCTGTCTGCTGACAATGGGGTGCTCTCAGGTGATAGCACAGAGAGGCCCAGGAAGGATGCGAGTCCCCTGACTGTTAGTTCAGACCTAGTTAAGGATTACCTGGAGAGTTTAGATGTATCCAAGTCAGCAGGCCCGGATGACATTCATCCGTGGGTGCTGAGGGAATTGGCTGGTGTCATTGCGGAGCCATTGGCACAGCTGTTTGAGGACTCCTGGTGCTTGGGCCAAGTCCCTGAGGGCTAGAAAAGGGCCAGTGCGGTCCCTATTTTCAAGAAGGGGAGGAAGAAGGAGCCTGGCAACTACAGGTCAGTCAGCCTCACTTCTATCCTGGGGAAGGTCTTTGAAAAAATTATCAAGGGCCACATTTGTGAGAGCCCACAGGGGAAGTGATGTTGATGGGTAACCAATACAGGTTTGTGCCAGGGCGATCCTGCCTGACTAACCTGTCTCTTTCTATGACCAGGTAACAAAAAGCTTAGATGTGAAGGAGGAAGTTGATGTCATCTTCCTGGACTTCCAGAAGGCCTTCGACACAGTGCCCCACCCAATTCTGGTGGGCAAGCTGAGGGACTGCGGCATTGATGAATGCACAGTCACATGGGTGGCAAACTGGCTCTAGGGGTGCACCCAGAGGGTGGTGGTGGGTGGGTCGATGTTGACCTAGGAGGGCATGGGCAGGACTCGGTCCTAGGGCTGGTGCTGTTCATCATCTTCATTAGCAACCTGGACGAGGGTGTGGAGAGCACCCTGTTCAAGTTCGCTAATGACACCAAGCTGTGGGATAAAGTGAATACACCGGCAGGCAGGGACCGCACCCAGACAGCCCTGGATAGGTTGGAGAAGTGGGCGGACCTGAACAGGATGCAGTTCAACAAGGACAAGTGCAGAGTGCTGCACCTGGGGAGAGGGAACCAGCATTATGGTTATAGGTTAGGGGCTGCCCCTCTCGGCAGCAAAGAGGCAGAGGGGGATCTTGGCGTCATGACTGACTCCAGGGTGAATATGAGTTGCCAATGCGAGGAAGCAATAGGCAAAGCCAACCGCACCCTGTCATACATCGACAGGGGCATCACTAACAGGTCCAGAGAGGTCTTGCTCCCCCTCTATGTGGTGCTGGTCAGGCCGCAGCTGGAGTACTGTGTCCAATTCTGGGTGCCGCACTTCAGGAAGGATGTGGAGCACCTGGAGAGGGTCCAGAGGAGGGCCACTCGTATGGGCCTCTGTGGCCAGCCCTATGAGAAGAAGCTGAGGAACCTGAATCGCTTCTCTTGAGGAGACTGAGGGGGGTTCTTGTGG
This sequence comes from Crocodylus siamensis, assembly GCF_052110815.1. NCBI lineage: Eukaryota > Metazoa > Chordata > Crocodylia > Crocodylidae > Crocodylus > Crocodylus siamensis. The sequence continues at coordinate 112,981,323 of NC_143396.1, read as the reverse complement.
CTGCCTACAACTTTATCAGGGGCCAGCAGCTGGGACTCGGGGAAAGTCTGTTCACCAGGGCCCCCCTTGGAGTCACCAGGAACAATGGCCACAAGCTGAGGGAGGATAGGTGTAGGTTAGATATTAGGAAGAATGACTTCACTGTAAGGGTGGCCAGAGCCTGGAATAGGCTTCCTACCTGGGGTCTTATGACCCCTGCCACCCCCAGTGCTCGTTCCTGCCCATGGCAGGGGATCAGACTCGATGAGCTGTCTAGATCCCTTCCGACTATGATTCTATGATTTTACAGCCCCATGCAGACCTCAGCTTAAAACACCCTTCAGCATTAGAAATTCACAGGTGGGACAAAGTTACCTATGCTGAGGTTTTGGAATGTGCCAATATTCTGAGTTTCTATTCTCAGTCAGCATTGACTTCAATGGCTTGGTCATATGAGGAGAATGGACGAAGGCCATATACTGAAGAGAACCTTAGTGTGGAGAACCTTTTACAGGAAGAAGGCCACATGGGGACCCTAAAGAACATTTCAGGATGTGATATGAGAGATACGAAGCAACATATGCAGGCAACAAATATTGAGCCAACTAAGCAGGAAAAGATAGCTGAGGATCAAAGTGCTTGTAAACAATGTGTTAAGGGTGTGAAATGAATGCTTTTGAGGAAAGAAGAACCCAACATGCAGAGGAAAGAAGAAACCTCAGGAAGGGCCACACATCTCATTGAAGACTGGTAGATGCAAACTTCACATAGGATAAGTGAAGAAGAGACTATCATAGCCACACTTACAGATGTTCAAATGAGCAGAAGCCTCCCTTGGCATAATTCTATTGTTTCACAAGACAGACAGATATAGATGACTAGATACAGATACAATCCTGTCAGCAACAGCAGGACCGGCTTTTATTAATGCAATCATTCTTAGAAATGTTTAAATATGAGAATATAAGTAACTGTCCTTTTAATTGCGGAAAATTCCACCCACTGTCAATGCCTTTGCTTAAGTGTTTTGGAAGTGGTGTTACAGGTTTATTCATAGACTAGCCAATTGTCCATCAAGAATGACAGGGGGGAGGGGCTGGGATGGAGTGCTGCCACCTAATGCCCCATGCTGCCACTGTTCTGCCCCTTGCAGGGAGCTGCTGTTCTGCATCAGCTACTGGCCTCAGCTCCCCCCCACCCCATGTCCAATCCTTGGCACCACTTGCAGGGAGTGGGGTGGGGGAGCTTGGCTTTGGGATCATGACAGTGCTCCCCCATGCTTGGAGCACTGACTGGATGTTTCTGTCAGCCAGTCAGAGTGTGAATAAAGCGTTATGGACAGACAGACAGACTTAGGCTTTTATAACATTAGAATTGTAAGGCCGGAAGGGACCTTGGAAGGTCATCGGGTCCAGCCCCTTGTACCAAGCAGGAAAGATTGGTTCAAAACATTGTCTCTTCCCAGAGACAAAATATGCAGCTGATCTAGAAGCAAGAGATCAGGGTCAAATCTTAAAACATATGACACTAGGTAGGAAAAAAGGGACAATCCATGAAATAAAATTCTTCAGGTGACTGTATGAATGGGAGGTATAAATAGGAGGTCATGCACATGCCTGTTCCTCTAACTTCCTAATTAAATTATTCTGTAGGATATGAGAAAGGAAGTATTTAGCGCTCCCAATTTATTTGCTGTACTACATGCATAAAAATAATCCACAAATACATATGATTATAGCTTTCAAACTGAAAAAGTCAAGCAAAATGTAGCAAAAAAACACTGAAGTACAACAGAAAGGGTTTTTTTTCTAATATACAATCTTAAATAAAGTTATCAGAAATCCATCCAGTTATACAACTTGACTTTCTTTGTGTCTGTGCATATGCATGCACTGCTGCTCGTCAGAGGATAACAATAAAAGGCAGACTTTGCTAGTTAATAAGGATAATGTAATATAGCTGCCCTCATTATTTTGATGTATAGTTCCAAGTTGTGAAAAGCTCATCTTTCATTAGAATTAAATTTGCAAAGTCAAATGAATTTCAGCTCTTGAGAACTATGATCAAAACTGTAAATCTTTCCAAAAATAACAAACCTGGTGGGGTAAGGCATTCTTTTTTAATCAAAAAAAGTTATTTTTTATTGTGAAAACTACAAAACAAAGCTGGGAGATCATTTTCCAAAGGAAATGAGACATTTTAACTTAGTAGCTCTTCACATTCCTCTGTTGTTTTCCTTGTGACATTTGCATGAAATAAGAACCACCTTAAATTATATTTGAGTTAACACTTGAACTTCACACAGAGCCTAATATTTTGGTCTATGGAAAAGATTTCCTGATCTAACCTTAATCTTGGCTGGCTAGAGATGTTTTAGTCCAGGATAAAAAAAAAAGTCCAAAATGCCATGGAATCATCCAGCTACATTATATATGGGGTCTTAAATGACAGTTGTACCATTTTCTTGCAACTCTGCAAACCACAAGTATTTCTAATGTGCTTCAGAAGCTGAATTCTTGAGGCAGGCTCTGTTGTATACTTCAAATTTAACCTCACAACTTTTTATTAATCTTTTATAGCTCATTTAATAGCACATAATTATAAGCAGATATTAGAATGCAAATATTGCTAAAGCATTTAGAAGTAATGGGTACTCTTTCAGCTTGAAGCTTGAAAAAAGTCACTGCCACCACAACATCCCTTGCTATGTAGGTAAAATGATTTGGTTGAGTCCCACTCCTGTGTTGACAGATGCTTACATCACAAGAAACACCAGATAATTGCCACTAATGATCTACATTGTTGGCAGTCTCAGAAAGGAATGCAAGGGTTAAGTGGGCAAGGATGCTGACCGACCATCCCACCATTTACTAGGTATGGTACATTGGAAATTTCATGTCACAGAAATACTGGAGTTGGGAAGATCTTGGACTGCCACTTACTTCATGGAACACAAAAAACATCAGGGCTTTCACTACATCAGGTTTTTTTTATGACTACTCAATTCACCTTAAAAAGAAATGTCTTGAATATTCCCAAAGGGAAATGAATTGAGGGCACTCAGTACTGGAAACAGACACTCAGCACTGCACCAGAGCTCACCCAGAACACATAAAAGTGACAATAAATTAAAGATCTCTCTGTGTTTTCAGTCAGAGAGAGTGCGTTTAAGCTGTATAAGCACAGTATTTCTGCCACCATGGTTGTCTTCATTTGATTAGCAGGCTATTTACATACAGCCTATTTACAATACATATTATTTCATTAATATGGCATTAAATGCTTGATACACAAACCAAGATAAAACACAAAGGAGAGACAGAAATCAGTGTCATTTGCTACGTTTAGATGAAGCAAACTATTTGCATGTTCTACTCTAGACTATAACTTCTGACACATTTTCAGCTTGCATCATTTAAGTGATCTGAATTGTTGAATGTAAGTGGTGTGAGAAAACTTTGCAGTTTTTTAAAGAGAATATTACTGTTAAAAGAGCAATTCTTAATGCAGCTGATAAACCATATATCACCTGAACCTATGAGCTTGAACCAACTGAACCTCTGCTCAGTTAATCTCCTATATGTGAATCAACTGCAATCCAAGAACAGAGAAATGAATTTATATTTGAAGAAAAGCAATAACAACCATCGTCTCTCATTTACTCACATATCTGTCCATGAGGACTCATTGTTTAGAGCTCAGTTTGATAAACAAACAACTCTTTCAGTATCCTGCATAATGAAAGATCTGGTTTCCACATGTTCATGTTCTACAGGAGGAATTAAGAAAAGTCCTAAGAAAATCTTTTTCCTGAGACTGACAATTGCATCCTATAAAAAGCAGTTTAGAAATAGATCGTATGTAAGGATTTTTCACCAACTACCAGGAGGTCAAAAAGAAGAGCCAGTGGAAACTTGTATTTGTTAAGTTGTTGCATGTCAAAGACATGAGGCCTCTCTTCTTCCCTCATCTTAGAAAATGTTAACTTTTTCAACTTGCCTTTTCTTTTTTCAAATATAGGAACAGCAAATCTGCCTGGACTACAGCAACAGCCATTACAGCAAGTTATGTCTGTAAATATTTTTAGTATATATTTTAATAATGGAAAGTTTTAAATAAATTTAGGTATGTACCTTATTGAATACAAATTTAGAGCATTTGAGCTAGTTACACAGTATCTCTCTTCCTTTTTCTCCATGTTCCATTCTTCTATTTCCTTTTTTTTTTCAGACCACTTTCTACTAATCCAGGTTCCTTTTTCAGTCACTGAAATTCTTACGTATAACTACACACAGCACATACAACAAGCTCCATCTTTATTAAATTGATTTGATAATATGAAATAGATTTTCTGAATATCCTTTGCATATCAGAAAGTTGTCTGATCCTTATCAGCAGCAGGGGGAAAAAGTTATTTTCAGGGTACAAGTTTTATTCATTCTACAGAACCCACAAATTAAGTATATACGTTCTTGAGCAGCATCAACTCCACATTAACTGTTAACTATTTACATGCATACGGATGAAGCATTCCATAAACAACACCCATACCTACTTTTTTAAAACAGTCTGGCTTCCTAACCTGGCTAAGCCATAACTATGCCCCCTGGCTTTAGCAGTACTTTCTCTTAATAGACCCTCTCGTATTGTTTCAGATCTTACTCCCTTTGTCTTGTCTGGATTGCTTTATTTTTGCAGGGGCTCTGAAGAGACCCTAGATTTCATAATTTGATAGCAGTTGGTTCATCCATGGTTTTTTGAAACAATCATTGAACTTTTGTGATATACATGCCACTACTGCACCCCGTTCTCATTAAGAAACTGAGGGACTGTGGTGTCGACACCTACGCAGTCAAATGGGTCGCCAACTGGCCAGAGGGCCACACCCAGAGAGTGGTGGTGGACGGGTCATTTTCGACCTGGGAGGACGTGGGCAGTGGGGTTCCGCAGGGCTCGGTCCTCGGGCCCGCACTGTTCAACATCTTCATCAGTGACTTGGACGAGGGGATAAAAAGCACCCTGTTCAAATTTGCTGATGACACTAAGATGTGGGGGGATGTGGGCACGCTAGAAGGGAGGAATAGGCTGCAATCAGACCTAGACAGGTTACAAGGGAGGGCGGATGAGAACAGGATGGGATTCAACACTGACAAGTGCAAGGTGATGCACCTGGGGAGGAAGAACAGCACTATACTTACAGGCTGGGGAGCTCCCTTCTTGTCAGTACAGAGCCAGAAAAGGATCTTGGAGTCATCACTGATGCCAAGATAAACATGGGCCGGCAGCGTGGGGATGCAGATAGGAAGGCCAACTGTACCTTGTCATGCATGCACAGATGCATCTGAAGCAGGTCCAAGGAGGTGATCCTCCCCCTCTACGCGGCACTGGTCAGGGCGCAGCTGGAGTGCTGTGTCCAGTTGTGGGTGCCGCACTTCAAGAGGGATGTGGACAACATGGAGAGGGTCCAGAGGAGAGCCACTCGCATGATCAGGGGGCAGCAGGGCAGGCCCTACAAGGAGAGGCTACAGGACCTGAACCTGTTCAGCCTCCACAAGAGAAGGAATGAGGGGGGATCTAGTGGCCTGTTACAAACTAGTCAGAGGGGACCAGCAGGCATTGGGGGAGTCCCTGTTCCCCCGAGCACTACCAGTGGTGACTAGAAATAATGGTCACAAGCTGGCAGAGGGTAGATTTATGCTAGACATCAGAAGGCGCTACTTCACAGTCAGGATCTGGAACCAACTTCCAAGCGAAGTGGTGCAGGCTCCTACCCTGGGGGTCTTTAAGAGGAGGCTAGACGAACACCTTGCTGGGGTTGTTTGACCCCAGTAATCTTTCCTGCCATGGCAGGGGGTTGGACTTGATGATCTGCTCAGGTCCCTTCCGACCCTACTAATTATGAAACCTAATTTTATTTTATTCAAGAAGTATTAAAACAGGATTAAGCAAAGTCCAAGGGTATACAAGGAGTGAAATGTCCCAGAGTGCATGAATAATATTTTGCAGTAATATCTCTTTTTCCCTCCAAAGAAAATTAAGTTAGAATTTAATTTTAAAGTCTGAGAGGCTGCCAAGTACTAATGCCCATTTGTTTTGCTGAACTTCCTTTTATGCTGTGTGCACTTTCAGTGCTGACTATCTCAAAATATTTCTGGTGTTATTTTCTTTATCCAACTGGAAGGTTTTTTGGGGGGGGGGGTTTCATGCTGCAGCTCAAAGGTTTAAGTGTCATTAGTAAATTTTCAATATTCCATCTGCTATACAAATAACAGAAGGCTAAATGTTAGTTTCTGTGCAGTACAGTACAAAGGCTATCAATATGCATATCTGGAAAACAAGGGTCATGATTTCAACAGCAAAATTGGCCTGATCTCTAAAATGTACATGTAAAATGCAAAGCTGATCAAAAGTATTTTCAGTGGGGCTAATGGTTTAGCTTTCAGTAAAGCTAATGCAAAACACTGCTCAGATTCACAGTAGGGGATGTTGGCTGCTGGAGAAACTTGGAAAATGTAACAATTACAATTTGGAATGTTCAGTGCACACGGACAGAAAGGGAAAAATGCTCATAAAATTTAAGGTCAGAAGCGACCCTTTACACAAGTCCTCCACCATTCACAGAAACAATGTTCTAGTTCTGTTGTGTTAGTAATGCTGATTTGTGCAGAGAATCACAACAGTGAGAGAGTTCTCCCAATGTATGAAAAACTGAGAATATTACCAGCAGAGAGAGAGCACTTTTATATTCATTCCTTAGATGAATATATTTCCTTTCACCTAGCTCATCCAGTATGCTTACTTGCAGCATGCATCTTTGTTTCCAGGGCATTAAATCTACTGAAGATAAACGTACCCTGTAACCAAAGGGTAGGCAAAGTATGGCTCATGGGCCAGATCTGGCCTACCTACACATTTTGTCCCATCCTGCCTGGCCCAGGCATGGGGGGCAGCCTGGGCCATGGCATGTGCAGCCTGTCCCACCACCACCAGGCATGCAGTGATCTCTGGCCCCACCCACCTGGCCAGACATAGCTTCCTGCCTGCATGCAGCCCTATCCCATCTATCCATGCCCACCCTGTCCAGCCTGCACCGGTCCTGGTTAGTCTCCATGGAGACCTCGGGATCATGGGGCAATGACAGTGCAGGGCTGAGGCCTGGGACAGAGCTGCAATCTGCTTCTTATATGCCTCTGCCTGCAGAATCAGTGCCCGTCATAGGGGTGTGCCAGCCCCAGCCCTGGTTCTGCCTAACCACCCTGCTCCTGGATGCTGCTCCCTATATGTCCATGGCCCTGTCTGGGTGCAGGGGCCACTTAGGGAGTTTTGGTGGGCTGTTGCGGGGGTGCTGACCTGGTGCAAGGTAGCGGGTAGTGTTCTGACTCTGCCCAGGACAGCTTACTAAAACTTGCAAAGTGGTCCTCTGACCCAAATAATTCCCCATCCCCGCTCTAATCCTGTGTGTCTGAAGTGTTGTTGGAACAATATTTCATTGAATAAAAGTGGCATTACTTAAGGACTCACTACTTCTTATTTTCTGGCCCATGTTATGGCAGCCAAACCCACATGAATTTAATGAACAGATAATATGGGAAAAGAAAGGAAACAAAAGGAAGAATTAGGCTGAAGTTGGCAAGAGAGAGAATATTTTACAAACCCTATATATTTTTAGGTTTAAGTACTTGTTTTCCTTCACTAGTTCCTTAGCCTAAATGTTTCAATTTCAGGAGTGGCAGTCATACCATGAAAGCAATCCAGAAAGTTAATTCTTGGGGGGGAAAAAAATCAGACAAGCTGTAGTTTGATAAGTGATAAGTAAAGCTATTAGTATAAAAGCCTAAGAAACAGGGCAGGTATATGTCTGACAACTTGCAACAGCAACTCTTGTATTCATCATGACAGCTAATTCAGGTTTTGAAAGTCTATTCAGATATTAATGCCATGAAGGTGAGCCAAGCACATGCCATCTACTATCTTATTTCAAACCTGAAGTGCTTTGCCCTACTACAACAGTTACATACCACAGGTTTAAATGTAAACATGGGCAATGAATCTGCTACAACATCCCAAACACAAGGTGTAAAAAACCTATCTACAAGCAATTTCTGAAGTCATTTGGGACCTTCTCACAGGTAACATCTAGGACTCAGGAAAAACAATCACACAAGCAACTGGGAAGTATTGAGAAGAATGGTAAGGCTTAGGTTTGCTGAGTTTTGCAAGACCATGCATCACATGAATATGAAGCTATGTAGAGAGGTATTTCTGGAAGCTAATCAGTTTTTCCTTTCTACACTAATTTTGGAAAAGGAATGCAGCTTGGTTTTTCTGCCTTGGAGGTTTTATGGAGAAAATGCTAAGAAGTGCTTTAGACGATAGGTAAAGCTACTCTGACTAGATTAATTAAGAGTAGAGAGAATAGATGTGTTAGTGTGAAATCAGGCAGAAGACAAGGCACCTTAGAGACTAACTTATTCAGAGAGGTATAAATGTTTATAGGCAACAGTCTGCTTTGTCATATACCAAAGCAGGCTGTCAGCTATGAAAGCTCATGGCTTTTTGAATGAGTTGGTCTCTAAAGTGCCTTCTGCCAGGTTGATTCAAGGATCTATTTTTCCTGCCTCTCATCCCATCAGTCTTTCACACTCTGCATGTGGGCCCTCCAGGAGGGGACTGCTGACCAATCAGAGCCTTGCATAATATATCAGATGCCAAGGCACCATTGGGATAGCACAGTTTTCCTTTTCACTCTGGATTTCCTTTGTATGAAATCAAATTTGGGAGCTACATAGTTGTTTTAAGCAATTTACATTATTTCTTGAAAATGTACTTGACCATTTTCCCCCCCCCCACCCGCCCCCCCCAAAAATTTAAAAATGACATGGTACAGGACAACATATCCATCCCATTAAATCCCTCTGCTCCTTTAGCTGAGTGATAACAGATTTCAAGACTACACAGGCCAGCTTCCTTGCTTTTTTTTTTTTTTTTACAAGTCAGTGAGGTGAAGTTAAATATTGCCTAGGGTACTTTGTGTATTTATTGAATATACAGCCATCCTGCATTCCTGGAAAGGTGGTGGCTAAAACTGCATAAAACCAGTTCATTACACATAAAACCAATTCCTTGCACAGAATCTGTAAGGAAAGCATCACTACGCTGGTGCCTCCTTAGACTTTTATCAGTCTTGGATTCTCTCAGTTAACACACTCTTCTTTCTCCCTACTTCAATTTTTGGGCTTTACAACTAAAGATCTCATAGTATAACACCATGTATCCAGGATCTCAGTCTTAAAATAGATGAGCCTGTGTATTGGCCCTGTTCTACAGTAAAAGAAAACCTCAAAAAGTTTTGACAGCCCATTTAGACAAAGGAAGGTGGTTTAACTCAAGCAATCCTTTAATTCAGCATTTCTCAGCTCATGAGTCATGACCCAAAAGTGGGTCACCAGAATATATGAAAGGGTCATGAGCAAATATTAAAAATGGTTCAACAAATGTTAAAAATGGATTCTCCTTCAAAGGAGAAAAATGTGGGAAACCGTGGCTTTTCTCTTGCAGGATGGCAGAATTCCAGCCTGCAAGGGACTGTTTGGGGCCCCCTCTGCCCCTCCCCCCACACATTGGCCTGGGGGTGACAGGCAGCAGGTTGGTAGTGAGGGGCACTGGGTCAGGACTGGCAACTGATGTTTACAAATGGGTCCTGGTAAAAAAAAGTTTGAGAACCACTGTTCTAGCTGAACAGTTCTAATTGAGAACCACTGTTCTCTGGGCATCAATTCTGCATAGTATTTTTCATACTTGCATGGAAAGTTTTGTACTGAGTGTATGAATCATCATATGTATGACATTAGCACTTTTTTGCCATAATAGTGTGAACCACAAACATTGGAAACCCACAAAGCTAATTTCAACTGTAATGGAAAAGCACCCGTTGCCTATGCTCCATAGCAAGTCTTCAAATATTGTCATTTGTATAACAAGGATTTTTCTTTTCATCTTAGTTTTGCCCCACTGTCACGCAGATTTCTCTTTTATTTCAAGTTCCATTTGATTTTACTATTCAAACCAACAATTTGTGTCCATTACATTAGTATTACTGAGCAATCTCTTTAATGACAGCTTTGCAAACTTCTGCTATATGACAAACAACAAAATCAACCTGGCCTTGAACTCAGAGGAGGATAGAGTGTGAGCATATTCTTGTTACTGATCAGTTAAGCACAACCCATGTATCAGCGTGTGAGCAACAACAATTTGGCTGAGAGAGAAAGAGAGAGACAAAGTATTTAGTAATGTTTTCAGATCAGGCTTTAGGACACTTTTAAAAGGAGGTTATTGCAAGTCAACTTTTTATCCTCTCAGAGACATTTATGTTTATGCATAAAATTAAATTGATTTAAGAAGGGGAAAAAAGAGAACATTAATTGAGCAGATCATGATTTTAATAATGTAGATCTATTTTAGCAAAAACCTATGCACATCTATACGCAGATTTTTCTTTGAAGCTTTAGGCCACCCTTTCTTTTTCCCTTATCTGCATAATTGACATCTTCATTCAATTTCAACCAGCTGTTATGTGAATTTGTAATCATTTTATATCTTTCTGGGTAAGGCTTAATCTTTTGAACTCAAGGAATAATTATTATTGCAAAGCAGTTTTCCTTTCCAAAGAGAATGCTTTGGGATCACCAATGCTTCCTTCCAGTCTCTCTAGAAAGGAGAACAATAAAGTGTTTGTTGGTGCTGGAATGTTGTCAGTTCGAAGAAGGAGATTGGCACACTCTCTGCACTAGCTTCTACAAATTGAAGTGAGTTATACCACGTCAAAAAGTATTACATTAGTACTTCACCACTTTTAAGTGTCTGGAAGCTAATTTTAGATCTTTCTGAGCCTATACTTGTATGTGTAGCTTCCTAAAAATATAAGGTGACTTTCAAATACCTTTGGCTAGTTTGTTCTTCTCCCTTTAAATGTAATTTGTTACATTTAGAAACTTTCATCCAATCACTGAAAAAGCTATACATTCATTACAAAGGGGAAGGGAGCTGTGATTTTGTTATTTGGGTTCCATGAAGATCGGCATTCAGTAATAGAGGTCAGAAAAAGGTGTCAAGAAAGAGAGGTTTGTAACATCCTACCTCTGTTCTTTTTCTTAGTGGCTCCAAAAGGTGGATTATTCACAGTGATATCCTTAAGGCAAGGGATATAGTTCTCTTGGGACAATATTTTTAAATTACATTTGCAGACCGGAAATAGCCGAGAGCCCTACGTTTTGTAGTACTTTTTAAAAGTAGCCTAACTTTGTATGCGAAGAACATACTAATAAGATTATCAGTTATATCTATTTAGGATTCAGGGCCAAAGTCAAATCAGCTTTCTGCAATGCCTAAATATAAATGACTTAACATAAAGGGGTCATTCAAGTCAACAGGTTTAGGTACTTAAGATTCTTGTAGAATCAGTGGAGAGAGTTAGCCAGCTCTGAAGAATGATTCTGAGGAATTAGGCACTGAAAACAGAGACACCTAGAACTAGCTAGTAGGGAACACTGGGCATGCAGGTAGACCTGAACTCTCACCCCTCTCCAGAGCTTAGGTACTTATCTCAGGGTAGCATATTAGAAACTTGTATCACCCAGGGTGAACATAAAGTAAGTTCCTCCTCAACTCAGTCGTGTTGGGGGTATCTCCCATACTTTTGCATGATAGTCTAATAGAGCACTTGCCCAAGACATGGGGGGCCTGCATTGCAGGTGCTCCTAGACCTAAGGGGATTCAGACTTGTCTCCCTCATTTTGAGAAAATGCCCTAACTGCTAAGCTATAGAACTAGCTGACACCATCCGTCTGTTCTTACTGATTCTGGACCATTGGGCAGTCAAAAGTACAGGACTCCAGGGGCAGAAGGAGAACAAGCAAGGAGGAAGAGCCTGGCACTGTAGTCTTGAGATGAAGACACCCTATAGAAAGGGGAAGACGTTTAGAATAAAGATCTCTATTTCCAGAACAGTTTGTTCTTTTTAAATTACAGAGTCATTGGTTATAAAGCAGAACAATCCTGGAACAGATATGCACGGTCTGTTCAGCCTAACTCATAATCTAACCAACCATGATCACACAAAACAACATAATCTTTCCATTTAATCAGTTGCTTGTGAAAAACAATTTGCAACATTTACTCAACATGGCTATAAACAATGTGTTTTGTGGCCATCTTCTATAATGTTTTGATGTCTTTTGATTTGGTAGATGCCACACAAAGATCTGCAGATGAATTTAAGAGAAGCATAATACAATATAACAGCATGAGCACACATATGGATTTATGCCACTTGTGCCATTTTCTGGTTCATGTTGGAACAATGCTGTACCTTGGTGGAGCCATTTAAGTTATAGCTATTCTAACTGGCTGCTAGCAGATTCGTGGGACAGTATGGCAGTGAGCGATCACTGAATTATGGACAAGTTCTGGTCAAGCCAGTAGATTAAAAAGAGGATCAAAAGTTTTTTACTCATACCACATGTGCAAACATGTCTGTTGCAACTTGTAAATTTTGTTTGCATCCATGCAGTGTTAAGGGAAGAGAACAATGCATCTGAAGCTGAGAGAAAAAGAATGTGTGCAAAGGAACAGAAAAAATAATAAGATGTCAATAAAACCACTATTTCAATGCTTTCACAGCTGCATACTGAACACATAAACAGGCTTTTAAAAAAATAATTAAATTCAGAAGCGTGTTTTGAAGAATACTGTGTCCTGCCACAGCCCAAGACATTGCTCTTATTCATTAGCACCAATCACAGTCCAATGGATGTGGTTTCCAGTAGGTTTATAGTCAACTGGAATTCACTGTTATTTCTAGGCACAGATGGTTCTATTCTCCTCTCAGTCTGTTTACCTGACAATCAGAGTTGCTGAAAGGAGATCTAATCATATGCTAATTCCAACTGAGTCCAAAGAGAATATATAATTGCTTAAGGCCCAATCCAGCAAACATTTACTTGCAAGAGTGTCCTTAATGTCATCAGTTCCACTGAACCTTGCTAGAGAAACAAACCGTGTTACTCACATTAATATTTTTTTGCAAGAATAGGCATTGAATATTATTCGTATTTGTAAGAGGAAGGTTGCTATTCTTGGGCTTGAATCATCCATTAGGGATTTCTTTGCTCTAAAATTTTTGACCCAGTCCAAAGCTTTGCTCTCACTAAATCTGAATAGTCATTTCAGAAACCTAGTCCCATTATTAATTATCCTATTAAACAATATGTTCCACTAGGTAGCTATGGTTTGCTTTTTGATACGTTAGTGAATAATTTTGTGTTATTTTCAGGAATGACTGAACTAAAATCAGATGTATTCTACATGGGCTGCACAAAAATATACCAGTGAGATTACTCATAGATAGAGCAAGGGGTTAGGAAATCTTCAAACTATACCAAAAATGAACATAATTAATTATAATTAATTCAGATTTCAGAACCAGTCTGAGCAAAGGTACTGGTATTTCAGGCTGTTCAGTAGGGCTGGATCTTGTGAAAGTGGAATGCTATGCAGTATAACCTCATAAATCCAGATATAAAAAAGCTGGAATCATCAAAAATCCAGCACTTCATCTCACTGCTCTGGGACTGGCCGCTGTTCCTCCCGCCCTCCTGGACGTGGAGAAGGAAGCTTGCTTGTGGTGGCTGCCACCACCATTTACCACCTTGTGCCACTGCTTTGCATGCAGCTGCTGGTTCGGGACCGGCTGCTGCTGCCCCCATCCACCACCCCTGTTCCACAATTGGCCACCATGCTGGATTAAAGAATCTGGCATTTTCAAATTTCCGGCAGGTGCTTGGTCCCAAGGACATTGGATTTATGAGGTTATATTTTGGACCTTGCTCAAATTGACAAACCTCTAGTTGACTTCAACAGCACAGGATTTATCATGATATGACCATATTTCTGGTTTAATGTTGTGCTAATGATCCTTTTTGCATAATCAGACAAATATCTGAGTAACCAAGTTCCAGTTCAGATCTAAATCGGCATTTTACAAGGAAGGGTCTGTTTGTTCCATTACAGGTGAAGGGTTAACTATGAAATGCAGGTTAAGACTCAGATTTAAAAGTAGCCTAAACTAAAGGGTTTCAAATCAAATGATTGAGTCCTGGATTCTGTTCACTGAATGTTAAAGTTGAGATTAAGGCTAAGAAATTCATTCAGTCTGACTGATGTGCATTTCACAGATGGTGGTAATAATTACTCTCTTGCAAAAAGCATCAGAAAAAGTCAGAAGTTTCTGTAAACACATATGACCAAGAAAGCTTTACAGTCAATTGTAAAGACCAGCCTGGTTCAGGGGCTGACATACTAGAATGGAAGCTAAGAGACTGGTATTGCTAGCCCTGTTCCTAACTTGATTTTTGTAATCTCAGGCAAGTCACTTAGTTATCCGCGTCTGTTTCCTCTCTTTACTGCTTTATCAGCTTTTTTGAGCAGAGACTTTTTTGCTATTCATGTGAAGTGTATGATGAAATGAGGCCTTGATTTAAGTTGTCATCTCTAGTATGCCTGTTAATAAAAATTATAAATGAAAAAACCCCAAACCTTGAAACAGTACATTAGTTGTAGAAATGATATTTTTAAAAGAAAGTCTATCTATAGAACTATGACAAGTAGCACTTTATAGGCACAGCCAATAATAAGGCAAGGAGCTGGATACAAAAACAGAACTACCCTTTCACCCCAACTTTCTTCCAGTTTGGATGCAAGGCATACAGACTATGTTGAGTGAGAAAGCTTCTACTATGAATGCTTGTGTTAAATGTCCTTTGTGCAGAAACAGAATATTTCAGTTTCCTAAGCCTCTTTTTCTGTGGATTTTTCCTGAAAAAAGGATAATCTGGGTCACCAATCATTAATTTTACTGTAAGAGCCCTTGTACACATGATAGGGTTTTCCCACATCATCTCAATGCATCTCCCTTGAAGTCACTCTGCTATAGGTGAACAGGTCAAAAGCCTCCAAATTACTCCATGTGCTATTCAAAGTTAAGTACGATAGAGGGCGCCGCACAGCAATTAAACCCGGCTGACCTCTTAGTACTTAATTACAGCAGGGGACACTGGTGATATATGAAGTTTAGTGACAGTTGTTTAGTTTTATTAATTGAAATATTTTACTTAAATGTAATTCAGTACTTCCATTACTGTCATAATTTAATACACATATTTTAGACAGTTCTTTCTTTAATCTTATTTGGAATTAAACATTATTTCTTCTATTTTTAATGTTTTTAACTATTATTCTTTTTATTTCAGTAAAGCTTATTTACTGTTAAAATCCACTTGCTCATATTCCTTTATTTCATCCTCGAACACGGCACTTAACCAGACAGCTGAGTGAGTCTGGGGATGGGAGGGAAGTCTGCAGTGGTGGGGTCCCAGCCAAAGCAGTCCCTGTGTGTAGCAGATGGCCAGACAGCAGCCCTGGGCTCTGCTCAGGATGGCAGCCAGTTTAGGGGTGTTTGCTTTTGGGGGTCCCAGCCAATCCATGCCTGTGTTTGGTGCAAGGCCATATTGCAGCCACAGGCTGAGCTTGGGATGACAGATAGTTTTGGCTTGTAACACAATTTTCAGGAATGTGACTGCTCCTGCGTGCCTTACGTAGTTCAAGCACCCCAATTGTCAACACACCCTACTTGTCAGTAGAGTGAATTTGGAGATGACTAACACAAAAAGTTTTCTTTTAAACATTTATTTAATGTAATTAATTAACTTAAAAAAGGAAATCAGCAGAAGATTGATGTCTGTCAGGTTCTGCAGCGATGTGCTAAAAAAATCATTATACAAAAAACCTGTGCATTATACTTCAAATTACCTGAAAGTATCATTGAATTCTAGCAGCACTGGTGAGAAAGGGAGCTCGGGACACGTATTTGGCGAACTGACATGTATGATACATGTATACGTGACAGTTTCCCCCCCCTCCCCACAATGGGACACTTTGCCATGATGAAACTAAAATACAATCAAAGGTGGTCTATGTTGCCCTGCTCTTGGACAGTTTAACATAACAAAACCTCATGCATATGTACACAGTGATGCCATTATGCTATAATCACTATGGTACTTGACTGTGATTTGAGCAATCGAAATTTTATTACCAGCTCTGTCAGTCATATGCTGGATGTACTCCGGCAACTCACTTTCCCTCTCTGTGCCTCGGTTCCTTATCTGTAAATTAAACTACAAATCTAACCAACCCACTTTTGTAATGGATTTGGCAATGTAAAGGCACAAAGTGTTATAGTACAACAACATATTTTAATACCCACAAGTAATCAAGAAACATATTAATATATATAGCTGATATGAAGTAAGTAAAAATTAAGGAAGAGCAAGCAGAGGTCACCCATCAAGATTTAGTTTTGCACATGTTATACATCATTTCTAATCCAAACTAAAAATACATTAAAAACTAATGGTCTGTCAATGGCCTTATATTTAAGAGCAGAGAGGCAATATGGAATTATTAGTAACACTTTATTTTGCAGAGCATCAATAACCATGTGTAAAAAATTACCATAGAAGTATAGAGTTATTGCATGGGTATTTGTGTGCTGTCAAATAAAATGGTGCTTAATGATCATTAGATTTATGGGGTGTTGATCAGATTTGGCCACTTACCTTCTATTCAAGTTCAAAATGCCAGAAAACTCATGGTAGTTCAACCTGTAGTCAGAGTCCTGAGTCTAGCAGTTATGTTATTTAACATCTTACTAATGATCCTTGTACTTTTGTTGTTTTTGTGAAGTACCATTTTGCTAAATCAAAATCTGAAGAACTTGAATACAGAAAACAATTGAAAACAACTGAATTAAGCTTTTAAAAGGATATTTTAAAGATTTTTTAATAAAGTCTTAGGATTTTAATCTCCCCAAGGTTGTAATATTTTTTTGAAGCTTGGCAGTATGCTTTCCCAGTGTATTTGGATTTTTATTTTCATTAAGAAGACATTGCTTTCTCCTATTCATCTTTCCATTTTAAATTGAAATCACATCAATAAAACTATTATTGTGTAACTCAGGGGTTCTCAAACTTTGTGATACTGTAACCCCATAAAATAACATATAAATTTACACAACCTCACCAGGATTCATAGATTGTTAGGGGCTGAAAGGGACCTTGCAGATCATTGGGTCCAGCCCCCCGGCTCTAGGCAGGAAGACAACTGGGGTTAGGTGATCCCAGTGAGGTAACTGTCTAAAGTGAGGTAACTCCTCTTGAAAACCTCCAGGGTAGGTGACTGCACCATGTCTGGAGGGAGTTTATTCCACACCCTGACTGTGAAGTTTATTATGGAGACCCTGACAGTGAAGAAGTTTTTCCTGATATTAAGCCTGAAGCGGCCTTCCAGGAGTTGGTATCCATTGGTCCTGGTTTTCCCTGGGTGTGCCTTAGTGAATACCGAGCTCCTGATGTACTCCTCTGATATAGTGGTAAACTGCTATCAAGTCTCCTCTCAACCTTCTCTTCTTTAGACTAAAGAGGCCCAGGTCCCTCAGCCTTTCCTCGCATGGCTTGCCTTGCAAGTCCCTGATCATACAGGTGGCTCTTTTCTAGACCCTCGCAAGTTTTTCCATGTCCTTATTGAAGTGCAGCACCCAGAATTGGATGCAGTACTCCAAATGTGGTCTGGCCTCTCACCGATGGCTCATATTCATATGATGGTCCCTTTTGGCCATGGTGCAAGTCTAGCTGTCAACACCAAGCCTGTATGTATTTTGAGGGTTGTTTGGTCCCAGATGGAGCACTTTACATGTGAAAGTGTTAAACTTCATCTGGGGGAGGGAGAAAGTGCCAGATAGAGATGAGCTTAACCCCTCACTTGCCTCCTTGTACTTCATGACACCCTTCAAGCGTTTCATTGCATGCTGGGTTGAGAATCACTGATACTGAAATAGTTGATTTTAATATTTTCTCCTTGGTGGAGTGGAAGATGTAAAGGTCACTAGAAATTTAGATTGGAACATTGTCCTTATTTAGAACAAGCTTAACGAAAGGTCCATATTTTGATGAAAGACCTTGACGTGTAAAACCTTTAGAGGCTCCTGCTTCTCTCTGGCTTTCAGACTTTCAGGCCTTACACTCACACTTCCCTTCCACCTTTCTATAACCATGTCCCAGGCCATTGACTCAAGCCAACTGCTCTGCACGCTATTCCAAACAGACTTCTTCTTACTCCTGGATTCCTTTAATATTGTGTAATAAGTAAGATTGCTGTTTGAGTGCTCCGGACACTTCTACATGTGCTCCAGGGTTTTTTTTTTTGGGGGGGGGGGCAGGGAAGCACTTTAATTACAGCTCCCTTAATTAAATCACCACTCTAATTAAAGCACCACAGCATCTCATGTATCAGTGTTCCTGAGCTTTGCAATGGCAGCAGAGGCACTTGAACTAATGCTCATTTGATGAGCTTTAATGCAAGTGCCCCTGCTGCCATTTTAAGCTTAGGGATGCTGATACATGAAACACAGGAGACTGCTGACATGCAGTAATTACCATGCTCCTACAGGATTGATTAATTAAGTCTGCTTCAACTCACTGTAATTACAGGGCATCAGAGTAATCTTCACACTTGTGTATTGGCACCCTCTAGGATTAAAGGCTTGCCTGGAAGTATGAGGGAAATTCAGGTACTGGATGTATTCTACCATAGTTGTTGATGTTTCTTTTTCTTTTACCTAGTCCATCCCTTTGGCCCATTGTCTTGTGATCGAATTTTCTAGATAAAAACTCTACCTTGTTCCTTGTGCCAGTTTCTGGCGTTGTACAAATGACACAACTGGATTGTACTGGTAGGTTATGGAGACCTCTACTGGCTAGATGTGAGCTGGACAGTTAACAATACCTTATAATAGGGTCTGAATGTTTATTGCCATATGTATGGCAATTAGAGGAAAATAAACATTTTCCTCCGGTGTAAGAGCTTAAGTATGCAGAGTGAATCCCTACTGAACTTTTCCTCAATAAGTTAAACTCAGCGATAATAATAATAATAACAATGTCTCAGATTATTAAAAAATGTAAGAACCTGTTTTTTCCCTGGCCTCTAACTTATTTAGTAACAAATGTAAAATGTTGTCACTTAGGTTACTGTGCTTAGTTGCAAACAGCTATGTAAAGTACAGAGCAACAGGCCTGAATAACTTAGGTCAATATTTTTCAGTAGTCATTTTGTGCTCCTAATACAAATAAATATACACAGTGGGGGAAAATGTCTACTTTACTCAAAAATGTCCTGATAAAAAAGTAGGAAATAATTTATTTATTCTCATTGCAGAGACCAGCATAAACTTAGTGGTCAGAGGCCAGGATTTCTGAGTTCTGTTTTTCTCTGCCATTAATTTCCACTGTGGCCTTAAATAAATTATTTAACTCCCCGTTCCTACATCCTTCCCAGCTTATGTGATAATAATGTCTGCCTTCCTTAGATGAGAGATAACTGGCAAATGGCTAAGGTAATCTGGCTCAAGTGATGCATGCATTCAAATATTCATAGTTCTTGCTGTCGTGGGTGAGAAAATATTGGTGGCTAAAGAGACTAATATTTGGTTATACATGATGCTCATAATCAGATGACCGTCTTTGGATAATACCCAGAGCTTCTAAATAAAAAAAAGAATTAAAAATGGCTCATTCCTGCTTTTCATCTTCAAATCTATCAGCTGCCAATCATCTGTTCCCATTGCCATCCAGACACAATATTCTCAGTTCTGTAAAAAAGGTGATGGGCTGGACCTATAAAAGTATCTCCCATATGTTACCTCAGTCTAAAAGCTTGAAGCCTACTGCTCTCTCCTAAACTAGAAGTCTGTAGTTAGAAGATCAGGCAAGAGGAAAGCTCTGGGGTGGGGCAAGGAGATATGATCTTAATACTGGGAATACTTTCTCTTGTTAATCTGTCCTTAAATAAAAATGGTCACTCTATGGAGGAATAATCTGTCAGTAGTTTAGAGAGATTTAATTGCCTTAGAGCCTCTATTTGCACTGCAGTATAATTGAGGAAACAGACATTTTTTAAGCTTGTTAATATTGGCATTCAGTGTCTGAACAATTTATTTTTTTTTATCAAAAAACTTGTTTTCCACTTATACTGAACTCTTTCTCGGTGGAAATTAGAAAGATATATTGACATATACTTGACAATAGTGTCATTTCCTGGATAAATCAAAGGTTGGGAGATGCAAATGTATGATAGCGCAATCCCTTCATCACCTTTAATTCTAGAACTCCAGCATACTATGTAATATTTGTGATTGTAATTACATTTTAGCATCCAAACAACTTACAAAATGAAATACCAGGAGCAAAATCACAACTGATTTACATCATGATAAGGGAGGCACAGTGATTTCAGTAGCCTTATGCATACTTTCTAAAAAAAGAGTTGCTGGAAATACATAGTTAAAAAGACAGGGGAGTTATGTTTAAAAGAGTGCTTTGAAGGTCTTCTGTTTTAAAGGCAGACTATTAATGGGCAAAATATGTTCAATTGTAAAGATATCTGTTACAGAAAATGGCCTGAAGGGGCTGAGAATTCTTAAGTTTTATTAAACTTACATGGGTGACCATCACTTTGAAGGATTTTGCCTTTAGACAGGTGACAAAAAGTTAAGAGGAGAACCCTATATACTGCTAGGCTAAGTACAGAGGTTAGTCTCAGCCCTGCTCCTCCCCCAGGCAGCAATGCTGAAAAGCAGGTAGGGCTGAGATGATCACAGCCAGACTTTGAATTGCAGGAAGACAAAAATCCTCAGGTGGATATCCTCCATTCCCCATGCCAGGTAGACCCCAGCTTTTGGGGCCAGTGCTGGGCCAGAGGGGGGAGGGGTGTTTCCGCACCTCTTGGAGTTGATGGATGGGAAGGGGCAGGGCTGGGGGATCCCAGCCAGGCTCAAGATGGGGGGTGGGGTGAAAACCCCTCTTATAGGTGCTTTTCTCTCTGCACTGGGCAGATGTAGGCTGAGGGAGCACTGGCAGGTCCCACCCCCTACATGTATTCCCCACCCCCTGCCTGCATTCTTCTCTGAGGCAGAGAGCTGGGGAAGGGGTGGGACTGGGGTGATTCCAGCCCAGCTCAATCTGTGGGGGTCTAAACCCCCCTGTTGGTGCTTCCCCCCCATGTTAGGTAGACCTTAGATGGGGGGATGCATTCCTACCTTGCCCCTTCTGCTGTCAGAGGAGGACGGTTGCTTGGCTGTGGATGGTGTGGGTCTGCACTGATCCCAACCTGATTCAGAGCTGCAGGAGGACAGGTAAGAAGTTCCTGGGTAGGGGCTTCCCCTTCCTCCCCTCCAGACACCAGCTGAGGTAGCAAGTGCCAGACAAGAGCAGAGAGGGGTATGTTCCCTCCCTCTAGGAGGTGGAGGCTGGGAAGAGGGTGGGGTTGAGCTGATCCCTGCCTGGTTCACTAGGCTGGTGGGGGGGGAGCAAAAAGTCCTCACCCTGGGGGTTTTTCCTCCCCTTGCTGCACAACTGAGGGCTAGGGGGTGCCTAGGCTTCCATTCCCCTGCCCCCCACCCATCCCACTAGGCTGACAGACCCAGGCAGGAAGCAGGCTGGGGAGGTGAGACTTCAGTGCCTCAACTCTGTGACAGCAGTGGGCAAGGCCAGCCTTGCTCCATTGGAGCAGCCCAGGGCTGCAAAGCACTCTGGGATGCTGGGAGACTGTGAGTTAACTTGAATCAGGAAGGGATCTGGGACAGAAGTTCTATAAAGTGGTTCAACCTAAATTAGTTGACTCTGATACTACATCCAATCAGGTTTATCGTAAATTGGTTTTAGCCATTTTGAAAATGGTTTATGTGCAGTGAACTTTTGTTTTGTTACAGGTTTAAACAAGTTTACAATCACTTAAACTGGTTTGTAACTTCTTTCCCTAACCCTACAGAGTATTGCTAAAGAGTTTGTGAAGCCTTTAGACATTACCACACCAGTATTCACTAGATATTAGATTTAAACTCATTTAATGAAAAAACAGAACAATCCACTATCAGTCATTTTGGGAAGCACTAGGGAGTCCCAATTTACATTACAATATAAACCCCTTATAATGCAAAGGATAAAATAAATTTTCCGTTCCAAGGAGCAAATTTTGTCAGGAGCCAACTTAAACTTGAGTATTCAAATATTTTTAGAAAAATAAAACATGAAAATAATAGTATTTGAATTCTTCAGGCAAATTTAGAATAGGACACTATAAAATGTCAGTGGTAGTGAAAGAGAACGATGCTTAGAAAAAACAAAAGAGAAAGTCATAAAGCAAACTAAGAAGTCCTGCCAAAGATACCATTCTCTGGATTGAGCAAGTGCTGACTTTATCCTTGAGGCTTTTCTTAGTAAGTCTGTACTGATCAGTTTTTAAGAATGATGAATTTTGTAAATCTGAGACCATCATGACATGGTTCTCAAAACATAAATTAGTTGGGTTGAATGTTAATTGAGAGAACAGCAGTTCCCTTTTTTACATTTTGAGTCACAAAATAATATCTAAAGCTTGTGAGATCGTGGTTCTCTGCTCACATAATTTCAATAATTCAGTAGCTTTACTCCTCATTTAGGAAGATGCGAGATGAGAATTAGACTTTGAAATCTGACAAATTAGAAGAGGACAAAAGAAAGGAGTACTCCACAGATGATAGGGTGCAGATTAAAAACAATCCAGGAATGGGCAAAAAGACTAAGTGGATATTTTAGCTCAATTTATAAGGAAACTGAAGTTGAACATGGATGGTAGTGCCAGAATAGCTAACAGGGATGAGGGTAAAAAAGTGGAAATTGCTATATCCAAGGTAGAAGCACACCTCAAAGACCTTATTGTGCTCAATTTGAAAAGACTAGATTATCAGGAATACCTTCCACCTCCTCCCATTGATTGGCCCAGAGGCAAAAACTGCAAAAAAAAATAAAAGCAAGCAGAAAAGGCACCACTCACCACATGATTCCACCATGCTTTCGGTAGGTCATGGAAAAAAGCGGATTAAGAGGTTGTCTGTGGCAAATGGAAAACTGGGATCCTTGCTAATAACACAGAATCAGAAGATAATCAAAATATCATACCAGAAATAGATATATATTTTGCATACACACACAATAGAAAGACCTATATTGATGAATTAAGCACACAGAAATGGTGATGTGTTCTGACTTTGAAAAGATGAGTGTGAAACAAGGACATATCTATCAAAATATTCAAGTAGAGACAAAATATTAATGCAGTTGTACAAGACAATGGTGAGACCTCATTTGGAATGCTGGATGCAATTCTGATCAACTATGTTCAAGAAAGATTACTTCAAACTGGAATAGGTTCAAAAATGGGTTACGAGGATAATCAGGGGATAAGACAGCTTATTTTATGAGAGGAAACTTCGTTTGTTTGGCCTAGAAAAACAAAGACTGCTAAGGGATATTATTACTGTCTATAAATACATTGGTGGGACAAACACAAGGGAGGTGACTGAACTGTTAAGTCAAAAAAAGAATGCTGATACAAAAACAAATGCTTTTAAATTGACCATGAACAAATTAATCTGGGTGTTAGAAGGTTTATAAACATCAAAGGAGTGAAGTGCTAGAGCAGTCTTCCTGGAGGAGCAGTGACTGTAAAAAGCTAACTTGCATTAAGATGGGACTTGATGAGTTTAAAAAAATTATATGGCGTTAGTTGCCTGTGATATCGAGGATCAAAGATACTCCCTTCAGTCCTGTGTTTCTAGGATATTTATGGAGGGAAAGACAGCATGAATGAGCAAGTGCACATGCCCATATCTAATTCTCCCCTACCTCCACTTGACTGCATAACTAGCTTAGGAATTTTGTTTCAATTTCTGTTTATGTAGGTAAGAGAACCTAAAAGAGCTAGCAAGGAGTGTGACAGTATCCTACAGGATGTAACTTTTTTTGGTACAGGAAATCATCATGCTGTCTGGACAATGCAACAAGGGCATACCCGGAAACAGAGGCTCCTTCGAAATGTAGGCCTTATGTCACTCTTTTTGTCTGATCTGTGCTTAGTCTGCTACAATTTAACTCTACTCTTACTTCACTTAGATAAATTGCCGAGAACTAAACCCTGCTATATCTTGTATTTATTACACTGCAAAAGAAATCACTTGGAGCAGAGAACAATTGTAACTTTTAAAATAGCACAGATTAATCTAAGACCTAGGGCTACTGTGTCAGGGCTACTTGCTTTTGCTGCATATTCACAATAAACTGTGAATGACTGAATAGCCCAGAATGCTTTTTTGCTGGTGTCTGTTTCATTGTAAGATGTTTCTAATCTTTCCTGAAACAGTTGTGCTTGGGTTGACAAAACAAAAAAAATACCATATCCAATATACCTAAAAACTAATAGATGTACATATTTTGATGTCAGTTAAGCAATCATTAAGTTGAATTAGATTAAACTAGTTAAAGGGTTCCAGTGATAGATGAACCTTGACAAAAAAACACCTATAATTAGACATTCAAGACTTCTTATTTCTGCATTACTGAGCAGACCAGGGGAGATTGCAGTGCTCTTGGCAGAGGGATTAAGGAGCTGGGAGTACAAGTAGCAGTCTCATCAATCCTACCCATGAAAGGCAAGGGCCCAGAAAGATGCCATCATATAGAAGAAAACACTTGGCTGAGATTATGGTGTCAATAATGACGCTTTGAATAATAATAAGCTTTGAATTTTTCAACAATGGGTGGATGCTCTGGGGAGGAAGACTGCTATAAAGAGATGGAATTCATTTACCCAGAACTGGAAAAGGCATTTTTGGGTGTCATCTGACCAACCTAGTGAGGAGAGCGTTAAACTAGGTTTCACAGGGAATGGTGAACAAAAACCTCCACAGTAATGGAGCAACCAATCTACAGGGGAAAGGACTGGAAGAGCAGCTCAACTTTAAGAAATTGCCAGAGAGTCACAGGACAGTATTAAGTTACACAAAAGGAAAACAATAGATCAAAATGCAAATTATGTCCAAGTCAGAAAGAAGATATGGATGACATACTCTTCAAGCAGATGAAAAACTTACCCAAAAGTTATGAGATGGTATTCATGACAGACTTTTTGGTCATTTGCTGAAAGAACAACATAACTACATATAAAATGTCAAGTCACTTCATAACTTGTATGGAGGACAACTTTCTGTTCCAGAGGACTAAGGAATCACCTATTTTGGATCTTGTCCTGACCAATAGGGAAGAAATGGAGAATGTTTAAGTGATGGAAAACTTGGGAGGAAATTATCACAACATGATAGAATTCAAGATCTTGATACAGGGTCAAGATGAGGTCAGCAGAACTCAATGCTAGATTTTAAAAAGTTAGATTTCAGCTGGCTCAAAAAATTAAAAAGCATGGTTCCCTGGGAAGACAGATTGAAGGACAAAGGCACCCAGGTGGGCCAGAAGTTTCTGAAGGACACAGCATTGGAAACTGAACAAGAAACTGTTCTGGCATGATAAAAGTACAAGAAGAATTACAACAGACCAATGCGGCCACACAAGCAGCAATAAGAAACTTTGAAAGCAAAAAGAAAGCATACAGAGGCAATGGAAAAAATGGGCAGGATACTAAGGAAGTATATCAGAAAATGGAAAGAACTTGCAGGGATAAAAATTAGGAAGGCAGTGGTTAAAAAAAGAGAGAGAACATCACCTGGTGATGAAAGTTAAAGAAACCATGCATCCCAACCATGCATCTATAGCAGTTCTATAGATATGTTGGCCAGAAAAGAAACACCGTGGGTCCACTGTTAAATAGCCAGGACTCCTAGCAGAAGATCCAAAAAAGACAGAGCTACTCAACAGCTATTTTGCCTCAGTCTTCACAAAAAAATTAAGCTGTAGCCAGACACCTAGTAAGGATTATTTGAATAAGGAGACAAGCTGAGGTGTGAGATAACAAAAGATACAGAGAGCTTTGTTGGGTCTGAATGAATTCAAGTCAGCAGGGTCTGATTAACTTCATCTCAGGGTACTGAAGGAATTGGTAGAGGTGACCTTGGAACAAAAGGTCAGAAAGTGAGATTAGTAGGTAGTTAAGTTTAAAACTAACAACAGGAAGCTCTTTTTCATGTAGTGGGTGCATCTCCATGAGCAATTAATGCACCTTATGGTTACTGTACATTAAAATACAGCACAGTAAACTGTGTCTGGGAACGTGTGTACACATACGCCCTCATCAGCAGCAAATTTCCTCTCAATGCCAGCTGTTCAGTCCACAGAAGCTCCCCCCCACCGCCCTGCTCTACCCATCTGCAGCAGTCAGGCTCCCCTAGTGCCAATCCCAGCCTGGCAAGACAGGGTTAGCTGTCTTGAAGTGGGGGGATGCTCCTAGCCATGTGGAGCTCAACACTGCAGCCTGGCTCAGTAGCACTGGCTTGGGGGTGATGCCCTGTAACTGAGTGGCAGCAGTGCCCTGAGTTTTCCCATCTCTTTGCTTGCTGAGGGGATGGGAGAGCTCTCTGTCACAAGTCCTGGCACTGCTCAGCTTCCAGCTCCCCACAAGAGCTGGGAACTGAGCAATGCTAGGATGGGGGAGCTCTGTCTCTACAGTATGAGGACAGGGGCAGAGAGCTTCCCTGTCCCCTCAGCCTTGCTGTTGCCCACAGAGTGCATACCACAGTTGGCTCCCACTCCCCGCCCATGCCTGTGGGGAGCTGGTAGCTAAACAACACTGGCACCCAGGGCAGCCACAGGGAGGTATAAACAGCACTGGGTGCATCTCCCTCCAGTCTCTTCAATGCTTATCCAGAAACTTGTTCCCAGTCAACCTCTACACACATGCTACTGCACAGTAGTTGATGCACAGTTAATCTAGTGCTTGTATTGCTTGGTCCTAGCAAACTATGCATTAACCTAATTTACTACAGATTGGGTGCATCTACATAAGATGCTACGTCACCATAGTGATGAGCTACGTCACCATAGCTCATTGCTATGTGACATACCATTGCTGGGCACAAACCGTAATGCTCATTGCTACTGCAAAGCGGCTGCTAAAAATAGCTATGCAGTGTTGTGACTGCATGTGTAGATGTGCCTAGTAAGTCCTGTGCATATGTAGATGATGATTCTTTACTGCACATTAGATTAGTCTATGAACAGTAGAGTGTCTTGTGTAGGAGCATCCAGAGTGTAATTTAAGTGCGAAACTCTTTGCCACAAGATGTTGTGGAAGCTGATAGTTTAACCAGATTTAAAAAGGGATTGGACAAATTCCTGGAGGAAAAGTGCATTAGTGGCTATTGAGCATGGGAGTTAAGGGTATAGCCTCTGAATCAGAACTTCCTAAGCCTTAAATGCTGGAGGCTACAAGTGAGATAGAAACAGTGGGAAAAACCCTGGTCATACTCAGTTCATTCTCCCTTTCAGCATCTACTTTCTGCCTTTGAGTGACACAGGCCTATATGATATTCTACCAGGTCACAGGACTTGGCCTATAACAGGAAACTATAAGCCCCCCTTAAGAAGGGAGGCCACTGAGGACACATCAACTAAATGCATGGGGCAATAACAAAAGAAAACAGGAATGGGAGTAAGGTCATAAGTTAATAACTAGTAGGGCTGTGTGAAGCTTTGGGTGGTGATTTGATTCAGAGGAGATTTGGCCCAATTTGGTGGCCAAATCTCCAAATCTGAATTGAACTGGGGAACCAATTAAGAGGTTTGAATCAATTCAAAGCTCTCCAAATCTTCAGAAAATATTCAGAGAGCTTCAATGATCTGGACAGTCCCCAATGGCTTCAGCAGATAGTTGCAGCTGGAATAGGAGCTAGGAAGTAGGGGGCAGGGGAGGATAGGCTGAAGAAGGAGTAAGGGGACCATGGGGGGAAACCTGCCAGGCCCTATCTCCTGCCTGATCCCCAGCCCCCCCACCCCCTCCTGGCTTGGTGACTGGTGTCTCCTGGGTCTGAGGGGGGACCTGCAGCCAATTAGCAAGCCAGGGAGACATGGGGCGGGGGGCGCATGCTTCCTGGCACATCTGGAAGTGGACTGGATGTACTTCCGCTCTA
This sequence comes from Crocodylus siamensis, assembly GCF_052110815.1. NCBI lineage: Eukaryota > Metazoa > Chordata > Crocodylia > Crocodylidae > Crocodylus > Crocodylus siamensis. The sequence goes on along the minus strand of NC_143396.1, from coordinate 112,953,278 downwards.
CTTCCAGGTCCACTGCTGAGCATATTGAGCACCCCCCCACACACTCCTGTGGAACACTCCATGCACCCCAGCATTGCAGTGTTCACAAGGTATGTAGAAAAAACTTTTAAAGCTGTGTCTCTATCCAAAACACTGATTCTCTGAATCAGCATCTAATCTTCAGATTTGGATTTGACTGAATTGAATCAGGGACAGTGATTCAAATAAATGAATTGCATCACTGTCCCTGATCTGTGCCAAACAGTATAGAGCATGCTTTCTATACCCTACCTTCCACGCAATGTCAGGCTGATGGCCATATCTGGGGTCAGGAAGGAATTTTACCCCATGGTCAGATTGGTATAGGATATGGGGGGGGGGTTGCCTCCATTTTGTAGGGGTGCATGTGCACCTCTTTCTTGGAGCTCTTCACTGTATTTTAAGAACCTGGCAGTAGTAGGACATTGGCCACTATGTTTCCCCTGCTTTACCTGTGGCAAGTTAGAGAGGTATTTTTTGTGACTGTGTCAGAGTTGACAGCAGGTTTGCTAAGTGGTTAGACAATGGATTTGTATGGGATGGTTAGGTGAAAGTTGATCCTGCCTCAGGCAGGGGGTTGGACTAGATGACCTCTGGAGGTCTCTTCTACTTTTCTATTATTCTTGTTTCAATTATATCAATGGAAACAACATCAGTTTTCAATGGAAATAATATTAGGCCCTGATTTTGAATGAAAAACTTGTGTTATACTTCTAGAAAAAGAAGCATGATGTTTGCCACACTTATCTGTTTATCACTTGAAATAGGAAATAAGGAGCACACTGGGTAAGCATATAGATACTGCAAACAAAAAAAGATAGAGAAATGGACAAGATTTATCAAAGGAAGAAGCTTGGACAGTTTAAGGTTTTGTACAATCTTTGAAATCTTTTTCTCTAAATAATTTAATGTTTTGCTGAAATGTTAAATTTAATGTAATGTTTAAATACATTCCCTCCCCCAAGGGAAAACATGTTTATTTACTGAATAATGCCAATGTACTTAGTGGTACACAATATTATAATATTGTCTGTTTGTCTGTCCATAGCACTTTATTCACAGCAGAATACACTGACAGAAACAGCCAATCAGAGGGTGAAGAAGTGTTCTGATAGAAAGTAGCCCACCACCATGGTGGTATGGACACAGGGAATGGAGCGGAGGGGCCCGAGGCCAGCACAGCTGGTCTTGACTCCCTCACCTTGCTCCCTGGAGGCAGCGGCAACAGAGTGGATAGGAGGTGGAGAGGCTAGCAGGGCTGGCCTCACCTCCCCCCACCCTGCTCCATGCAGGTAATGTAGGGGGAGGGGAGGAGTGAGCCTCCTCCCCCTGTTAGGCCTGGGCCAACTCCTCCCCCACTCCCCTGCATTGGCCCAAAGCCTGCTTCTTCCATCTCCCCGCCGCCACCACGTCAGCCCAGGCCCGCTAGTACCCTCCTTCCCCTCCACCACGGTGGCCTGGCTTCTCCCCACCCTTGGGCCTGGTCCTCCCCTACATCGGACCCTTACCTCTGCAGCGGGGACGGGGGGAGCAGGCCCAGACCCCAAGCAGCAGGAGAGAAGGGGGAGCGGTCCTGGATGGCGGGGGACCCGAGCTCTGTCCCCACCCACTCTCTGCCTTCATCATTCTTGATGGGCAATTGTCTAGTTTTAAATAAAAACAAAGATGTTTTCCTAAGTAAAGGTAAATATGTATCTATTTGCTCTATGTACGTTAGAGTAATAAAATTTCAACTAATGCAAACACTAGAATCAACATCACTGTAAGTATTTAATATAAAACCAACTGAAGTCTGAAGAAAGGCTCCTAAAAGCTTAAATGGGCTTTGGATTAGATCCTATTGAACGGTGAAGCCTAGCAAATGGGAAGAACGTACAAAAGTGGCTACATTCTCCATTAGTATAACTAATGCAGTTCCCTCAAATTCATTAACATTCATTAAAAACTATTCATGCACAGATTCATACTTTTTACAGTCAAAAGGAACCTTTGTGAATGTCTTATCTAACCTCTGAAGAGCATTGGCCAAAAATGTTGCTATGTTCAAATCCAAATTTTTGAACCCAAATATATCTCAATGTGAATAACGAATATCTGTTGTGAACATTCCGCCATTATACAGTGAAGAATGAAAAAAGAATAGGCCTTACCAATTGAATATCTTCTAGTCTCCTTGGATAGCTAAAAAAAGGATCTTTAGCATTTTAATTAATCTCTCATTTTGTTACTGCAAGAAAAAAAACAGGTAGAAAATATCCTTTCTCCAGTTATACTGGCAGGGGAAGGAAAAAGTTAAGCGTTGACTCTTCTCTTATGATGTCTCATGAGATGTTAAGGATGTAAATCCATATGCCCAGGCAGAAAGTTTGTTCTACATTCTCTCCTCTAGTATTTTCTTGACTTCCATCTCTCTTTCCCGGAAACTGTCGTTTTTTAGTTATTGGAAAGGTGCATGCTAGCCTTCTGCAGCCATTTTGGATATTTCCACTACTATGACTTCACCAATATTTCCCCCTTTCCATTTATCATCTCCCCACTGCATTCAAATATCATTGCAATAAGAATAATTTCCAAACTTAATCCACTGGCTCTATAGTATATTGAATCTACATAATGTTTTCAGAAGGCCTGTGGCAACCCTCACACCTCTTTGGGAATCACTATATAGACAATTTCCAGCTGCTTAATTCCAGTCTGGCACACAGACCTAGAGCTGCACTGATAAACATTATATATGGTCTTTGACATAACTGGCTGAGATTCAACTGCAGGTCAGCTTAGATCTTATAGCTCTATTTAACATGGGTCAAGGGATTTGGTGGGGACAGATGGTCTCTCTATCATTGCTAGTCTATACAACCTTCAAAAACTTTGGTTGGAAGGATGATGTTTGATTATGTTTAGTAAGGTTTTTATTTATTTGGCTGTAGCATGCAGCAAGTTTCTGTACATTATTCTTTATGATACCTAGCTGTGGGGTTTTTCAGAACATCTCCTCTTGTGACTTTTTTCTGATAAATAAGCAGGAATGGAACAACTTTGAATTAAATACCATCATAAAAACATGCAACCTGCCCCAGTGCATAGTGTACTTTAGCTTGAGCTCAGTCAGATCAGCATGAATCTGGAGTTATTCCAGGAAGATCAATGAATTTAAATTATTGTAATGCTGGTGTGGAATCAGAATCTGGTCCCTAAGCAGGTTCTTGATTTTCTTTCAGGGGAGAGATTTGAAGAATTGGCAAGAAAGCAACATTTTATTCCTTCTTTCCTTTATTATTCATAGCTAAAACAGCTCACTTTTTTCATACTAAATCATCCTTTTGAACATCAAACATGATTCAGAAGAAAGTGTTATAGTTTACTCATGTTTCCTCAGGTAAACGACGCTTCTCAGGAGGAGTAGTAGATCAGATTTTGTATGAATCAGCAGCCAAAGTTTTTTTCTTTTTTAAAGAGACATAAAGTTCAGAAATTAGCATAGGAATGACACCAAGAACATTTAATTGATCTGCTTTAGCTGTGTCACCCATTCTGGCTTTGTGAAGCATCATAATAAATTAATTTAATAAATATAATGCCACTTTTTCTGTAAAATAGAATATATATTTTGTTTTCTCATTTGAAATGTGGCCATAGTCTAGATAACTTTAGAAAGATGAAGTCACATGATTTACAAGGCTAACCTAGAGATATTTTCTTTTGGTCAATGGAACATTTGAATGCCACACTGTGATAGTCTGTGGCGTGGAAACCTTGGTCCCAGTCCTGTTCCTTAGGGTCACCACTACCTGTCTATCTCATTGGCCGCTGGACATCAGTGCATGGATTTTTACCTCTAGGAAGAGCAAGTAATCCTCCAAAAATTAAGGCTTCCTATTATCTATCTGTTATGTACTAGGCATACTAATACAGTTTAGTGCTTCAAGGCTATAAGAACCTAGTTTATTTTCATGAATACCAACCAGTTACTGAAAACAGAATAATGATAACAAAAAAAAAAAATATTGCTTCTTGCAGTGTTTTAGCTCTTCTGGAACTTAGTGGTCAATACAGTTGTGGGCTGAGAGTAAAAATTAAAAGACACTCAGAAAGACACAGCAAATGTAGTTAAAATTTTCATATTAGAGGAGAACGGTTATGGACACTGAAGCTTCTGTAGCTTCTATTTGCTCTCCTCCGAAGACTTTTTGATTCATTATTTTATTTTATTATTCTTTTATTATTTTTTAAATAATTTTTTAAAATATTTTTTAAGAACTCTCTGCATTCAATTAATATACTATTAAGAGCTTCAGCTGGTATAGATCTGCTTAGCTTCATAACACTAACTTTTGCCCTTTGCCTACTGAAATAAATCCAGCTTCAGCTTTTTCAAACTTTAAATTCTGGAAACCAGCAAAGGAAAAAACTTTTTCGTGTTATTTCTGGTCACAGGTTTACCAGGGATTTCTAGGACTCATTATTTAAGTGGGATGTGCCTCTGTGATGTCTTTATTTTTTGGACTCTTATTCTTTATGTACAAATATTTTGAATGAACTTTTATAACATAGGTTATTTCAAAAGAATTCATCCACAAAAACGAGCAATGTCTAAATCTTGAAGATTGTTTTTAAAAGCCTAAAGTTAAACAGTATCCTTAGATGAGATCTACAAAACAGAAAATACTATCTATTGGAAACAGTCTTTTCCAAATCATTCTGGGAGCATCTCTCCACCATTCCACTATACAATAGTCTGGCTATGGCTCAGAACTTGAAATTTCACTATCCAACATGGCCTAAAGTGATATCTTTATAATTATTTATTATTTATTTTCTGTAGAATTCACACTGTTCCAGACAAATCCACAGCTCACACACACAAGAATGCACAGTTCCTGCCCAGGAAATTAGTAAATTTTGCTCCTTTGCATATGTTGCATTGAGTTGTTATGAAAGCTTGGGAAGCTTCCTGATAACATGCACCTTTGAACTTTATTCTCATGAGTAAAGTATTTCTGTTTGGATAGAATTAGCAATACTAATGAAAATTTTGATCAGCGCAACTGAACACCTTTAGAAGATGCTGCAAGGCAACTGACGGGGTTGGCTGGGGCATGAATATGCCAGCTAACCCCTCACTGAAGCACCCTGAAATACATTTAACAGGGCTTACAGGCAGTCCTTAACTTACAACACTTGGAGTTACAACGTTTATAAATTGATACCCTGTTTCAACTTTCTGACATCAGTTTCAACTTTACAATGCTTAATCCAATGCAATGCCATGCCAGTGAACAAGTTCACTGTGTCACCCATGTCCCTGGAGAACATCTGTCCAAACTTCCTAGGACACTTTCTTTAACAAAGCAGACAAGACTCCAGAAAAACCTGCAGCCAGGACTCCTGAGAAGGCTCCAGCCAAGAACCCTTCAAAAAGTCCAACCAAGAGTCCTTCAAAAAGTCCAGCAAAGTCACCTCAAAGAAGTCTTCCAAAGCAATATGATTTCTATATACAATATAAATACATTAATGTAGCTATATTACTCATCTGCAATTGATCAAGTACAAAATTCTCGGGTATTTTTGGCGAACATAGGATAAAATTGGGCCTTGGTTCAGGAACCAATCCCCCATTTATAATGTTGTTTCTTATGAGAAAATTGGTTCCGAGTACAGCGTTTCGACTTAAGACATGATTTTCAGGAACCAATTACATTGTAAGTCCGAGGACTGCCTGTACATTTGTTTTATTCATGATGAATATTTGTTCTAATTGGACATTGTTTGGGATTTAGTTATTTTGCTAGGTTTAAAACTTTTTAAAAATAACTTAGGTAAAAAATGAACAAGAGAACACCCTCTGAATAATCGGTAGGTAAAATACAACTATTTACCAGCCATCATTAGAAATCCTATTATTTCAAACTGATAATATAATTATAAAACCACATCTTGTCCATGCTAAATCAGAGTTTTCATAGTCTACTTTTTCTCTGCTGTTAGTATCCTTTCCACCTCTGCCTCTTTTCACATCCCTCAACCTGTCTGTCTTACTGCTCCATAAAATTTTGACATCTGTTGGCACATTTGTCTTCTCACTTATAATAGTTTGACTCTTGTGTAAATCTGTTTACTTTGGTGGCACCCCTCCAGATTTACAGTAATGTTAGAGAAGAAAGAAACAAACCCAATATTTCCTCCTCTTTTCTCACATTTTTTTCTCTCATTTACCAGGTCCCTTCAATTACTTTACACTGTTCCAGCTCTGACACTCAGGATCTTTCAGGAAGCAGCACTGACTTACAAAGGCCAGATACAGACATACAGACAGTGTTCACAAGTACTGAAACATACTTAAACACCCAAAGGGTTGGTGAACCAGCTGGGGAGTACTACAGTGGGGATACTGCTGACATGTCTCCTAAAGAACATGTTTGTTTCTCTTACATGAACTAACAGCTTTCTTTCCCTGTCTCTCTAGATGCTTAAAAATAACGTGTTCCAGAAATGAGAGGGGGAAATTACAAGCAATGGGACACACTGCCAAGAGGACCTACCATAATTTCCTGACATACAATGACAGGAAGGCATTGCTACAGTTTCTGTGGACCCTGGACGCCTGATACACTATTGTTCTAAAAGGAATAAAACAACTAGGTATTATAAATATGTATGCAATGTGAGAGCTTTGTGTTAAAGAACAAATAATGTCAGATACTTTTCACCAGCAGTTTTATCAAAATATCTTCTCCATTGTTTATATGTAGGAATTAAGCCTCTTATCACTTCTTACCAAAAGATATTTAGAAAGCTATTAAAAGTTGGAAAACAATTGTGTTTTCTCCTTTGTCACTACTAAGCCTAAGCGGGGGAGGGAAGGGGGGGTTAGTATCCCCACTGCAGTGCTAAGTGTCTAGCTGAAAGAAAGTATCTTGTTAGTCACCTACCCAAACCATTTCATGAGAGTAAACTGTAAATGCAAGAAACTCTGGACTGCAGTGCCAATATATAAGTATCAATATAAGAATCAAGCAAAAGTAGTAGATGTCATACTGTATATTTGGTATTCCATTTATGGTACAGACACCAAGAGAAGTGATGAATTGTAATATTGTGGGACAGTAATTTTAGGAGTCAAATGCTCTGTTGGTGTACATGGGCAAAATTCTCATGAATCAGTGCTCCTGATGCTGTTTACTCCAGAAAATAATTTGGCTTTAAGTATCTAAGTCTGTTTTGAATCTTACTAATCACTGAGCCTCAAATATATCTTATAGCGGGGAATTCTGTAAAATAATTATGCCCTGTTTAAAAGAATATTTCTTTTAATCAGCTTTAAATGTTTTATGCTAGTATTTATTACATGAAAGGGTATATAGGAATGTGATTTATTTATCTAACACTGTGATTTAGATGCTTAACTGCAATAAATTTGGATGTGTGCTATTTTGTACTCTCCAAATCACCAAGATTTCACGCAAAGAAAAACTGAGAGTGATCTCATGGCTACCCTAACTTCACTCAGAAGCTTGTGTGTAGCTCATACTGCTGCAAATCACCAGCTGCTTTGCAGAGTTTGTAAGGATCATTATTCCCACTTCACAGATGATAAAATGGAGGATTGGGGAGGTAAGTATTAGAAAATCATCAAGGTCTCTTGATGAGATAGGGGACAGAGCTGGAAATAGATCCTAAAATTTGCTGGTTCCGAAGTTCATGCCCTTTATGACTCATGCCGCAAGATAATTTTTGGAATGGCAGTTAGAATAATTTCATCATGTTGGAAAAATAGGAATACATAATAAATAAACACTTATTATGAGCATCCCTAAACCAATATGAAAAACAAGGCTGGAAGAATCAACAATGAAACTGAAATGAAAAATCAAACAAATGTCTCTTAAATAAATGGCAATATTTATACAATAGATTTAAGCATAGACCTAATATTTAGCTTTATTTAAATTTTGGCTCCTCAGAGAATTAAAAAGACAGCTGGTATTGTTGATCTAATAGCGCCGAGTCAGACTGAGCAGACAGTTACGAACTGTGTGAGGTTCAGTGTCAACAAGGCATGGTTTTGGAAAAAATGAGTTTGGTATTTTATTTTATGTTTAAATGCTTTGCTGAAATGAGAGTGGAATTAGATGGAATCTTAGAGCCAATATACAGTTTTCAGTTTAATTGGTTTATGCAGTTTAAGTAAAAAGAGAGAGAGAGAAAGATTGCCTCGCTCATTAACACAATTCTCAGATGACTGTTCATGCTTCCTAAACTACAAACTGAATTTTGTGTAGTTCACTGCACCTTTTAGAAGTGATATTTAAGGATTTAGGGCGTTTGTAAACAACAGAAATTGGGGGTTTAATTCTCCCTAAATTGAAGCTGTGGTTTTTTAAGAATACTGCTTCAATTTAGGGTGAAGTAAACCCCCGTGTCACATACACCCATGCTGGAGCCCGATCTTTACCTGCCTCTCCAGTGGTAGGGAAGGGAGAGCAAGCTGCTGGCAAGCAGAGCGGTCCCTGAGTTGCAGGAGGGGCTGGTGCTTCTCTCCATGGCAGCAGCAGCCCAGCCCAGGCAGCACCAGCCTGCAGGCACCTGGCTTGGGCAGTCCCAGGGGGCACCACAGCCATGGAGGGAAACACCAGGCCCCAGCACAGTCCAGGCAGAAAGTAAAGCTCCGGGGGGGGTGGAAAATCAGACTGGCTGCTTTTTTTCTCCCTTCTGTGGAGCCTGCCTTCCTGGGATGCTGCTGGGCTGCCTGCACAGCCCCTGAACAGCATGAAGCCCAGGACTTCCCTCCACAGCTGTAGGGTAGGAAACTAAAACTCCTTGGAGGTGTATTAAATGCAGCACCCCAAAGTTATCTGCTGTGTCCCAAAGTCATTAAAGGCACATCACGCTGCCGAATGTACTACAGCCGCTGGAATTAATGTACAACACACTGCTAAATGTGCAAACAGCAATGCCATTAAAATTATGCAAAAGGCATGTAACCTGCTTTAAACCCACTTAAAAGTGTCATCTACAAACACCTTAAGCTTGTAAAATTCATTCCAAATGTAGCCACCTGTTCAGTGGTAGTGATTTGTTTTTGCTGCGTTTCAAAACAACAGAAAATTAAACTACTCATTTAGGTACCTACATATGGATTCTGGAGCCTAACTTGGGCAATTAAATTCATGTTTCAGATAGTTTCTGTTCTGTAGAAAGGAAAAAGATCTTACATTTCTGAGATGGGGATGGAGGTTTGGTCTGGTACGCTCAGCCAAAATAATAGTTTGCTTTGTATTACTGATTATACATTGCTGGTAAAATGCCATTTCTCATTGCCCCATTAGTTATATTTCTACAGGTAATATGTTTATTCTATGCTTGCTTGGTGTAATACACTTGGGGAACATCCAGGATGAAGACAGCTATGTATTTGTGATTTAGGTTACAACATGAATGCTTATGTTATGAATTTCTTCCCCTGAAGACCTGGGTTCAAAGTTTTGTCAAATAATTAAAATTTAGCATGGCCTTAATATAGTCCCTAACTGTACCATGTGTGCTGCATATCCATTTTTCGCACCTCTGTCCTCTCTGCTCATCAGAAATGGAGCTAGGAAAACATTGCAAGAAAATTAAAGGAATTTGTGTAACCATTTTGATATAGATATACTTTGAAATACCAGAAATCTCAAGAGAAAGCGAATTCTCCTAACATTTTCAGCTTGATTTTCAGATCAAAGCAGTTTGGATAAATTCCGATAAACAGATCAGGCAAAAGGAGGGCGAGAAAATAAAAGCTGGTCTCTCTAAAGGTGAACTGAGAAGATTAAATCTCTTTTGAACTAAGCACAAAGTTGTGTGCGCTGATTTCCAGTTACCTCTTCCTCCACCTCCTTCATTCTTTCCCACCGTGGTAGTAGATCAGGGAGTGTGGAAGTCCCATTCTGCCACTGACCCATGTGCAATCAGTAACTTCTTAGACTGATGTGTTCTGGGACAAATCTAATTAACATGGAAGAGCCAGGAAAATGTTATGGTATATAAAAGGAATTTTAAAATACGTGTTTAAATGTGGGCATACATGCAACTGGTTAGTTGGCAGAGAAATAAGAATGAAAGGAGGCATTTTAACATCTAAATATATATTGTCTTATATATTTATATTAAAAGACAGCTTTTAATTTATTTGAGCCTGTCACCAAAATAAACACAACTATAGCCTCATAATACTACAAACTGATGACAGGTTCTCTGTAGTAAATCATTTAAAGCTGTCAATATAAAGGCCTAACAAGGTGATAAGGAGCAGCCAACACAGATTTGTCAAGAGTTATTCATGCTTAACCAACCTGATTTTCTTCTATGACAAGGTGATGGGCTTTGTGGATTTGACGGGAACACTGGATATGATTTATCCTGACTTAAGCATAGTTCTTGAAACTCTCAAGACGTTCTCATAAATAATCTAACAAATATGGTACAGATGGGATTTCTATACGGTGGATGCTTAAGTGATTGGATAGTTTTGCTCAAAGACTAATCATCAATGATTCAGTGTCACATGGGGTGGAGGCATCAAGTAGGGTTCCCCAGGGCTCTATCTTGAGTCCAGTGCAGTTCCATGTTTTTATTAATGACCTAGAGAATAAAATTAAGAACTCAGCAAATTTGTAGATGAAACAAAGGTGGGTGAGGAGCAGACACTTGGAGAACTGTATTAGGATGACTTTGATAAACTGGAAAATGGTCTGAAATAAGTCAAACAAAATTCATTGAAGACAAAATAAAAATGCTGCGCTTATGCAGAAACAAGGAAATTCGCATGTACAAAATGAGAAACAACTGGGCTGCAGTGCTGCAGAAAACAGATCTAGGGAATTATAGCGGATGGCAGTCTGAATATGACACTTCCACTCTCTTCAGTTCTGATGACACTTCTTTTGTCTCCTCCTCTGTTTTAATTTTACCCAGCATTTACTTGAGTAAACTCAAAAAAGAAAATTGCAGTTAGGTATTAGGAAGAACTTTCTAATGCTAGGGGTAGTTAAGCACTGGAACATCTTGCTTAGAAACATTGTGAAATCGCCATCACTGGAAGGTTTTTAAGTGCAGGTGAGAGAAACACTTGGCTGGGACAGCTTAGACAAGGAGAATTCTGCCCTGTGTAAGGAGTTTGCATAGAAGTGACCTCTGAAAGTCTCCTCTTTTTTCTACAATTCTGATTCCTGTTTTGAGAAAGCACTTAATTAGGTACTTGCAAGCAATATATAATGTAAATGCATGCTTATTTTTAAGTGCATCCTTAAGTGTTTTCCTTTTTAGGGATGATTTGCTAAATCTGGGCTTGTACGTACACTACTGCCAGAAGTTGCAAATCCATGTGCTTACAATGCCAGCACATGAGCATTTCTCTTCCACAATAGATTAATTCTTGTTGAGGGACAATAATATTTTACCAAATGTATTTTAAGATCAAAGAGAATAATACTGTCAAAACCCCCTTTTATAGTAAAATATTCTCTTTGTTTTTTCTACAGTTGCATATTTTTGTTCCCTGAGGAACAATTTGTAATGATATAGCTCCGAATGCCATGAGTTTCTTGGTATTAAACTGCACCCACTCTGATTTCTGAAGCATTGTTTGGTGGGACAATACATTTTTTTTGAGAAATGTGAGCCCCAACACACAAGGGCTGTATATATTTTTTCTTTAATTGTCCTGAAGGTATCTGTAGCAGCTGATTTTCTGCTATTTCTGAATCGCAGAAAATCCTCCCATTTCTGAATCAGGTCTATTAAAGAAGATACTTTGGAAAATCTCTGAGATAAATAGCCCATGATAACCTGCTAGCAATAATTGCTGGGCCTTTAATTTTTTACATCAATAGACCTTGAGCTTTGTAATTTCATCCACTCTGTTTTAGTTTATATTCATTTAAAAAGAATGGCTATTGAGTCAACTAGCTAGAAGGCTGTCCTAAGGTAGCAGCTATGGATTCCTTCATGCATAAGTGGTCCAAGTATGATTTAGATTTAAGAGCACAGTTAACAAATCTCCATGAAGATACTGAGTTCTGTATTAACTCATGCAGCTGAAAAATTTGGATGTGCCATACTCTTGCATAACACATATACCTTTTATTCCCAAAAAAACAGCCCTCCAAAATTGCTTACTACAAGATAAAGGCTACAAGATTTCACTCAAATGTTGACTTACGCTGTGCCTGGAAATGGAGCTGTCAAATACCATTTTCCTCAGATGTTTCAGTAGCTTATTACTGTGGGAATGCTAGACCAAATAATCTTGTCTCTTCTATCTGGTGGTTTCTTATTTATCTATCAACTCTTCTTCAATGTGAAACTGCACAAAAATCCATAGTCCCTGGCTATATAAGATTTTAATACATTTATATAAAAGATAATTAACATGTTGCTTGTCACCAGTAATTAAATCAACATTTATTTGGAGTCCTCATTAATGAGTATAGTAGGTACAGACATAGCCTGAGGTATTCCTTCCTGAATACAGTTTTATTTTCTTTTTCTGCACATCTGCTTCCTATAGTGACTTTTAAATACCAGCACCTTGAATGTACAATAATTCCCTTAAGCTGACTAGTTGGCCACCTTGTTTCTGTGCTTCTGCTTTAGAAAATCGTAAAGCTTAGCGTTAGCTGAGGTCTGTAATGGCAAATCACCAAGCCCATCTCCCCAGAACAACACTGTCTATGGACAATGGCTTCGTTTGAAAGAGGGTCATCATACGTGGTAAACTTGATCTTTTTATAGGACAGTGTTTTAGCTGTATCAAGTGAAAATATATTTCTGGACAATATTATCCTATTATTTCCAGGAGGACAAGATTGTCCAGTTAGCCTTGAACTTGGGAAATCTGTATTCAGTATTCTAGCTCCACCATAGTCTTCCTGCCTGATCTTGCTAGTCACTTAAGCTGTATTCAGAAAGGTACATGGACATACGGATTCTAGATACTGCAATGTATCATTTGCCCATCTCCTTCCCAGCAGAAACTAAAGGCTCTGGTAGTAGCTTATCATCTCCTTATATCAGTGGTCACCAACCAGTGGATCTTGATCCACTGATAGATCTCGGAGCCTCTTGTGGTAGATCCTGGAGCCTCTTGGAGTCAATCCAAGGCTAGGGCAGGGGGCTGAGTACCCGCGTGCATGCATATGCATGTCCCATCCCAGCAGGTCAGTCCATGGGGGAAGGAAGAGGTAGGGGCTAGATTGAGGCCCCCGTGGTGAGGGACAGTGCTGCAGAAGCAGGAGCAAGGATAAGTTGAGTGGGGCTCCAGCCAGGTGGGACTTACCTGCTGGGGAGGCACACCCTCAAATATTTTTTTTCTCATTCTGCCTTGATCTGCGCCCCCCCCCCCCAATAGAATTACCTGCTGGGTAGGGGGGTGGCAGTGGCACACAGTAGATCTTGTGTTGCTTTTAAATGCCAAAAGGTGATCTCCTACTTAAAAAGGTTGGAGACCACTGCCTTATACTATAAATAGGGACAGGTAGGTTGCTCAGAACAGAAAGCATTCTGAGCAGGCATCTAGCTTGAGCTAGGCAACAAGGAAATGACAAAGACAGAAGTGTTCATTAAATTTCAATGCTGTCCAAGGCTTAGACACCTATCCATGAAGGGCAGAAGTGCCTGTGTCTAACTAGGAATTCACAGCCTTTAGTTTCTTACAAAATTAGGTACCTAACCTTCTTTAAGAGAGACAGGCAGTTAATTCTCAGAATGAAAAAAAGCTAGGTCCAGCTTCTGCCTTAGAAGATTCAAATCCACGTATTTTGTACCCTAGGAGTTTACATTAACCAGATAGCAATTATTTGGGGAAGGGGTGCAGAGGAGGTACTCTCATTATTTCCTGCTGTTCTATTTTACAGTGCAGAATTAAAAATGCATAGTGCTAGAGACAGTAAACAAGAGTGAGGGCTACTTCGCTGTCAAATAATAAAGGATTCTAGGTTCTAACTCCTATTTCAAGGGCTGTTTCATCTTTTCTGCTTGGGTAATGGTATTGAGGCCCACACTGTAGTTCATGAATGGGAGAATTTCTTCTTCCAAAGGGGGCAACACCCACTCATACAAATAAGGTGCCATGGACCAGTTTATCCTATGAAAAGGACAATTCAGATTCCAAAGCATATTAGATCTAAAGCACAGGCATATTAGATCTATGACACAGACAGCCTAAGAGAGAAAACCTTCAAATTTCAAAATTGTAAGCTCTGCCAAGGGCAGAAGAGGTAGATGAGATCCTATACCCAACAGGGTCATATGCTGTGGGTATATGCTTCGAGTGAGATCTGACTAAATGGCCACTCAGCTGTCCCCTGGAGTTAATTAGGATACTTAAGAGTCATCTTGAGTTCCCTCATCCTACTGAGTCAAATTCTCCATGAGTCAAAAGTTGCAGGGAAGTGTGAAGGCACAACAGTATTTCACAAATAGACATGCAGACATTTTCCCAGCTCTCTAAAGGTCCTCAAGAGATTGGAGCTGGCAAAGATGAGCAATGATTGGTACTTGGGTGGCAACTGAACTTGAAGCACACTATGCATCTGAGTAGCCCTTTCTTAGGATCCACATTGTTCTCTCCACTTTCTAGGAAGGAGCTAGAAAAAAGTCCTCTAAACAGACAGGCTGTAAGCATTCCCTGTCTAACAAACTCACATATCCCAAACAGCTGAATGACCGACTCATGCAGTTGGAAGAAACTTCAGAAATTGAGAATTTTCTCATCTGTTGCAATACAGAATATTGAACATAGAGCATTTTCATGTCAGAGCAAACCAACCTCACCTGAAAGACCAGAAAGATAAATTCTATTAGTTTCTAGAGAACTGCAGCACTACAACATCAGGATTGCAATGCTGAGTGAGACTAGTGACATTTGTACACAGCACAGGGGTTTAATTCTCCTTAAACTGAAGTGACGGGTTTTTTTAAAAACACTACTTCAATTTAGGATGAAGTAAACCTCCGAGTCATATCACAAGTCCAGTCTTTACCTGCCTCTCCAGTGGTGGGGAGAAGAGAGCAAGCTGCTGGTGGGCAGAGTGGTCTCTGAGCTGGTGCTTCCCTCTGGGGCAGCATTGGCCCCCTGCCAGGCAGTGCCTGCCCGCAGGCACCCAGTTGAGGCAGTCCCAGGGGCACCACAGCCACAGAGGAAAGCCGTAGGCCACCACAGTGATCGCCAATTTGGGGGGTCTCCCAACAGCTGATTGCTGACCGGGTTGGGGGGGGTCACACAGTGGCTGATTTTCAGTTCCAGTGAAAGTGCCAACAGCAAACTGAAAGTGCTGGCAGCAAACCAGAAGTGCTGCTGGCACTTCTCGGGGGGGACACCGGCTGGTGCTCCTCACTCCCCAGTCAGAGAGGGCTAATTTTAAGGGGGGGGGGACACATGCCCTCCCCATACCCCCCTACGCATCACTTTTGTCTCCTAGGCTGCTGCCAGGCTGCCTGCACAGCTCCTGAGCCATACAGAGCCCAGTACTTCCCTCCGCAGCTGTAGGGTAGGAGACTAAAACTCCTCAGATATGTTTTAGTTTGCAGCACCCCAAAGTTATTTGCTGTGTCCCAAAGTCATTTAAGGCACATTACACCACCAAATGTGCTACAGCAGCTGGAATTAATGTGCAATACACTGCTGAATGTGCAAACAGCAATGTCATTAAAGCAATGCAAAAGGCATTTAGCTCCTCTTTAAAACCACTTTAAAGTGTCGTCTACAAATACCCTATGATGCTATATAAGGTCAAATAACAGAATATGGTGGAGGATGCAGTTTTTATTGGCAACCCACTGAATTGGTAGGAGATTGAATTCATACTTAGAAGCTGCAGTCAAGAATTTGAAGGAGCAAAACTAACTAAATTGCCATACAGTTTAAAAAATGGTTCATGATACTCAGACTTCCTATAACATCTGGACAGCATGCCATAAATATTAATCATTCCCTGTGTAATGACATCAGATGATATGATAAAGAAGCCTTTTACTCAAAGCTAAAAGGTATGCTGGTTGTTATCCCTGAAGCTATTTTAGCAGACTATTTTAATGCCAGGGCTAGGAAAGATCATGTCACCTGGAAAAATATTGTTGGAGAAAAAGAATTGGCCTATACGAACCACAATGGCCAGAAGCTTTTGATCATGCATAAAGTATAATCTAGCACTCTGCTCTGCCAAAGAGATATACACAAAACTTTCTGTAAACGCTCAAGACCAAACACAGTGGCATCTAATCATCTCTATTACTGTAAATACCAAAGACATTTCCAATGTGCATATTAACCAGACCCAGCACAGACTGATCCACATGTTTCTCCTAAAAGAAGAAAGGTAGCACTACAGTAAAGGAACTCTATGAGAACCACCTCAGGAATCCCAAACACATTACTTCACTTAGTACTCAGCAACAGACCAGAAATTAATTTAAAAAAAAACCATTATAGCAGGTCAAGCAACAAAAAATATTGAGCTGTTTAGAGACACACTACATCAACTAGTTCTTGGATTCTTGGAGTAACATCAAAGAAACACTACATGCAGTCAAATCAAGGCACTCTGCCTCTTAGTGTCACTTAATGATACAAGCAATGAGCAAGTAAGATATAATATCCAAAAGGAAATTTGCATTCTCTAAAATTCATAGTGGGCCAAGGGCACAGAAATTCAAGAATATATTGGCCAATATGAGACCAGAAACTTCTTCAATGCTATCAACCTACACTTCTAACAATGCTGTGCCACTAAGGTCAGCTGATGCACAGCTTCTTTTGAAAAAAAGGGACAGCATTACAGTGATGAAAAGAACACATCTTTAGCCTTTTAAATAGGCCAAGTAATACTGGCATTCACATTGTCTGAGCGCTCCTGAAACATCTAGTATAACCTAATCTCTATTACACCAGATCTGAGTGAGGTTGTGAAAGCAATTAGTTAAGAAATGTGTTGGTATCCCAGCAGAAATCTACACAGAGGTAAGCAACTCAAGCAGTATCTATATTGAGTTGTCCTTTGATATGGAGCAAAAAAAGAGATAGTCCCTCAAGACTTCCAAGGAGGAAGTCAATGTCATCTTTTTGGACTTCCAGAAGGCCTTCGACACAGTGTCCCATCCAATTCTGGTGGGCAAGCTGAGGGGCTGTGGCATTGACAAATGCATGGTCACATGGGTGGCAACCTGGCTTCAGGGACAAACCCAGAGGGTGGTGGTGGACGGGTCAATGTCGACCTGGGAGTGTGTAGGCAGTGGAGTCCCGCAGGGCTCGGTCCTTGGGCCGGTGCTGTTCAATGTCTTCATTAGCGACCTGGACAAGGGTGTGGAGAGCACCCTGTTCAAGTTCGCTGATGACACCAAGCTGTGAGGTAAAGTGAATACACTGGCAGGCAGGGACCGCATCCAGGGAGACCTGGATAGGTTGGAGAAGTGGCCGGATCTGAACAGGAAGCGGTTCAACAAGGACAAGTGCAGAGTGCTGCACCTGGGGAGAGGGAACCAGCATTATAGTTACAGGTTAGAGGTTGACCCTCTAGGCAGCAAAGAGGCAGAGAGGGATCTTGGAGTCATGATTGACTCCAGGATGAATATGAGTCGCCAATGTGATGAAGCAATAGGCAGAGCCAACCGCACCCTGTCGTACATCAACAGGGTCATCACTAATAGGTCCGAGAGGTTTTGCTCCCACTCTATGCGGCCTGGTCAGGCCGCAGCTGGAGTACTGTGTCCAGTTCTGGGTGCTGCACTTCAGGAAGGACATGGAGAACCTGGAGAGGGTCCAGAGGAGGGCCACTCGTACAGTTGAGGGCCTCCGTGACCAGCCCTATGAGGAGAGGCTGAGGGACCTGAATGTCTTCAGTCTCGGCAAGAGGAGACTGAGGGGGGATCTTGTGGCTGCCTACAACCTTATCAGGGGCCACCAGCAGGGACTCGGGGAAAGTCTGTTCATGAGGGCCCCTCTTGGAGTCACTAGGAACAATGGCTACAAGCTGAGGGAGGATAGGTTTAGGTTAGATATTAGGAAGAACTACTTCATGGTAAGGGTGGCCAGAGCCTGGAATAGGCTTCCCAGAGAGGTGGTGCTCTCACCTTCCCCGGAAGTCTTCAAGAGGAGACTGGATAGGCACCTGGCTGGGGTCTTATGATGCTTGCCACCCCCAGTGCTCCTTCCTGCCCATGGCAGGGGGTCGGACTAGATGATCTGGCTAGGTCCCTTCCAACTCATTGATTCTATGACCCTAAAGATGTTTTAATTGTTTTTTGTAAGACATCTGTCTGCAGCAACTACTGCAGAATATCCTTTCTGTCAGTTGCTGCTAGTCTTGCTCAGGGTTTTATAGCAGTGGCTAAAGACATCTTACCTGAATTCTAGTGCAGATTTTTCTAACAGTACAATACTAAAACCAGATCTTTTCCACAGAACAAATTCAGAAAAAAATGCAAAGGATAGAACTGTGGTCATCACATAGCCCTTATAGAGCTGACCAAGGCCTCAGAGTGTGAACAGACCTGCACTGTTATTTATTCTTTAACAATAAGGCTAAACATCTGTCATTGTAGTCAATTATATGAGAAGATGTAGGGAGGTATAATACACAATAGCATCAGAGGAAATCTGTTCGTTATTCACACTAGGGTAAAGAAGGGATATGTTCTAGCTCTCAGCACTCTTGTGCCTTCTCACTGTTTTTCTACACCATGGTCATGTCTACACAAGACGCTACTGCACAGTCATTAGTGTGCTTTTATTTAGTACTAATATAAACAAGTACTAAATAAATGCACAATAACCTGAGTTACTGTGCAGTAGCACCAGTGAACACCTTTTTGTGATGTTACTGTGCAGTAGCCTAATACTACTGAGCAGTAGCATCAAGTCATGGTGGGTTCGACTACACATTCATTAATGCACTGTAATTATGGTGCATTAAATTCAGTACCTGTAATGACAGGTACTAAACTTAATGTGCCATAATCAGCAGTACTGCACATTCACCTCATGAAGCCTATACCAGCTTTGGTCTCACAGTAAATGCAAAGTATCCTTAAATATTTCTCTAACTCATTTCAATGACAACTATCACCACAGAAGACACAAGACTACAGACTAATGATCATGTCACTTATCTTG
This sequence comes from Crocodylus siamensis, assembly GCF_052110815.1. Lineage (NCBI taxonomy): Eukaryota > Metazoa > Chordata > Crocodylia > Crocodylidae > Crocodylus > Crocodylus siamensis. The sequence continues at coordinate 112,934,110 of NC_143396.1, read as the reverse complement.
GAAATGTACTTTTAAAATCATCCACAATTGTTCTCTGCATTGGAAATATACCATCATCTTATGGATGCCTGTGCAGCAACTTTTGAACACTGTGGAATGAAAATGATACTGGAATGCAAGTATATTAAACAGTGATGTTTTTATCACTACTATATTTTTCTGAATCCTGAACTACCTATCAAAGGCATAGCACAGAATTTTAGCTGCCTATATACATGCTCGGGGGTGGAGGCAGTGGTGTGTTGTAATCATAGTGGTTCCCAGAGAGCCACTCTAATTAAAATTCCACAGCATCACATGTATTAAGCCCCCATGCATTTAAAAATGACCATGGGATGCTTTAACTAAAGCTTATTCAACAAGTGCCCCTGTGGCCATTTTGAAATGAGGGGGAGCTTAATACATGTTAAGCCACTGCAATGATGCCAGAGCATTCTAATTACAACGTGTAGTAGACTTGATTAATTGAGTCAGCTCCAATGCATTTTAATTGGAGCTCATCAGAACACACATATAGGCAGCCTTTGTCATTCCCTCAGTACAAAATGATGTGCCATCCTACATATCAACTAGGAAGAGCAAGTCAGCCATACAACTGTACTTCAGAGAAGCAAGACAACCAGCAAAGAGACTACAATAATGAAAACATAGCTTTTCTAGATAAGACATCTTCAGAAAATGAATAAAATCAGACTATCCAATAAGAATAATAAGAATTAATTGAAGTGACCAATATACTTATACAGAGAAAATATACAATTACATTGAAACACTGTGAAATTCCACTGGAAAGGGAACACTTAACAGACAATCCTGGAAGGCTGCAGTAAAATTTGGCATGGCTAGTTTGGCGGGGTGGGGGGGGGCGGTGAATCACACAGAAATGAATCAACAAACAAGGACAAGAGGAATCCTCAATCATTTAAATTGGCAGCATTACCTCTTACTTTCACTTGCTTAGTCCATGGCTGGCTGTATTTCCCAAGAACTCCATTAAGCAATCATTAGAAGGGCAAGAGATGGAGCAACCTTACACTCATCTTTGAGGAAATGCCATTCTGTGTTTTGTTCCAAGACCATTTAATGCAAAATACATGGATTTGCCCCCATTTCTTCAAGACAAATCAGTGTTAGAAATAAGACTCACCTCTATCTGTCTGCCTTTTTTCTGGCATCTATTATTGCAAATACAAAGTAAAGTGTTATTTAAACTTCTAGGCTAGGGACAGAAGTTGCACATAAACTGTTTTTAGTGACCTGAAACTTGTTTAAACCTGTAACAGAACAGAAGTTCAGTGCAAATAAACCAGTTTCAAAATGGCTGAAATGGATTAAGATAAAGCTGGCTGAATGTAGCATCAGACTTAACTAATTTGGGTCAAACCAGTTTATGGAACTTCTCTCCCAGACCCCTTCCTGATTTAAGTTAGATCACAGTCCCCCAACTTCCCTGGACTCAGCTGTGCTGTCTGCTCCAGAGAGCAGGGCTGGCTCTGCCCCTCTGCTCCCTATCTGGAGCAGCAAGGGCTGTCTGACAAGGGGGGCGGGAAGTAAGCTCATGTATGGAGCCCAGTCTATGGGGGGAGAATGCCTCCCACCCTCGGCAAACCCTGGATGGGGTTTGGGGCCAGGGAGGGGTGCTAAACACCCCCTCCCCTTCTCAAACTTACTCTCCCCCTAGCGGTAACTGTGGACTATAAACCCCAGAGGCACCTGTAAGCAGGAAGAGGAAGTGATGAGCAACCCTGCAGAGTCCTGCTGCTTTAATTCTGAACTGCAAATCCCAGATACCTTGAGGGCAGCAAGAAGAGGAAGTAAACACACAACCAGAGATCCCCCAGTGCTAGAGCTGGGAGCCTCTAGTGCTCCCCAGCTTCTGGCTTGAGCCACTGTAGGCATGTGACTGCATTTCTTGAGTCTGTTCACTGCTATTTTGATTTAATCTGTGTGGTTTAGACTAACCTGCAAAGACTGAATTGATTCAGCCTCAGGCTTTTTGACTGTCTGCACTTAGCCCTGAAGTTGCCCTGCACTCTTCTGAAGTATTCCCCCTTTAATTAAGACTATTAAATGCTTTGCTCTACCCCTTAAGGCATTGTCTTCGTTCATTTTATTCCTGTTACCATACACCATTCAATAATGACCCTAATCCAAGGAGTCTAATAAAGGCATGTTTCAGTCAAGGGACTGAGTTCTAACTGGTTCATGATATGTAACAGGAGCCCCTACACAAAGCAGCTAATGGGTTCCCTTGGCTTTTGAGAGAACCCTGAATAGTACGATTCATCTTAGTAACCACTGAATTGTTGTATAAAAGAGTGGCTCTGGTAACTTCACCACTTCCTCTGTCTGAAGAAAAACAGAGAAATGAGATAAAATTTAACTCAGGTGAAGGTGAACCTGCTGGATGAGAGACAGCAGCACCAAAAGAAAAAAGAACACCTTGGGAGCCACAATTTTGGAGCAGCTGCTCTATGCAGCCATAGCAGCCCTGGGGAAAGAGACTACTGGCAAGTAGGCCAGAAGAAATGGGAGAGAAGAACAGGGAGCAGCAGGGAGAAGCATCTCCATAGCCCGGGATGTAGGGCCAGACCCCCCCAGCCAAGAGAAGCCAGCACCAAGCCAGCTAGAAAGTTCAGCTATGAGGATGCCATGAGGAGGAGCAGTGCAAGCGGCAGGGGAAAAGCACCACAGAAGACAGGCTGGCTGCAAGAAGAGTGGTCACGTCTTAAAGAGACTCTAGGTATTTTAATTTTTTATTTTCTTATTTATTGCCAGAGCCCTGCATGGGCTGGTGGGGTGAGAAGGCCAGGCAAGCTGAACATCAACCACACAATGTTCCATGGGGTCTTGGATGGAGCCATGGGCTGTGACAATTTCCAGCCAAGACTCAGCCAATCCAGGAGTCGGACAATAGCTCCGGGCCAAGTAACCCAAAGTTAAGGGGAAGACAAAACCCAGATGTGATTTTCCTTTTTTCGTTCATTTGTTTCATTTAAACTATAAAAGGACAGGCCACCCCGAGGGAGTGGGATACATTGGGCCCTCAAAAGTCAATCTGAAAGACTTATCTGAGACTAAAAGGAAGCCCAGTAGTCTACTCCTTTTTGTTTGGGCAAGACATGTGATTGAGATGCTCATAAATCTATAATGAAAAAAAAAGAAAGATCACCCATTAAGACTTATGGGCATTATAGGCAGCATAACACCTGGGTGGTGCTAGGATGGGATGTAGAGGAGGTTGGAGCCTGACAAGAAATCCTCTCCAGGGTGCCATTGGCCAGCTGTGGTATGAGATGAACACCTCCTGGTTGTTAACTTCATCCAAACATCAAGATGTGGCAGGTGAGAGTCAGACCTCATCACAACAAAATCCAGGCAAATGATTGCAAAACCAGTGGTCTGGGTCAGGAAGACATTAGGCCACCAAACACATAGCCTTAATTGGGCCAAGCCCTGACACTCTGGCTATGGTTTAAGGAAAATAGTTGCCAAACCTTCATTTCATGCAGAGGCCTATTTGGTACACATGGTCTCAATATGTTTACTGGGACCCCTCAGGCAAGCTAGGGAGGAGAATGTTTTGAAATGTTTTTGACAGGGTTCACATATAAGATAAGTGTCAAACTGCTCAGCCCTGTCAAGACTGAAGTACCTCTGGGTATGCACTAACGCAGAACTTCAGGTACCTGGAGAACTATAACGTCAACACTTCCAGAATTCAGGCAATTCCAAGGTTCATCGGCAGCTTTGCTGGGGTTTAGAGGACTGTAAAATTTTAATATAGGTACCTAAATACTACCTAAGACACAGTTTAGGCATGTAAGGGGATGTGGGCCTCCACCCTTTGTTGGGTAATCAAGGTTCTACTCTAATCCCTGGGCTACTTTTTCCCTTTCCTGACAACATAGGTCACAATTTCCCATGCCTATCAAAATTAAGTGACATTTATGTGATAAAAACTGGGGGGGAAAATGTTCCTGTCTTTCTCTGATATACTTGAGACAATGAAAGCAACATCCTTGAGGTCTCAGTGCAACAAAACACCAGCACGTGGTTGAAATTAAGTATGTGCTTATGTGTATCACTGAGTAGGGATACATTTTAGCACATTTAAGAAAAGGGCTTTGGCATATTGAGTATTGCGTAAAGAAATGAGTTGGAATGCTGTATGTCCAGACTTCCAAAGATTCAAAAACAGATGTTTCAATAAAAAACTTGAGAGAAGCAAAAGCACGGGCAACAACAACCTTGTTTATTGATGAAGTTCATGAACTCAGATGTCTCAGAGAAAGAAATGCCTGAAAAAGACATCACAAATGCTGGAAGAAAAATGATTAATTCTAGAAACCATAGTGATCAGATCAGTGACAGTTTTACAAGATCACATTATATGAAACCTCATGGAAAGCTGAGGTTTTTGTATCTGCTTCTTGTTGTTGTTTCTATTCTGTTGTAAAATCCTTGATTAATCTACAAGAACAAAATTCTTCCAGAAACTCAGCAAATAATACAGTAACTGTGCAACATTTCAGTGCCTGGGAAAGTGTGCAAAGTTTGCAACTGATACTCAAGCCTCTGATTACGCTTTCTGGAATTTTCATTTCTCACTTTCCACATTAAGTTTCACTTTCTTCTCCAAGAAGTGTCAAAACTTTATGCTTCACATGACAGCAATGTTTTACTGGAAATGTAAGATAAAGTCATCCAGTGCACAAATCTGGGAAAGTAACTTTCTTGGTGTAGTACATTGGAATGCAGGTGCTAAATTGGCACTAATTCTGATATATTGGTGTCAGGTAGGCAGTCTTACTTTAAAAAATGGAGGCTTCATTTATTGTATATTTGGTGCTGACAGAGCAAAACAGAAACCACTCTAGCCTGGATTTAATACATTTAACTCTGACATATATCAGCTATACTCTCTTTATGGTAACTGTAGCATTTCATGGCTTTTGTAGTGTTTGTGACATTGTGATTGATTCAAAAGGGGCCCTGTGCTCTTCTGCACTGAGAAGAGAAATAGAATCCATAAAGTGGAAACATAATTTTAAAAATCCCCCAAAAACCAAAAAGCTGTACTTTCCAGGGGTTGTACATTAACTGCATAAAGGTATTTTCTTTTTGAATCATGAAGAAACCATAATAAAATAAAGTAATATATTGAAAATGAAATGTATTTCAACAAAATATTTTGGTTCCAATTGATTTCCATTTATAAATCACCACAATACAAACATCAGAAGAAAGAGCAGTCCAACTAGCTGAAATCTAGAGACAGAAAGTGCAAGGACAGAGTACTTTTTTGTTTTGCATGCTTCTACCTTGTTCTGTTTTTTCCTGACAAGTTATCACTTGATCCAATTTCCAATAATCTGTGCACACAGATTTTTCAAACAAAAGGAATTTCTCATGTTTTCTTGTTGTTTGAAGGTCCTTCTTTTTCTTTTTCTGGCCAGTCTATCAAACCTCTGCACCAGATCCCCCCCCGACCCAATTTAGGTTGCTGTCCTCCAGCATCCAAGGATGCTTTGCAGGATGGGTGGGCTAGTCCTGACCTACACTACTGTTCCAGCCAAGTGTCAAGCTGGCCCCACCCCCAGGCTGTCACAGAGCGGAGGCAGCAAAGCCTCTGGATCCCAGCCCTGCTCCTGCCTGCACCTGCCAGCTTAACTGGGCAGCGTTAGGCAGGGGCACACAGTAGGGACCTCCCCTTTCTCTCTCCCTGCATTGCTGACAGCTGTCAGGATGTGTGGCTGGGGCTGCCTCTGGTGCATACCCCCAGGTGCAGGAGAAGGGTGGGAGCAAAGCAGTGGACCTGGCTCCAAGGACACTGAACTGCTCCACGAGGACAGTGCTCTACTGCTGCCTGCTTCATGATACTGCCCAAGCAGCTGGCTCTGCTCTGCCCTGCCCTGTTCCTCATGCCCCTATCAGTACCTAGCTGGGCTGTCCAGCCCCCAGTCCCTCTTCCCTGCCCATGGCCAGTTGTTGGACAATGGGATAGGGAGCAGAGACAATTTGGTAGGAGGCCTGCAGGACCACCCCCAACCTGCTGGCCATCATCACCGCAGGCAGCCTGCATGTCCCCCTTCAAAGAGTGAAGATCTGTTTTGTTCGCTCCCAACCTAACTTTGTGTGCTTAGAGTCAACCAGAAAACTTAGACCGCTTCTGCCTCAGACTTTTTGAGTGGGCATATGAGAGTGACTAATGGCCAGTCACTCTCATACTATCAACTGTTACTTATCTGAACTTCATAGATTAATAAATTCTTATATGTTGGGGCTGGAAGGGACCTCAGTAGGTCATCAAGTTCAACCCCCTGCACTGGGCAGGAAAGAGCGCTGGGATCAGGCAACCCCAGCTAGGTACTTGCCCAGTCTCCTCTTGATCTCCCCTACCTGGAGGGTCTTCACCACCTCCCTTGGAAACCGATTCCAGATTCTGGCAACTCTTACTGTGAATAAGTTCTTTCTAATGTCCAAACTAAATCTGCTCTCCATTAATTTGTGGCCATTGTTCCTAGTTACTCCACAGGGTGCCCTATTAATAAATAGAGCATCTCCTATTCCCTACTGCCCTCCCCTGATGAATTTATAGGCAGCCACAAGATCACCTCTCAGCCTTCTCTTGTGAAGGCTGAAGAGATCTAGGTTCTTCAGTCTCTCCTCATAGGGCCTTGCCTGTAGGCCTCTGGCCATACAAGTGGCCCTCATCTGAACCCTCTCAAGATGCTCCACATCCCTCTTGAAGAGAGGTGCCCAACTACAGTCTGTAGTACTCCAACCTGTAAGTGTGTTGGTGGTTCTTTTCACCCAGGTGCAGCGTTTTGTATCTTTGTTGAACTGCATCCTATTTCATTCTGCCCGTTTTTCCAACCTGTCCAGAACTGCTTGGATCTGTTCCCTACCCTCTGGTGTGTTAACTTTGCCCTATAATATGGTATAATCTGCAAACTTGGACAAGGTGATTTCCATGCCCTCATCCAAGTCACTGATGAAGACACTGAGTAGCACCAACCCAAGGACCAAGCCTTGTGGGACTCCATTGCCCACATCTTTCTAGGTCAATATCGACCCATCCACCACCAGTCTCTAGGTGCTACCTATAAGCCAATTTGCCAACCACCTGACCATGTAATCATCTATGTTACAGTTGCTCAGTTTATTTACAAGAACAGAATGAGATACCATATCGAAGGCTTTCTTAACATCTAGGTAGATGACATCTACCTCCACTCCTGCATCTAAGCATTTTGTGACCTGGTCATAAAAAGAAACAAGGCAGGCAGGATCTATCTGCAATGAAACAATGCTGATTTCCTTTCAGCATTATTTCTCCTGCTGGGCTCCCACAAATGTGATCCTTAATGATTCTTTCCAGAGTTTTCCCAAGGATAGAGGTGAGACTAATGGGCCTATAGTTTCCTGGTTCCTCCCGCCTCCCCTTCTTGAAAATAGGGACCACACTGGCCATTTTCCAGTCCTCTGTGACCAGACTGCATTACCATGAATGCTCAAACAGCTGTGCCAGTGGCTCTGCTATGACACTGGCCAATTCCTTCAGCACCCTTAGATGAAGTTTATCCGGGCTCTCTGATTTGAACACATTCAGCCCCTCCAAGTGCCCCTTCACTAAGTCTGTGCTAACAGTTGGTGAGCTGTTGACCCTCCTGTATCTACCTATGATCCAACTGGGAGATTTGTCTTGGTCTGTGTCTAGGAATACAGATGCAAAGAACTCACTGAAGAGCTCAGCTTTGCCCCCTCTCTATGTCACTAATTGCCCTAGTTTGTCCTGTAGGGGTCCTATGTCACCCTGTGCCTTCTTTTTGCTTCCTATATACCTGAAGAAGGACTTTTTGTTGCCCTTAATTTTTGTCACTAGCCTAAGTTCTAATTTTGCTTTGGCCTTCCTAACTGATTCCATGCAAGTGCGAGCCAGGGAGATATACTCCTTCTTGGTAGCTACCCCCTATTATCAAAACAGCTCACATACCTCTTTCTTTGCCCTTAGGCTTTCCTGGACTTCGCTGTTCAGCCAAGAGGGCTTCTTGGCTCCTTTGCCCCCTTTTATATGCAATGTGATTGTCTCCTTCTGCACCCATAGGATCACTGCCTTGAGGAACGACCACCCTTCCTGGACCCCTATTTCACCAATGCTCATGAGCTTTAATGCTGCACTAACTAATCTCCTGAGTACACTGAAGTTAACCTTTCCAAAGTCTAGCACTTCAGCCCTTCTGGTTAGTTTAACCATCCTTTGCTGGATAGTGAATTCAGTCAATCAATGCTCACTATCCCCTAGGTTACCTTGTACCTGCAGATTCTCCACAAAGTCATCCCCTGTAGCTAACACCAACTCCAGCAAGGTTTTTCCCCTAGTGGGGTTGTATAATAGGCCTGTGCGAGTAGGCAGCTATTCGATCTGGCTTTGGATCTCGCTGCTTTGGATCTCAGCAATCCAATCTGGAGCTCCAGATCAGTTTCCCACTTCGAGCCAGCTGAAGCAGCTCCAAAGCTTTGGAGTTGCCTTGGACATCCAGTCATAGGGTATAATGGGGAATCAATGAAATATCTATAACTTTGTTTTTTGTCTACTCTGGATGAAACTTGTAGGGATGGTAGCCCATGGTGAGGCCACAAAACCTGCCAAGTTTCAAGAAGATAGGTTCAAGGGCTTGGGTGGAACTCCACATCAAGCTGCTGGAAGGCAAAACTGATGACATAGATGACCCTGTGTGTGTTAAGGTGCAGCAGGCTGAAAACTGCAGGGGTGGTGGCCCCTGTTGGGGCCACAAAGGCTGCCAGCTATCAAGGAGATAGGTGCAGGTGGAGTCTGGCTTCTGGAGCCCTGCACCTCTGGCTGCTAATAGGCAAAACTACCGCCACCCCAGCATCAGGGGGTGAGAGACAGGTTGGGGTGTGGGGTAGGGGGGAAAGGGGGATGTAGCAGTGCAGGTAAAAATGCAGAGTTGCCTGGGGTGTCAGATGTCAGGCAGGTCGCAGTGTGCCAGAACTCCACTGTGTATATTGAGTCCATAAGTTTCTGTACCTACTACCTAGGAGGCTGATGAAGTACAGTTCATAGGCCCAGCTTTGAAAAGTGGTTTGTACATTCAAACAAGCACCTAACTTCATTACCTGAACTGAAGCCAACTTCCTACAGCTCAAAACACATCAACTATCCCTAGTACCCCCACAAACTGCACGCCAGAATCTATCAAAGACAACAAAATCTAACTACCTGTGGGGGCACATTCCTCACCAAAAAAACACTTTTGCCTCCAGTCTCTCAGGCCTGATCCTGAGAGGGAACAAATTACAATAGAAATCAATTTTCAGAGCTTGGCCTATGAACTGCACTTCATCAGCCTCCTAGGTAATAGGTACAGAAACGCATGGACTCCATATACATAGCAGAGTTCTGGCACACCAAGACCTGCTGGACATCTGACACCCCAGGCACCTCTGCACTTTTACCTGCACTGCTATATCCTCCGTTCCCCCCTACCCCACACCCCAGCCTGTCCCTTACCCCCTGATGCCTCCATTTCTATTTTCACTGATTGGCTTTCTTGCCTGTATTGTGGGCCAGGCCAGACTCTGGCTTTTTTACTCTTCCTTCCATACAGGACCAATTACTTCCTCAGCCTGACAAAGAGGTTTTCAACACAAAATTTGGCATCCCAGGCAGCTAAACTGAGCTCACTGGGAGCCTCACAACTGCACTGCAACCAGCAAGCATCAGATCTGTTAAAGACATGACAGGTCTGGGCGTTTCCCAGCCAGGACTTTGTGTGTGTGTGCACTAGCTGGAGGTTTTGGCACCTCCTACCCACCCTTCACCAGGGGATCATTGGTCCTGGCATTTACGGGGCTGCCACACCACCAGCAATCCCACCAGGTCTCCCTACCCTGGCAGGGTGGAGTTTTAGTAGTCATGCCCAGGACCTGGGGCCTCCTCCTTCCCCACAGCCCCAATCCCAAACTTCCAAGTTTGTCCTGTCAGGGGAATGAGCTCATGTTCTTCCCCTGCTGGCTGGTGATGTAATTAGTGTCTCTTCCAGCTGAGAGCAGGGCATTACTTGGCTTTTAAAAAACTCAAAAAAGGAAATTGGTGCAGACAGAGTGAGAAGGGTGGCACTCAGTCCATCTGCAGATGGAGCTTGGGGAACCCCATCAGTGGGAGGTTCACCTTTAGAAACACCACCAAAGCAGGATTCAGGCAGGTACGGTGGGGTGTCACAACATCCCCAGCAATACTGAACACCTCCTTGCTTGGAACACTGGTTGGTGGACAGGACAGGTGTTGCTGTAGGAGTCGCAATTCAGTGACTCCACATCCTCAGCAAGATAGGTAGCCACCGAAGTCTTGGCGCTACCTGCCCAAGGCTGGGCTCTGATGCGTTTGGACCCCAGCATTGAAGCCATGCCCACAGTTCACATGACAGTGGCTGGCATGGAGGAGACTGGCTGGTGCCGGCGCCAGTGCTGGTGCTGGGAGTGCTGGCACAGGAAAATGGATCCCCCTCTTCCACATCCCCTCGCCTCTGCACTTTGACCTCCCTGACTTTATTGACTAGCACCTGCATCCAGTGATTGAGGGTTTTGGTGCTGCCAGTGCACACACTCCCCTTCATCCTTGGGTTACAAATGCTCACCATCATGTGGACCATACTGGACCACAAGGGATCCACCCATCTCCTGATGTCCTCCTTCAGCTGTCTCACCACTGACTGCATGTCTGGTGACAGCAGCCTGCCCCAGCCAGGAACATCGATCCCCTGGAACGTCTTCATTTGTTTCTCCAGTTCTCTCACTAGGGGGACACCTGGCTGAAGAGGGCATCACCAGCGCTAAGGGTCTTGGTAGCTTCAAGGAAGGCTTAAGGACCACCAAAATCTGGGAGATGGTACCCCACTCAGCTCTGTTCAGGGGGCTACTGATCCCAATCTCCCCAAGCAAGGCCATCTCATGGATGGCCTTCTGTTGATCCACCAGCCTTCAGAGCATCAGATATACGGTGTTCCACTGAGTTTCCACATCCTGCATAATTTTGTGCTGAGGGATGCTCAGCTCTGTCTGTTTCTCCCGCTTGATGCTGTGGTGGAAGTAGCCCGCCATCTTCCTGCACTGGCTATTAGCAGTAGTGGTGGTGGCACCATCACCGGCATTTCTGTCCCCCACCAAGGCATCCCTCGCTATGAGGTGCAGCCTGTGTGCCACACAGTGGATGCCAACAAAGTTGGCATCACGGACAGCCTTCACCATATTGTCCCTGTTGTCAGTTACCATGAACCCACGGGTGAGCTCGGCTTGCCTAATGAGCCATTCCCGAACCATGTGGTTCATGGTCCCCATGATCTCCCCTGCCGTGTGGGACTCATCCAGCACTTCAGCTTGCAGTAGAGCCCACTGATGGTCTTACTGATTGCACTAGTGCCCTGTGAGGGAGAGGAAGGTGTGATCACCACCCCCGCTGCTCCAGACATCAGAGGTGAAGTACAAGGCTACCTGCGGCCCTACCTTGAGCAGCTCCTCCTTCAAGTACTCCCCGCATGCCTCATACAGGGAGGGCACCACTGTTGTACTAAAGATGGTGCATGCGGGCACTTTGTAAAATGGGGCCAGAGGTGCTACAAACTGCTTGAATACTGGCCACTCAACTAGGGAGAAGGGCTGGCTATCCAGAGCAAGCATCTCCCCAGTGCTCTGGGTGATCTCACTCGCCTTTGGAACGCATTCCCCTTTCTATCCACCTTTTCCCCACTGGTCTAGGGTGGCCTGCCTCTGCTTTGGGGGAAAGGGTGCTTTGGAGTGAGCTTTTGGCATGCTCACCCTGGTGCCAGACTGAGCAGGAAGAGGGGCAAGGGAGTGCTGCCTCCTCAGATGCATCAATATCGCTGTGGTGGAAAAGTGTCTCAGGTCCTTGCCACGGCCCGTGTGCCTTCAGCAGCGCTGGCAGATGGCAAACCTGGGATTATCTGCCACCTCAAAACGTCCCCACTATCCCACTCACCTGCTTCTGGGTTGAGATTGAGCATCCTGCCTTATCCCATCCCTCAGCAGGCTGAGGCTCAGCAGCAGGAGGAGCTGAGCTATTTGCCTCCACAACCTCAGCCTCCTCCAAGGTGCTGCTTTCCGGAAGAGACCTGGGTCTAGGGGATATTTGAGGGGTGTGAAGCACAAACTCTGATTCCCCCTCAGTCCCCAGAATTGCTTGAGCCAGCATGCTCAGCATCCCTGGTTCCAGCTCAGTGGCACACAGTGAGAAATGACATTGGGGTAGAGGAGAAAAGTGATTTCGCTGCTGGTGCCTGCTTTTGGACTGAGGGGAGGTGGTGCAGGTGCAGGGACATCAGGTTCATCCACTGCTCCCACTGGCAGCACTGATGTCATGGCTGCTTGGGAAGAGAATGTGTCTATGTTTGCCGGGGGGGGGGGCTTGCAGCTCTAGCTCTCCCCCTACCCCGTCTCCCTCCCCTGCCAGAAGACCTGGCACCTGCCTTTCCAGCACACTTCGTATTAATCTTTCCTGTGCTGCAAAATGACTGTGTGTTGATCCTTTTGTGCTGTGTATTTTATTTCCTCTGTTGTGTGCCTGCACTGGACTCTTCTTTGATTGTTTGCTTCAATGTTAAGAGCTATGTAAAAATTGTGTGCTTTCTGTGCTTCTCCTATGAATATCTGGTTTTTCTTCTTCTATATTGTGTGTGTGTGTGTGTGTATGCAATCTGTGTGCCTCCCTGCACAGTAATGGATTACTGGCAGGGAAAACACAGCTTTCTTTTTTCCAAGTTTGCACACAACAAAAGAGCAAATATAAACTGAAAGAAATTAATTGAATAGTACTAAGAGATGCTAAACTAAGATGAGCCAAGATAAATCCTACCCAATCCTTTCTAACAACAAAAAGGAGCAGGCAAGTTCAACTACCGAGTAAAGCAAGCCAGGCCGAGCTGCCTGTCTGCTAGGGTACCTTTCTCACACAGTTCCTGAGAGAGAACAAGTTTACAAAAGGCACAGCCTGCCTGCAAACAGAGGCTTTTATGCTGTTTCTAGGTCCCTCCCCCAGACACTGGCATTGGAAAGGCAGCCAGAGAGAAATAGAAATCTTTCTCACTGGCCAACTACACGTCAGTCCTCCCCCACTGCTCCCCCTTCACTCTCCCCCACCGCTCCTCCTTCCTCTCCCACTCCCCCTCCGTCTTCTAACTTTTGCTTTCAGCCCTCCAAAGCATCTGAAGCTTATCCAAAGCACTTCAGAAGCTCCAAACCACTTCAGAAAGCTTCAATAAGCCAGCACTTTGCTCCGGGCATGCGGCCTCTGCGTCCAAAGTGGCCCTGGATCTGAAACATGGTCTAAGCCTCACACAGCCCTATCATATACCTCCTGCATTAGGTGGAGGCCCTGTATGCGGGTTAAGAACCCATGTGAGCAGTTAGATTTGGATGACTGCTCCTCCCAGTAGATGTCAGGGTAGTTTAGGTCACCCATGACAACCATGCCTCGCAGCCGTACGGCTGTCTGAAGAATTCCAGGTCTAGCTCATCCTCCTGGTGTGGCAGTCTATAGTAGTCTCTTGGCCCCCTTGTATCCTGACCACAGTACCCCAGTTTGGCCCTCCTCTGATCCCATCTTGATTATAGAGGAATAAGATTATAGAGAAATAAGGTATAAGATAATAGAGGAAGAAGGAACAAGATGTTTGGATAAGAAACAAACTGGAAAGTGCTATGGAATTTTGCAAAACTGCAAAATGGCTGTTGAAAATTAAAATAGCTTTCTTATTGCATTTGGCACTTCTGCTCTAAGACTTGGCAAAAAAAAAAAGAAGTGAAGGGATGCACGCAACTGTTAAACAAGTCCTTTCCAAACTCATTTGAGCTTTAAGTGAAAATTCTGTCTATTCCCTATTTTAGGTAATTTGGCTCACCAATAGCGTTAGCCAGTATTGTGGCTAAATTTTAAGGTACATTAACCAGAACTATTATTTTGATACAAGACACAAAAGGACCGTAGGGCCATTTATTATTCTGTAGTCATTCTACTAAAGTATGAAAGTAAAAATGTTTGCCTTAACAGTGTTTTGTTTCTGTCCCTAAGGTTTTCTGATTCTTTTGGCATTCCCAAATCAGCATGACAATTCTAAAGACATCAAGTTCTCAAAGGGAGACATGTCAAAAGAGCTGTAAAGAGTAAGGCTTAGAACAATGTCTGATTCAATATCTAATCATTTCAATACTTATTGTCCAGTTTTCCAGGACATATTCCAAGAACAAAATACTGAAAAAATTGGTTCTCCCCTCATATACATCACACACACAAATTCCTTTGTATCCTTCTGTCTCATGGAATAAGCGAAAAAGGGTAGGGGGGAGCAGGAGTTGATGAGTTCCTTAAATTTTCTGCAACAAAACAAAATGAGAAATGGTAGATTTGTTGACAATACAGCTGACAGAGCCCAGAACCAGCAGTGTAACTGTCAGGAGCAACCAAAGCAATAGCCTCAGTACCTGGGGGAGGAGTGGGACAGAGAGAAAAGGTTTGCAAACATAGCTGTGATTGCAGCTATAGCTAATCATGGCATTGCAACTGGCACTGCAGGAGCCGGCATTACCCTAATCATTGTATAACTGTCTCAAGTATAGAGCCACCTAACCATGCCCCAGTCCATAATCAAATTTAAAGAAGACAAGGATCCTTTTTTACAATTAAGAAGGCCCTTATTCAAGTCTGTTTATGCTAACATAATCTGTATCTTTCCATCATCCTAGATGGCATCAAAGTTGCTGTCCTCAAATGCTCTAAGTTTGCCTTAAGAAACAAATTTTTCAGAAACAGTAACTACAGTTGCCTGATCTGTATGTGAAATTGCAGAAGGTGCAAATGACTAAGTACTCATCTAATTGTCTGTGTTCCTGTGATATCTCAGTAACCATGCATATGAAAAACACTTGCAATATCACTAAATGTTTTTTCAGTGCTTTGAGCATGGGAAGTGATATTTCACATACAGTTTTACACATGATTTTGAAAACCAAGTCCTAAGTGTTTCCTGATCCTATAACAGATCCCAATTCTGTTAGATACTTGATTTTATACAACAGTCCAAGTACTATTAGTATTCCCTTCACTCTTCACTTACTTCAAAGTTGCTTCTGTTTTGGACAGATACAGGTAGCAGTGATTCAGTTGAAATGAGAGTAATGACAAGTTGCTTTTGGTTTTGCTTTTTCTGTCTCAGGTTAATAATAGATTTAAATGTTTCAGTGGCCCAAACTGAATCCAAATGAGATTATTTTCTTCTGGCATTTTTAGCTACTTAAGCGTTTAATTAATATATTTTGTTTCTGTTTCATGATTTTAAGGTACGTTTTAGAGGGGAAAATCTTTTTAAAAATCCCACAGCAAAACTATCTTTGTGACATTGACCAGCTGCGCATTCCCACTTTAGTGAGCTCAGCTAAACATGGAACTCTAATCTCTCATAGTAGTATTAAATGTATGCAGTGCAAAAGAATAGAACATTTATTCCCCTCAGTGACCTGTTTTCTGAAGTTGCTGCTGAGAAAGCCAGAGTCTGGCATCCTTCTTCATACTCATTTTAAAATTAGTTTCACTAAAACTTAACGTGAGTAAAAAAGCTGGAGCTGGATCGCTGTAAGCAAACTTCTTCTCCTTGTCACCTCTTCTGCACAGAATATTAATTACTTTTATTTCTTTAAAAATATTTAGTACCCCCGGCTCTCTGCAAATCCATTCATAGCATATGACAAAATAGGCTGTTGCACACAGAAGCTTATGCCTCTTAGAACCATTTAGTTTCTAAGGCTAGGTAGAGACATTACACACATTATGCATTAAACAGGAAGATAAAGCCTTAACTGAACACATGACCACAGCTCTTAGAGTGCTTTAAAATTGGCTGATGGAGCTCTAAGTTAACTCTTGATGGATGTGTGCTTACCTAGAGAGTTTTTTTAAGAGCACTTTAATGAACATCTGTGCCAGATCCCATCAAGGGTTAACTTAGAACATGATTGCCACCACCCTGGGCAATGCTGTATAGAGCTGTGCTCTAGCCTCAGGCAGGGCTTGTTTGCTCTTCCTAAGCCTGGGCCAGCCCCTTCCCCTTGGCTGTCATTGGTCTTGAACCAGTGACAGCCTCTGATTCTAGCCCAGCAAGAAGCCTTGCCGGGAGACAGGGAGGGTGGAGGGAGTGGGGTGTTTCCATCCCCACAGCTGCCCTGGCTGGACAGTACACTGCAGCTCATTTGGGGGGAAGGGCAATGGGGGAAGGGTTTGGGGGAGTCTCTCCCTGCAGCAGCCTGGGCCAGGCAGTGGTGCACTGCTGCTTGCTGGTTGGGTTGTGGGGAGAGGGGTGTGGGTTCTCTCTCCCCGCAGATGCCCAGGTGGGAGTGCTGCATGGCAAGGGCTTTGGGGTCTCTTTCCCTGCAGCTACCCCTGCGAAGCTGCATCATGGCACAGACTGGGAAGGGGAGCTGTGGGGAAAGGGGTAGTGTCCCTCCTGCCTGCAGCTTCAGTGCTGCTGCTTGCTAGCGGGGTTTCAGGGATAGGGGTCTGGCATCTCTCTTCCCACAGCAGGCCCTGATGAGCTGTGCCACAGCACAACCAGGGTATGGCAGGCTGTGGGAAGAGGGGTCTGGGGGTCTCTCCCCCTCCCTCCCCCCACACCACTGCTCTCAGTTACCAGCTGGTGGTAGGGGGCAGAGTTGGGGAGAGGGACTACTTGGGCAGCCTCCTGTGGAAGTGCCCCCAGTGACCAGCAGGCTCCCCCCTGCCACCACCAAATGTCTGTTCAGTTTGTTCATGCTCTAATTTATAGCACTTTAAGTAAACTGTTATAGTTACATCACTTCTGCCAGGGGCTTTTTGAACATCTCTACTACACCCTATCCCGGCCTTCTGCCTTTGCTTCAGACTAACACAGCTATTTACCTCTCTGCTCAAAACATAAAAGTGAAGAAGCTTTGGTTCTGTCTTCTATTGTGATATATTTCCTGGTTTAGGGATTGTGAAGGAATTTACTACAGTCTCTTGGACCATAATGCAGGGTTACAATAATACCTACTAGGTAGATTAAAAGTTGCTGTGTCAACTTCAGTATAATTGATTCTTTATTTAGGTACTTATCTCTTACCTCAAAAGTATGTGCGTGCGTGCACGCGCGCACACACACACACACACACACACACATTAACAGGAGCACAACAGGAAATGGGAAAAAGGTTTGGCTTTAAGTCCTGCCATTAAATAACATGTATATTGTAGATTTGTGTAACAACTTAGAAGACTCTGAGGTTCCCAAACTAATCCTGTCAAAGGAATGATAAGGATTATAGTTTAGAAAAATGCTTGTTTCTGTGTCTGTTTCTTGTCAAATGTGTAGGGATTAATACTGATCTTTCCTCACAGATATCATGAAATCTTTCAACTTGATTTTCACTTCTTTAAATATATTTTAAAGGTGATTTTCAATATTCTGCTGAATGAGTTGATAGATTTGATGGTAATCAATTAAATCAATTGCTATGAGAAGCCCTTAACTAAAAGGAGGGCTTTTTAGAAAACAGACATTTTACAACAACCTGTTAATTGCTCAATGAGTCATGATACCATCAAACTCACCCAAGATTAAAGAATTAAAATCAGAGACTTGAAATGGATGGATAATTATTAGCTCTCATATGACAGTTCATATATTAAAAGAATTCACCATCATTCCAGCACACTGATTCTTCTTCACTTTATCCTTGAAAAGCACACCTCTTTTCTTAATGAGCACACCTTAATTATGTCAGGTATCCAGGTTGTAGCCATATTGGTCTAGAGGAAAAGTCAATAAGGACTCGTAGTAGAGATGATATCTGTTATTAGACCAACAAGTTTTTTGCAAAAATAAAATCTTTAATTGCAAGCTTTCAGGCACAAGCACCAGTCATCAGGCATTGGAGAAAAGATTGTAAAAGTTCTCCTGGGTAGAAATGAAAGTTCATGTTTCCTAGGATTTTACAGAGGAGTCAATAGATGGAAAACTGCTCTGGGTAGTCAGTTCATAGCTGGTATGGAGCCTCTCACCTCCTGTGAGGATCTGTGATGATGCAAATTGCCTTGAAACATAGGCAGGGCAGGATCTCAAGTTTCAGTTGGTCACAGTTCCTTCCTGCTTGGGAAAAGATGAAGATTGCCTTTTCCTCTAGACCAATACGACTACAACCTGGATACCTTACACATGGAGGATATCGAATTTTAGTCAATTTTTTAAAATAAAATCTTCATATTTTCTCAAGCAAGAAGCAACTGGGACCACCTGAAACCTGAGATTCTGCTCCTATCTTTGTTTCATGGTAATTTGCAAAATTCTTGTTGGTCTAATAAAAGATATTATCTCTACTATGAGTCCTGATTCCCTCACACCTTAAATATGGCATTTCAGTTCATGGTGTTCCCCATTACAGATAACTTTGAGAGGAAAAAACAAAGCTAAGCAACGATCACCCAGGACACTAAAAACTGCACAGTGATGTTGGGCCTATTTTAGATACATATAACTTATATTTTTTGGACATTATTTTTTTTTAAGAAGGTTCTTTAACCACAGTCTTTAATTGTTTTGAAAGCAATTTTGCATATAAGACGTGAAAGAACTATTATTAACATACAAGCTAAAATTGTCAGCGGCACTGCAATGGAGAAATTGAATGGAGATACGTTATAGTACTTATCAGAATAAATCGACAGATAAATTTCAATGGCTCATTTTTTTAGAAGCCACTTAATGAATTAGCTAATATTTGGAATAAAAGTTAAGGAAAAGATAAACAATTCTCAGTGATATAAAAAAAAAGTATGAGAAAAATACTGCTTCTTGCTTAAAGCAGTTTGGTTAAATAATACAGACACTTATATGATAGTCCTGTTAGAGATTAGGGTGCAAACAGTAAGTCACATAACTGTCAAATCCAGTTAAGGAAAAATAGAGGTAAAGAGAAGCAGATTATCCAATATGACTACTCTGTTTAATGGTTCCTGATGGCAACCACTGGTGGCAGAAATTCTGATTTTCCCTATCCCTTTATAGTGTCTGAAGTAATTAAAATATCTTTTAAAAGAGGGTAGAAAATACATGCATCTATTTCCACTATCATCTTTGCCATCTGAGTTGTTATATATTACAGCACTGGAGAAGAATAATCTTTGGCAACAGGAAGCAGTTCAAATGAGCAACAGTACAAGGGACAAGAAAACACAAGGCTCAAGATTCTCTGAACTACATAAGCTAGTTTGAGTCTGTGGAATTTACCAGTATAAGTGATTGGAAACTAGGCTATACCATAATGTAAGTTTGGTACACATAGGTTGTAAGCCTGTGAAAAGTGGCTAGTATTCACTTCGGATTCGGCTGATTCAGGGGACAGTGATTTGATTTGGTAATTGAAATCACTGTCTCAAATCAATTCAGCCAAATTTTATTCAGAGAGTCAGCCACTGCCAAATGAACCAAATCTCCAAATCAAACAGGCCCCATGTCCTGCCCGCCCTGCCAATGGCTGCCCCACCCAGCCCCAGCTTACCAGCTCTTAAAAAAAAAAAAAAGCCGGATGCTGCTAGATGGGCAAGCGATTGCTGCTGCCCCACACTGCTCTGTGCTGCATGGGAGGGCTCTGCCACAAGCCCCTAGAAGCCCTGACAGCAACTGCAGATGCTGGTGAGTGCGGGTTTTTTTTTGTTTTTCAAAGAACCAGGAGCTGGGGCTGGGCGGGGCAGCCATGGGAGAGCAGGCAGGGGATGGAAGCTCATGGAAGAGACTCCCATGCAGTGTGGGGCAGTGGGGATCACCCCCCTGCCTAGCAGCAACTGATGAGTGGGGTTTGTTTGTTTTTTTAAAGAACCGGGAGCTGGGGCTGGGTAGGGCAGGCAAGGGTGGGGCTGAAAGAGCAGGTGGGGGTCAGGGGGCACTCAGGAGGTCTGGGAGAACAAGAAGATGAGGCCTGGCAGAGGTCCCCCCATATTCCCCTTCCCTCTCCTTCAGCCCCCCCCCCCCGCCCCATACTTACTGACACAGAGTCTGGGTCCAGCTGCCTGTGGCAGTGAGCAGGGACTGCCCGAATTGACAATGTTCTCTGAATCTTTTCTACATCAATTCAGAATTGATTCAGATCTTTTTATTGGTCTCCTGATTCAATTCAGATTCAGAGATTCAACTGCTGAATCAGGCTGAATCTCCTCCAAATTGAATCAGCACCCAAAGCTTTGTACAGCCCTAATATATTGGTTTAAAAATGACAGATCCTGGGCTAAGATTTCCCCCCACCTCTTGCAATCTAAAAGGTGAACTTGTGTTCTGTTCACTACTGATCTAAACTATACCACTTACAGAAAACCACTTATGGTGAATGTCTGTACCTAGCCCATGTCACCCATTTTACATAAACCCTGTTTTAAAAATACTATGTATCTTATGTTTATTTTCCATAGCCTTCAGTTTGTGAAGATAAGCAATTTTAGTGTCATGAAAACATATGTACAGACCTCGAAAAAAGTAGTATTTTTAGAAAAATCTGTAAAACTGCTTGTTTTTTTTTTATTTGCTTTTCTATACAAATTATTACCCTAGTTGCTAGCAACAATGTCACCTGACCTATCAGGACTACTAAAAAGACTTGCATAGAAGTCAATAGGAAAAGTCACATTGACATAAATGTGAGCTGAATCACAACTCAGTGATGTAAGACCCAAATTCCTAGCTTTAGTAGTCAATGGGAAAATGTAATTTAAACCTATGGTAAACCCATAAATGACTATTACAGCAGGCCAGGACTTCAGCCAATGTATTTATTTACTTATTTATTTATTAATATTAAAAAGGGAGGGAAGAGAGCAAATATCTTTGTTTCTTCTCTTAAAAGGCATTTGTTGCAGGCTGCTCAGAGGTTGGGCTTTATTAGCAGAAGCCTTTCCAAAAGAGACAGATTAGTGAATACAGGGTAGAAGATGGGGACAATGGAGTAATGCATTTTATCACACAGAAACTCAGTTTAATCACAAGAGTTTGGAGATTTTCCTTTTGAGAGTACTCTAATGATATGTGTGTTATAAATACTATATGTATGTTAAACAGTCACAATGTTATTATTTTTATCTTTCCTTAGTTTCGTTCTATATTTTATATTCTTTGTGAGAGCTTTTGTGCATAAAATATATAATACTTGGTCCTCTATTCTTCATTCTTCCATGTTCAGACTTTAGTTATTAGTCCGTGGCTGGCCTTGGCAGTTTTAACTATAGGTATTATAACAGGGCACCAAGGCAGATCCCCAGTCCCCAGGCTGCAAACTACCCAGGCACCCACACTAACCTGCGAATCTGTATAGCTTGGGTCTTGGAAGATGTCTGAAAAGGAGCCAAAGTTTGCCAACACTGAGAGTCCTCCCCTCTTTTATACCACTTCTGCATGCTGGCATTAGCTGCAAGCATATCAGAGCAGGCCAACCAAGTGCAGCAACTCCATTTAACCCCTTCCTTGCCAGGGGCTAGTCAGTCTACACCATCATAGCTATTTTTTTCAGTAGTGACTGTTTTAAATTGTTTTATATTTTACCCACCTGACTCTAAGATAGCCAATAGTACATTGTGCTTATTCTGAGGTATATTCTGATGTTTGCGGCCACAAAAACAATTAGAAACAGGATTGTTTTCTTAGTCCTGTTATCTTTATGATGGACTTAAACACTTTTGAGATCACAGTGATAAACTGGTCTAGTTCAGTACATCATGGGAAGCTGCTAATGTGAACTTTTAGCCTCTCTGCTCAATCAGTAAGGTAAATTCTGACTTGGGTACTATTCATATCATTTACAGCAGTGGGGGCCCACCTTTTTATCAGGTGTGCTGCAAATTAGTCCCATATCCCCTCCTAATTTTCAATCCAAACCCCCTCCGTTGCTTCATCTGCTGCTCTGCTTTCTAATCCCAGCTCTGTGTTCCCTTCCTACTCCGCTACTGTACATTCTGTTTCCTTCCCTGTGCTCCCTCCCTGATTTGCTCTTTTGTTTTCTGCTTTCTACCCAATCTCCCACTATGCTGCCTGTTTCCTCCCCCATCTGCTACGACATACACAGAGTTTGTCCATGCAACTTGTGGCACCCATTCCACAGCTTGTCTCTAACCCCCAATTTACAGGGTAACGGCCTGTTTGCTGAATATATTCTGTTCTCTTTTTTTGCATAGAAACTTGCAAGTATGTTGAGCATTATCCAATACAGTCTTTTTAGTGTCTGTGTAACCTACTGTCTCCCTTCTCCCACAAAAAAAATTTCAGGCCATTATGTTCATTTTATTTAATTATAGGTTGGAAATCAAACTTAAGCTGTTTGCTCCAAAGAGAAAAATATTCCCTACCCAGCCTGTAGAAGTGTGGTAATCACCACGACCATGTTAGGGAGCCCCTTTAAACTATAACTTCTGTCACTACCTCTTCCCTCTTAACAACAAGCACAAAAATCTACTAATACAAATCTATTAATATCCAGCTACAGAGGAGAAGGCACAGCACAGCACTCTGGATACAGTCTTTACCGTTTACTTTCCTATTTCCTTTTTTTTAAAACTGTTTTAGCAAGTCTCTGTGACTAGGGACAGACATTACACATAAACTGGTTTAAGCAATCAGAAATTGGGTTAAACCTGTAACAGAACAGATGGTCAGTACACATAAACCAGTTTGAAAATGGCTGAAAACAGTTTGAGATAAACCTGGTTGAATGTTATTAGACTTAACTGATTTGGATCAAACCGGTTTATGCAATGTCTGTCCCAGACCCCTTGCTGGTTTAATCAGAGTCCCGCAGCATGCCAGCATGGTCTCTGGACTGGTGGAGCAGAGCTTGTCCCTCCCCTCTGCTTCCTGGCCAGAGCTCCAGCAGACTTGCAGGCACAGCAGCATCTGCTGCCTTCCCTTTGTCCCCCTCTTCCCCTCTCATCACTCACTGCTAAGCAGACATTCCTTCCTCCTCTCTCCCACAGCATGGACCCTAGGTAGTATGTGGTGTGCTAACTAATGCTATGTAAAGCTCCAGCAGAGACTGCAGATACAGCAGGGTCTGCCTGGCTTCCTCCTGCCCTACCCCACCTCCCTCACTGCTCAAGCAGGAAATCCTCCCCCTCCCTCCCTCCCATCTTCCATAACAAGGACCCCATCCCCAGGGAGCTTAAGCATGTGGTATGCTAGCTAATACCAAGAGGTGTTTGTGTCTCTCCAATTTCACTGGGGCAGGCAGACAGAACAGTGACTGCTTAGGGCTTTTTGTAGCTATTCAACAGGTCGGCTGTTTAAAAAGTTTGAAGTAATGGAGACAGGCCATTGTTTTGCTAATTGGGTGATAAATACTGTTATCACTATCAGTCCCAACTGGCTTGCTTGCCTGTCAGTTTGCTGCAGACAGTATGATGAAGCAGGGAGGGAGATTGAAAAGCTCTGTATCATCAACAGATGCATGCACTGCACTCCCTTTTCCCCCCCTTGCTTCAGAGTGCTAGCCCAGGACTGGGGCTGGCAACACTCCCACCCCTTTAGCAGCCAGTGGGGATAAGCCTGGGACCATGCAGGTAGACCTCCCTAATAAGAGATTCCTGCTGGCATCTGGCTATGGTCCCCTCAGCTCAGCTCTCTGCTTTAGGTACCCCCCACCCTGCAGCTTCTATCCTGAGCCACTGGAGGCATGTATCTGAATTTCCTCTGTCCAGAGAGAATGTCTGTACAGTTTCAAACCAGTTCAGCCTATCCAGGTTAAACTAACCTGCAAAGACTGAATCAATTCAGGCTCAGGCTTTTTGAATGTTTGTCCCTAGCCTGTGAGTCTTTACGGGGGGTACATGTTCTTCTTAGTCCAACAAAGTATTGAATCCAGTTTCTGATTTTTTGGTGAGATAGACTTGATAGACGTGAATCCTTATACTGGGATTCCACTGACTTGCACTTTTGACAGGTGCTTCTACACAGAGCAGAAAGTTCATTAGCTACTGACTGCTGAGGCTGATTTGCTTTTTCTGCATGATAATATTTGAATTTGTGTCCATAGGTACATTTCTTCCCATAAAGACATGGCTGCTGCTTGTGTTCCGGAACAATTGTTTGCTTCCTAAAACAGCTCTCCGGATGTGAGCCATGATAGCCAAGAAGGTCATAAGGAGGCATGAATGTTGTATCTTCTTGTACTGCAAGCACATACTTTAGATTCAGTTTTTCACAAACTGTCAAACTCAAAAATGTTCTCATGTCCCTGGATATGACAATGAATGAATGTTTATTTACTTTATTTTTATACAGAACACTAGTAATGCACCAGGGTGCATCAGGATGGTGGAGCAGGCAGCTCTGGGCCAGATGCTCCCCTGTCTCCACATGTGTCCCACTGCAAAGCACATGGGCAGGACTGTGTACTGCAGCACAAAGTAGCACCACAAATTTGTGCCATTACTATTTGTGAGCACACCCCAGCCTGTTTGGACCTGGCCACAGGTGCATCTAGATAAAATACTTACTGCAGTTGCCTAATTAGCTCCACAGTAAAGTCTCAGCATGTATACGTGTTCTTATTAGGGCACAATAAACTAACAAATGCCACCATAGATGAGTATTTGTAAACTAAAGTATGATCCTGTAGCATTTATTATTTAGTGTGCCACAATGCACATGTAGACACTGATGGAGTTAGCTGGGGCATAAGGGTGCTTCAGAGGTGGGCTTCCTGCTGGCTAGCCCCACACAGGAGCACCCTTGTGCCCCAGACAGCCCTTCCACGACATATGGAACCAGGCTGGAGTAGCCCTGGCCTGGTAGGCTGACCCCCAGGTTCCCCTGTCAGCTGCAGCTGCTCTGACCCAGCTCAACATACTGTGGGCTCAGGTATATGTGCAAATGGCATGCCCAGGAGCAATAAACTGCACAGAGTGTATTCAGTCAAATCAATTGCATGTGTAGATGTGCCCACTTTTGGTTTAAAAATTTATTTTCTATATTCATGTGCTGGTAAACTATCAGTCTGAGCTCCAGTGTCCAATTTATATGAAACCATTTTTCCTTCCACTGGGAAAACCAATGCCTTCTCATTGATTTTGCTTGATTCAACCATATCTATAAACATTTCTTATACATTTAATGCTTAACTGTATGCACTTGAGGTTTCTGTGTTTGGGACCTAGCAATAACATTTCCTCTGCTACAGGTAGAACAGAGTTTTGCAAATGCAGCCCAAAGTTAGGGGCCATGTTGTCTTCCACACTAGGTATTATTCCACTTACTTGTTCTCTCCCCCTTAGCACAGTCTTTGCCAATAAAAAATTGCACCTTGGGAGGTGACTTCTTACCAGAGAAAAATCCCACACCATGAACTGGCTTTTTCAGGCTACCTTCTTTCGTGCTGCCTGCATGGACAACCCCTTTTGATGCATTCAGCTGTGGAACCTGGGCCTTCATGGGTTCTGTTCCCCAGAACATCTGAACAGTTTTTTGTTTTCAAGAGACAAGTCTCCCTCATAAAATAACTTTCCTTGCAATGTAGTGTCTACAAAGCCACAAATAATTTTATCTCTAATCAGAGGTTCTGTTAAATTCCCAAAAGCATGGTTCTTATGCAATCTCTTTAGTTCAATAACATACTGATATATACTTTCTCTTATTGTTTGTATGCAAATAAAAAGTCTATCTTTCATGCATATCATTCCTTTTTTGGCATGAAGGACTGAATTTTGGACAGTATTATATGTAATTGAATATTCTGGCCTACTGAAGAGGACCTACTAAAGAGGACCAAGGGGCTGTACTGGGTTGACAGTAATAAAGAGTGGACATCTCTGGAGGAAGGACAGATAGCAACATATGCAAGATGGCTGCATATGCATCTGTTTCACTAGTGCCACAGCTTCCTGTACTACAATATACAAGAAGATTGAGGATTTGATTCTGTCAGTTTTTTCTTCTGCCCCTGTGGCTAGTAAGTACCACTCAAACCTTTGAATGCTCTCTAGTTCTGTGCTATATTGCTCAACACCAGAAGCACAGGTGGAGGTTGCAACACTTCCATAACCACTATCCTTAGACTATAATTGTGCAGGAAGATCACTCATGAAGGCTTTTTCCTTCTATATGGCTTTGTTGCTACACTTACGCTCTGTTTCAAACCTCTTGTTAGTTTGGAACTCAAATTCCTTCAAGGTTTTCTCATCCGCCATTGTGACACTACGTAGAGATCACTGGGGTCAATAAACAGAAGCATACATAAATGAGAAGAACTAACAATAAGTGTTATTGTGGAGCAGTAAATATGCCTCCAAAGGCTTCTAGGTTCTTTAACCAGCTCACTAGCTGCTCCTAACCAAGGGACCATCTGCCACTTTCCAATTCCCTCAGTCTCCTGTTAGGGAGCCTTTCTAAATTATAACTTCTTTGTACAAGTAGCACATAGAATATGATAATTTGATAAATTTAAAGTGAACAACAATCTTAGTGGCTTATCAGACTTTTCCCCCTTTTTAAATGTAATTTGTGGTGAGATGATAACAACCATTTGCTCTCAGACATCATTAGATTATAGTATGTTATGAGAAATCTACTTGTTGACTCACTCTGATAGTTTGTCTAACCTGGAAAATCTATGTTCACAGTTGTCTAAATGATGAAAATTACGCTTTGGGTAGGTGGATTTTGTAATGGCTTGTAGGAGCTTGATAAGCCATTGTGAATATCTCTCTATGAAAAAGAGAGACCTAGCTTTGGAAAGCTAAATATGTTGGATCCCATGATTACTTCAAATTCTGTAATGTTTTCTGTTTAAAACAAGTTAATTGTGGACTTTGGAAAAAATATTGAAACAGCATCCCAGGAGACAGAACTCCTCTGTTTATCCCATACAGTACATGATTAGGGATTGTATTATCTTATGCCTGTCAACAGAGGCCAGCAACTCTTGTCCCTTGTTCTACTACTCAGATTCTTGCTACTTCCCTTAAACCAATTAGAATCTGTACCATGGAGGAAGAACATCTTTTTTATTAGTCTGAAGTGGAAGTGTCTATCTTAAAGTGCCAGCTCTTCTAAAAGGGTTTGCAAAATCCACAACACAAAGAAAAATAAGTCAAACTACAGTGATGTCTATTTTCTAAGTTTATGCAAAAATGTATATTCCCCACTAGAGTAAATTATCAGAGTGTGTTTTAAACAAAAGATATTGTTTTACCTGGTATTTAGCTTAGGCCACATCTATTTCTTTACCAGATGTGAGAAAAGGCATTTTGTGCCGAAAAGCTTGTCTAATAGCTCTCCCAAATATATAGTTGGTCCAGTAAAATATTACCAAACAAACTTGCTTCTCTCATACTCCCTGAACTATTATTGCTACAACATCACTGCAACCATATTAAAAGAGTTTAAATATAGCATTATTAAAAAAAATAGGGAAACCACCAGCTGCTAGCATATGGATTTGCCCTCCACCCATTCCGAAATACACACTCAGTACACTTAGAAATATGCACTTTTGGCATTAATACCTGCAGCATGTACCATACCTAATTACTATTGAGAGTTGGATTAACATCAGTAGTATATACCCCTAATCCAGCTGCTGAATTAGTATCTTCCCTAACCAAACTGTGATTTAGAGTCACACTGTCCTTGCTTCGTCCTCATTGCATAGAGGAAGGAGAACAATCTGCGCCAGCCTGTTTACTGATATAACTCCCTGCCTTTTGACTTTTGCCTGTAATACTGAATCATGCACTAGGATCCTGGAGTCAGGATCTGATGATTCCTCACCTCAGCTTCTTCAGTCTTTATTCCTATTCATGACCCTTCAATACAAGATCTAGAAACATGACAAATATTTACTGAGGAGTGGCCATTCACAAGCTCTCCTGAAAAAACAAGCAAAGGGTTACAATGGAGCCCAGAATGAAATACTGGACAAGATGAGTTTAGATTACTTACTTATCAAAGAAAAAGGAAAGATTTTAAAAGTTACTTTGTACATACATGCACAGTACATTCATTATAAACGTGTAGCTGATCTAGACAATGAGCGTGTCAGCCTACTATTGAAATCAATGGGCGTTTTGCCACTGAACTGAAGAGGACTATGATGTAGATAACAGCAAAGACTTCAAAAAATTAGTTACCATATAACCTTTCCAGAATTGCAGGATGATGCTAAGCACAGAATTGTTAATTTGGAAAGAACTGATAATAAGGCAGTAGCTCAATGTGCTTATGATAGTCAACAGTAGATTCACTCCAGTGAATGTACTGCCTATCTAGATGATATTTATTTTAGTAGATGAACAACTGGAGCACCAGTCTCACCTCTATGTCAATAATTTAGAAACACTGGTAGTTAGTTAGCTCATGGAAGCATTTTGTTTATATATCTGATACATGAATTTGAAAGAATAAGCAACTGAAAGACAGATCCTGAGCAGCATGGGGAGGACTGGCAATGCCTCCCTACTTTTCTGCAGCCTTCATGCATGGACAAGATTTAGACAGGGTTTGGGGCATGTCATTTCCATCCCCATTGCTCCATTCAGGGATAACAAGGGCTTCTTATTAGGCTAATGGTACTTCTCACAGTAGTAGCAAATGTTGTTCCTTCTAAAGAGGTATAGACATTTGCACTTGTTCTCCATACAGCACCTTCTCATTGCTTGCATTTGTGTTTTCCTGATCCTTACTGGCAGATTTCAGCCACTGCCTTTTAAAGGGACTAGGAAGAACTTTTCCCACATTCCAAACTGTCAGTTAGCTATATGAGACACTTCTTGGATGTTGTTGCTTTGTTATATAACTCCAAGCATGCAGGAGATTTACATGAAAACCAGCTACTGTAATACTGAGAAGTATTTGATGCTGTATGGCAGGTAGGCAAACTAGTTTTAGTGAAGTACCAGGTGGGTCAGAACGGCAATAGGGCACTGCCATGGTAGAGTAGAGGTGGCATTAAGCTGGATCCTTGGTATGCACTCCAGGGTAAGAGGAGGGTATGACAGTATTTGGCTGTCAACATGATCCAAAATTATGAATCAAATCCCCTAAAAAGAGAGATTTATAAAAAATAATAATAGACTGGTAATCTTTTAATTTATCTTCTTCATTTTGATCCTTTTTATTATGTTCAGCTCATATTTTTAGGTCCTTCTCTACAGATATAAGGGCAAAAGACTCTTTTTTTGCACTAGAAGATGAAATTCACTCATTATCACTTACGTTGTGAGCTTTAAGAAACTCACAAACAGGAGAGCTGGCAACACTAGCAGCTGAGATGCAGTGTACATTGAGGTCCTTATTCCTTCCACTAGAAAAGGGATTTTCTTGGTCCTGGCCTTAGGTAGATTTCACAGCATAGCCTCCTTTTACTGACTATTCTGCCTTTTCAGCTGTTTGTTTAGGAACTGCACTGGATTTATCCTTCTGGGTAGTTTCCATGGAAGGGAACTCATAACATTTGCAGCTCTAACTTTAAGCAAGTCTGTGTGGTATCTGACTGCTGCAGTGTTTGGTCTAAACTACAGTCTTCACAAAAGTTAAATTTCTGCCAAAGACAGGTAAGTCCCTTGGCAACCACAAGGAGAGTTGCTTGAATTTCATTATTTATGCAGGAGTTTGAACAATACCTTGGAAGCAAAATATGCTGAGTCCCTGCAGGGTCTCCCTCAATATCCTGTTGATAATCAAACTTCTGGAAATCTGGGGCTATGGTTTAATTGGATTACTGTTTAACTGACCTGGCAGCTCCTCTCATACCTATCCTCATTGTGTCCTTATAAAGAATAACATTTGATACCCAAAAACTAATTTGATAGATATTGCATCAGCAGTTCTTTAAAAAAGGATTCTGTTGTTATCAAAAGTGGCAGATACTAAACTAAGTCTCAAAATACTTGATCTGGGTGATGGAGTAAGCATTTTTTTCCCCAGTAGGTTAGCCACCTGCACAAACAGCACATCCAACTTCAATTTCAGTTTCTGGCTTCTGAACAGTCAATTATTTAGGGCTTTCCAGAGATTTCACTGGTGGGTTGAGAGGGGTTCGGGGAGAATCATCCAGACCTGTTTTTAAAAGGTAGCTTTATTGGAAGAGTTCAGTTGTACAGTTATAACTTCTGTCTTTGTTGTGCTCCAGATAGCTGAAGACTTTCAGTGAGAATACTCTGTTGTAACATTCAAGTTGCAACAGCTGTTTGGGAGGATCCCGCATATAATTCTGTATTTACCTTCCTATCTTCACACATCAGGCTCTTTTTCAAAGTCTCCAGAGGAAAAAAAAAAAGGTCTCAGATTATTCTAAGAGCCACTAATTGTTTTACCAAGAAAATGAAGATTATTCAGAGCAAGAACAGGAAGGTGCTACCAGCACACATGTTTTCAACACTGAACAAAAAGTGATGACAATAGCAATATATTATGAAATTACCATTTTTATCAATTAGATTATCTTATTTGCCCTCTCCATATTCAGGAACTAATCAATAGCAATGAGAATGAAAGTTTACAAATTTACACAACATATTACTTTATACAACAGATAATAAATCCGTATGACTCATATTAGACATTTTTTTAATACACAGAGAAGATCTACCCTCACAATACAATGATAATGATGATTATTAGAAGGGCTTTGTAAATTCATATTTGAGAGTACACTAACTATTGGAGTTAGGGAAGAAACTTCTTGGGTTGGTCTGTTATCCCATACATGCCTGATACCAACTTTCTTGATACCGGGTTTTTTGGGGTACTAGCCATCCTGAGATACAGGATATGGAAAGGCTTGAGACACTGGCCTGGTGTAGCATGGCAGTTCCAATCCTTTTATTTAGGACTCCACAGGACAAGTCCTTACCCAAACATAAGTAATCCATCAGTGCAATGTAAAGAGTTTGCAATAGTCTCCATAACAAAGTGAACAGAGACTGAGGGCTAGCCAATCTGCCTTACTGCATGCGGTCACATTTTGAAAAGTCTATGACTGTAATCAGACACTGCAAATTTCTAGAACAGCATTTTGTGACAAAAAAATCTTTGAGAGACTCTCTTAAAAAAATTAATATGGCCACCAGTGACACACGCATCTCAGAGGTAATAATTTCATAAATGATAATATTGTAATGTTGGGCAGGCAATTATATGCAATGTTAAGAAATGCCTGGGGTAACTGAGATCCCATACACTGAGAGAAGGTGAAACACAGATAGGCAAGAAGGCTGATCATAAGGGAACAGTACAAGACCTGATGTCTGGGGATCTGGGTGCTGTTCCAGCCTCTTCCACAAGCATTTTCTGGCCTTAAGAAAATTGTAACTGCTCTCTGATATGAAAAATGGGCTATGAACTTATTGTGATGATGATTCTGAAAGAGATGGGGGAAGTTTTCACAAAATGTGAAAGTGTTAATATTTCACTCCAAATATGTGTAAAAATAACAGGAACCTTACAAATACTGATGGAGCAGATTACATTTTATACAATGGGAGTTACTTAGGAATACCACTTTATTACTATTTATGTTAGTGCCGAAACAATATTTGATACAGTTCTGTGGCTTCCCTAGCATAGAAAATGACCTGTTCAGACCATCCTTGTTCATATAAAAGGGTAACAGAAAAAGATCAGAAGAGTCTGAGGTGCTGAGAACTTAATATCCATTCCAAGAGATTCATATCTTTATACAAATGTTTTATTTATCTGTTGTATTTACCAGCAAATGGAACTGCTCTAAAACACTTTTTCCTCCCACCATCTAACTATTCAACTGATAAGTCCCTTCTCAGAAAATAACCAGTCTCAACACCTTCTCCTTTCTAAACAGGAGTGTCTACATCTGTAATGCCCTTCCTTGAGAGGTCTGTCCCTAGCAGGAACCTTCTTTCCTTCCTCCCGGCCTTTCTGAGTGAAAACATACTGCCTTTTGTTGCCTTTGTGCTGCCATAAGAATTTTTAGCGTGGTACAAAGGTCAAGCAAACAGACATTCATAACCTTTATCATGCCACAAGTGACCAAAATTTGTGGCTGTGACAAAGGTGGTATCAATTTGTGCCACTATTTATTAGCCTACATCAATTTACTTTATAGTGCAAGGGCACTTGTACACATGATGAAAATTGCCTGTTGTTGTAGGTTAATTGTATCACATGTTACACATATCTGTTTTTTTTGTGATTTAATTGAGTTTGTTATGTTGCAAACTAAAGCACATCCACATGTAGTTTATTTTGCAGTGTAGCTACTTGTAATGATGCAGTCTTTAATCTGACAGCTTGCCCTCTTGCCCCTCCCCCTCCCCGAGCCTGCCAGGGTGCTGCCGCAGCTCACAGGCACCTGGATCCAAGGGACTCCCGGATCCCTGGTCCTGCTGGGTTTCCAGCACACTGTGCACCATTGCCTACTTTGGCCACCAGCACCAGCACATCCAATCACCTTCCTGCTGCTTCCCCACACTGCCCAGAGGCGGGCCAGCCTGTTCCCAAGCAGTCCTAGGCAGCAGGGACAGTGAACAGGGCTCAGCCCCACAGGCAGGCTTGGGGAAGAGTTGGATCTGGCAAGTGCTACCTCCAAGCTGGGACAGTATCCAGCCCACTACCAGGCTACCCAGGTGGCCCCAGGGGGTGCTGCTACCATGGAAGGAAGTACTGGGGCCCCCTGCAGCTCAAGGCCCCTGTAAGCTTGCCTTCCTCCCCAGCTGCAGGCAGGCTCCACAAAAACAAAAAAACAAACAAAACAAAAACAAAAAACAAAGGATCAGGCCCCTATCCATGTTTTTTTTTTTTTCCCCTTCTTCTTCTTGTGGAATCTGCCCATGCAAGCTGCTGGTGGGCCATGCAGTCCTTGCGCTGCAATGGTTCCCAGTTCTTCCCTCTACAGTGGTGGCCCCCTGGTGCTGCCTCAGCAGGCTGCTAGTGAGCCAGCTACTGCACTGTACCTGCAACCTTCCCACATCCTGGGATTACCTGGGAATGGGCTGGCTTGCCCCTGAGGCAGTGGAGGGAAGCAGCTGGAGGCCAGCTGGGTGTGCTGGCAGCTGGAGAACATGGTGGAGGTGGTGTATGGTGTGCTGGAAGCCTGGACAGGCTCAGGGAAGTATTGGTTTGGGCATCTGTGTTGGGGCAACCCCCAGCCCACTAGCAGCCTTCCTGGGTGGCCCCAGGGACACTGCCACTCTGGGGGGAAAGGACTGGGGGCCCCTCTCATCTCAGGGGATACTCAGCCATGGGAGAGGGAGGCAGGCTTGGCAGAAAAAAAAAAGGGGGGGGGGCTCCTCGCCATAACAGTGACAGAATCCACTACATTGAAATGATGCATTTTTAATCATCACAATTAAAAATCCACCATTCCAATTTAGGGGACTATATCTCCATCATATATACAAGTGCCCCAAGAGAGCAGAGAGCCCATAGCTGCCTGTGCTCTCTAGCCACTCCAGGAAGATGCTCTAGGAGCCCAGAGGGTCCTGGACCTGCACACCCCAGGAATTCATGCACAGGATCAGGCCCCTCAAGCCTTCACAGTTTTCCCTACATACAGAGACTTGTCATGGGAAATCTTGAGGTGCATCTCCATAACTAGGGAACAGTGGGGTTACTTCATCTACAATGGGGCTGTGTCTCTATAAGAGTGGAAAGCTCAGGGCTTGAGGGGCCTGATCCCTTGTAGGAATTTTTGGGATGCACAAGACTAGACCCCTCAGGCCCCAGGACATGAACAATGCATACCCCTTGTGGCTGGAGGGGGCATGGTGAACAGGAGCATCGAGGTGGTGGTGGGAGTGGCAGGAGCACGGCTGTGGTAAGCAGGGGAGCACCTGCAGCCACTGCTGGTGCTGTCAGCAGCAAGTGGGGGGGGGCAGGGAGTGCTGACCCAGGGTCAGCGACCACCGGCAGCTGGCACCAGGAGTATCAGGGGTGGCCAGCAGGAACAGCAGACCACCTGCAATGCCACCGACAGTGGCAGCAGGGTGGCAAGTGGTGACTGCCTGCAGGTGCCGCAGACAGTGTCAGTGGTGCCTTTTTGCAGGGGATGCACCGCCACGCTCAAGGAGTGCACATGTATCTGCATGCACCCCCTACGCATCACCCTTCCCCCAGGAGAACTTGTTGCCCACTTTCAACAGGCAACAAATGTTTTGCCCATTGAAGCAGATCATGTGTGCCAGGACATGTACCAGCATAGCAGACTCAATTGATTTGCTGACATCTTTTCTTGCCTCAGTGCTAGTCCCATATGGAGATATTGTTTATTCACTATGACTCTCTTATCTCAGGCTTAAAAGATTTTCTTCAACCTGTTTTAGGTGTTCAGTAATTGGTAATACACCAGAGAGTAAGAAATGGTAGAATGGAAAGAGAAAGAGAAATTAGGAAGGGAACAAAGCAGGCAACAGGTAATAAAGATTTTTTTAGTCACAAATGAGCTACTTCTAAAACTGATTGTAACAGGGGACCTACTGGGACCCATCTCTGCATGGCTCGCCCACCTGTTTCTTGGCCAACCGCCCACCTTCTTGCCTGCCATGCCCTGATCTTAATTAATTAATTAGTTGGTAATAAGCAGGAGGCTGCCCATTTTCTGCCCCGCTGCTAGGGGGTGCTATCTGTGGCTCTATTCTTCCCCTACTCCGCAGCCCAAGCCTCGCAGATGACATCATGATGTTCTCATACATGCCAGTCCCACATGATGGGCCCCAGAATCCTACTGTAGGACCCCAGCTGGGTTCCTCCCTTCAGGCAGACACTGCCATCATCATACCGGGCCACATATCTCCCTGCCACCAGTTCCCCTTCGGGTGCGGTCCCCTCACTGGGACCTTTGGCTCACACTGGCCCCAGCCCACTCCCAGGCCAGTCGGGACCCCAGGCCCCTGGCTCTTGGGCATCCTTCGCAGTGGGCCTCCTTGCCCTTCTGACCCTCCTGGTCCTGGCCCCTACCTGGGCCAGACAGGGGAAGTATGGGTCCCAGGATAAGAGTATGGTCCTGGGACCCATACTCTTATCCCGGGATCCCCACCTCTGGGTCCTCCTTCACGGACATGGGAAGCTGGGGTACTTCACACCATGACTGGTGCCTCAGGGTCTCACAGGGGACTCTCACTCCCACCCTGGGCAGCAGGTCAGGGTGCTACGACTGGTGTTATCTTTGATCCACACTCTGCCTCCTAACCGTGAAGGACTTATCGGGGTCAGGACTCAGCTCTCGCTCTCTCTGGCTGAGCACCCATTCTTCCCTCCGCCAGGCTCCACATCACACTGCCCCCCACACTGGAGCTTCTACTGGGGCTTCTTCTTGCTGCCCCCTCAGTTCCCATGCTGCCCCCCTCACACTGGGGGCTCCTCACTGCTCATAACACTCCTTTTACTCAGGGTCTCGGGGCTTCCCTCCTCAGGTGGCCATAGCCACACCGGGTCCCAACTCTTCTCCTCAGGGTCTCAAACCCCTGCAATGCTCAGGCAGCCTCGGCCATACCTGGACTCGAATGCTTCTCCTCGGGGCTTGCACCCCCACAACTACCTCCAATGGAATGCGACCCACCTGAAGGTGAGGGCTAGGGGTTAAGGTGCCCCAACCCACCTTTCACCAGGGTGATCACTGGCCTAGCATTTCCTGGGGGGTCCCACACCACTTCCAGCAGGGTGTAGTTTCAGGTCGTACCCAGGACCAGGAGCCTCCTACCATCCCCTACAGCTCCTCCCTTACCTCCAGATGAAACTCAGCAAACCTCTGGCCAGGCAGTGTTGTTACCTGACCTCCAGTAGCCAAACTGCTTTGTTTATATGGACAGCCCTGAATCTAAAATGGCTGCCATCATTAGGCACCTGGAGGCTGCCAGCTCCAGGGTCTTAAAGTGGCAGGCACGCACAGTGCCCTGCCACACAGATCAAAGAACTTCATTAGAAAATGAGGGGCAATATATATATTCTTAAATCCACCCTTGCTGTCTCTGGCTCTGAAGAACTTCTCCCTCTACCCTTGCCTGGCCTCCATTATGTTCCATATTCAATAGCATCTAAACTGCATTTCTGCTTTGAGGGTAACACTCTCAGCACAACACTTTCTCAACATCCTCAATATGTTTTCTGAGAGCCACAATCTGATTTGGGTTTTCTGGGAAGGGACTTATCAGTTGGCCCTACTTCTTATGGCCTCATTAATAACAAAGGTGTCAGGCATGTGCTTTGTTTTTGTAAGTGGAGCACCCTTAAAACAGACCTAGGAAAATGTGTCTGTCCTCTTGATCTCCAGCACTCTGTCCTAGCTTGGTCTCACTTAGAATTAATTCCCTCCAAGTCCTTTCCAGAAATGTCCCAGTTCCATTAACATCTAAACACAGTACCCTTCCTGATGAACTGCCCAGGCTTGTTTATGAATACCATCTTTGAACACAGATACCAGGAAACTGGCATCACTTGCTTCAGAGCTACACTCCTGACTTTTTTTGTTTTAACAGATAAGCTCCCAGTGTCCCTTTCTGTCCTCTCCTTCAATGTTTTCTTGAGATGTGTTTTATTATAATCTCAAAATTGCCACTACTAGATGTTTCAGAATCAAAGCTGATGCGAGTTTTGAGAAACCAGCTTCTCATTTGGCTCTTTGTCATTGTAGAGTTGCATTCAAGGGTTGTTTGGGTCAAGAGTGAAATAAACCAGAGACTGGGTTATCAGCACAACTGCCAGCATTGCCGTTATGCAAGAGCAGCTGTTGATTTGTGGCTGTCACTGCAACTGCCAGATAGACTAATAGGAGCACTCTCCCTTCCTCTTACCATCAGAATCCTACAACTGCTGAATGACAAGAAGAAAAAGGCCAGTTGAAGGAGTGATATAAGTGTTTAAAATGTGTTTGTTCTCCATCACAAAGAAAACAATACAAAATGCATTGGCCAAGTCATGACAGGCCATTTTGTGGGAATCGATCTCTCCCATGTTGCCCAGCTAGCATAAAAGCCTATCTACCTTTCATGCTATCATGTAACCCTACAAACTGGTCTTATGGAACCAGCCATGACTGCAGTAGGATGCACCATGTTATGGTATTCAC
This sequence comes from Crocodylus siamensis, assembly GCF_052110815.1. Taxonomy (NCBI): domain Eukaryota; kingdom Metazoa; phylum Chordata; order Crocodylia; family Crocodylidae; genus Crocodylus; species Crocodylus siamensis. The sequence continues at coordinate 112,897,000 of NC_143396.1, read as the reverse complement.
AGGCTATGAATACATTGCTTACATTCTAGGCACAATCTTCCCACCAATTTCCGTGGATTGCTGTAGTTTTGTATTACCATTGATACCAAAAACACTAACTTCCAATGACAATCGGGCCTAAAAAAATGAAACCATGTATCCAGTGTTTGCAGTGTAACCAATTAGGACAGTTATTCAGAGTTATAGAAATTAAATAACAAAATTCATTAACACCTACCTCACTCTCAGGCCAACACAGCTGGTTCCTACAACACAGTTTAAAGTGATTTTTTTCCTTTTTTTTTAAATACAGGCTTAAATATTACCTGGGATAAAACTGCCTCCAAGGGGGACAATATTCCATGGTGCACAGATCATTTTTTACTTAATGTCATCCTGGTATTCCCACTCCATGGGGCAACCCTACACAATTCTCTCCTTCCTCAGTATGTAAGACTTTTTAAAATGCCCTGTACATTCTGTTATAGGGATATTGTATCTCCTCTGCTACTCCTAAATCAGCAAAGCTTTAAACATCCATTTGCTGTTTAAATGTTATTAGCCATTCTTCCTAAAATTTAATCTAATCTAATCACTTAATCAATCTTCTCTCTGAATTCCTTTCTGTATATATACTTCTTTGAAGCCCCTATATTGCATATGGTATTCTAGATACAGTCTCAATGGATGTGTCTATAAATTAATGTGCCATAGATACTGTGCATTAAGTTTAGTACTTGTATAATTAAACACTAAGTTATTGTGCAGTAACCAGCATTACTGCACCATAGCGCCAGCGCACAACTTTTTAGTGATGCTACAGCGCAGTAGCCTAATAATACTACACAGTAGCATATTAGCACCATTTGTGCTGTGATGTGCTACTGCACAATATTATTAGGATACTCTGCAGTCAGCATCTTGTGTAGATGCACCTAGTGAGAAGTTCCATAACTTCTCTGACCTAATGTCATTGTGCATAATCCTCCAAAATAATAGATGTTTTTAATCACAAGTTCTTGCAAGCTTTTTCCTCCTGCAGTATTACTCTAACACAGTTTAGCCACATAGCTTGCAAAAACTTTATTTCTCATTTGAAATTTGTCTTACAGATATTTTACCCCAATGACTGTTCTTCTGAGACTTCCACACAATTTAGTCCATCAAGCTTGACTAAAATATTGTAAATCACACATCAAAGAGTTCATTCACAAATGCATGAACGGCATGAG